>NW_026020221.1:967925-1419677 GCF_900185275.1 Solanum verrucosum | reverse complement strand
AATTATATATGTTTAATTAATAAAATCAACCTCAAGAGGTGGGTTTATATTAAAATAATTATATATATATATATATAATTTAACTACACATCAACAGAAGTTTAATTTAATAAATTTACATATATATATATATATAGATAGATGTATATATATATATATTCTATATATATATATATAATATATATATATATATATAGATGTATACATATACTTATATATGTATATATATGTATATGTATACATCTATATATATATAACAATATTTATTTTTTCTCAATAGGTTTTGTGTAAAATAAAAAACAAAAAAAATTATAATACCGACTTCCGTATGTCAGTAAAATTAAATAGTAAAAATATATTAATATAAAATACCGACCTCATGAGGTCGGTATTTTTATAATTAATTGAGAAAATAATAACGACATCAAGAGATTGGTTTTTATTGTAATTCATTAAAATTCCGACCTCCTGAGGTCGGAATTTTTTCTCAATTAAATATTTCATAATACCGACTTCCGAATGTCGGTAAAAATTAAATAGTATGTAATTACAAAACCGACCTCATGAGGTCGGTATTTTTATTTCGACTATTAATTAAAGTGACATCCGGAGGTCGGTATTTTTTCTTCATCTAATTACTTTTAAAAGCGACATCCGGAGGTCGGTTTGCGATTTGCGGGTAAACCAAATTCCAACCTCAAGAAGTCGGAATTTTTCCCAGAAAATGAATTACAATAAAAACCGACCTCTTGATGTCGGTATTATTTTCTATTTTGATTTAATTTTATTTAAATCGTTTTCCGGAGGACCATTTTGTGTTCTTAAAATTTAATGTGATACATATATACATATATATACATATATATTTAAATTTATTAAATTAAACTTCTGTTGATATGTAGTTAAATTATATATATTAACTAATAGATTACTTTTGTTTCTATTTAGTTGAAGTATCTCAAAATTAGAACCTCCATAATAGATTACTTTTGTTTCTATTTAGTTGAAGTATCTCAAAATTAGAGTACTAATATACTTAGTTTTATTGATTGTTAGTTTGATTGATTGTTAGTTAGTAAGTGAATGATTTAGGGTTTTTGATTGTTAGTTTGAATTAGGTATTATTTGATTGTTAGTTTGTGTTTGTTGATTGTGAATTGAAAATTTTAATGTTAGGGTTAGTTTGAATTAGGGTATCTTAGGATTTGTTTGAAATTCGGTATTTCTTAAGTTAATTAGTTTGATTTTGGAATTGTAAGATTAGATTGAATTAGGGTATTTAAGGAGTTGTTTGAACTTGGGTATTATTTGAGTTAGTTTGAATTATTATTGAGATTTTAGGACTAATAGTTTGAATTTGGGATTAGGAATAGCTAGCTAATTTGAATTTAGGATTTTAGTACTAGTTAGATTTTGGGATTTTAGGGCTAGTTTGAATTTGTGATTTTAAGATTAGTTTGAATTTTGAATTTAGGACTAGTTTGAATTATTATTGAGATTTTAGGAATACTAATAGTTTGAATTGGGATTTTAGCACTATAGTTTGATTTTTGAATTCTAGGAGAACTTTCAATTTGAGATTTTAAGACTAATTTGAATTTGGAATTTAGGACTAATAGTTTGAATTATATTGATATTTTAGGACTAATTTAATAGTTTGAAGTTGGGACACTAGCTAGCTAGTTTGAATTTAGAATTTTAGGGATTTGAATTACAACTTAATTAGAACTTATAATTAATTATAACTTGAATTTACTATAAATTGAACTTAATTAGGAATATGAACTTGAAATTATAACTTGAACTTGGAACTAATTAGCTTGAATATATAACTAATTAAGTTTAGAAATTATATATGAACTTGAATTGAAACTTGAACTTATTAAAACTTGAGAATATATATATATATATATATATATATATATATATATATATATATATATATATATATAAACTAATATTCTTGGATATGAAGTTTATATTTAACTAATTAATAACTTTTCGTGCTAGGCAACTGAGGAAGCTCAACATGTAAAAAAGTTGATACAGGACTATTTTGCTTCTTTCATCAAAGTTGGAGATAAGGTTGGTGCTTCTAAATTTCTCAAGTTCAAGTACAATTGTTTTGAATAATGTGTTTGTGTCCATCTAGTATTAATACTTGGCTTTAATGCTAGTAATTATAATTGATTGTTTGTTAGTATATTATTGTTTTTGTTTGTTGGTTGTGTTATTCAATTGTTAATTTGATTTGATTATTGTTAGTTAGGTATAGATAATTGAAGATTTTTATTTTAAGGTTTTTTTAAAAAGAAATTAGGCATTTTTAAATTGGGTATTGTTAGTTAGTGAAGAATTAGCATTTTTATATTTTAGAACTAGTTTAAACTTGAGAATATGTAATTTGAGGTTAAATTGAGATTTTTTTGGATTTGATTTTAGGACTAGTTAGTAAAGTGTTAATTTGAAGTTAGAAATTAGTAATTGAAGTGTTATGAGTAGAAGATGAATGTTTGAATGTCATGAACTTAATTAGAATTTGAAGTTGAACTTAGAACTTGAACATGAATTTAGAACTTGAACTTGAACTTAGAACTTGAACTTGAACTTGAACTTGAACTTAGAATTTGAAGTTAAACTTAGAATTTGAACTTAGAACTTGAACTTGAACTTAGAACTTGATCTTGAACTTGAACTTGAACTTAGAACTTAGAACTTGAAATTAGAACTTGAACATGAATTTAGAACTTGAACTTGAACTTGAACTTAGAACTTGATCTTGAACTTGAACTTGACTTAGAACTAGAACTTGAATAGAACTTGAAAAATTAGAACTTGAACTTGAACTTGAACTGAACTTAATTAGAACTTGAACTTGAATTAGAACTTGAACTTGAACTTGAACTTATGACTTGAACTTGAACTTGAACTGAACTTAGAACTTGAACTTAGAACTTGAACTTGAATTGAACTTGAACTTGAACTTATTAGAACTTGAACTTGAATACTTGAACTTGAACTTGACTGAACTTAGAATGAACTTGAACTTGAACTTGAACTAGAACTTGATCTTAACTTGAACTTAGAACTTAGAACTAGAACTTGAACTTGAACTGAACTTAGAACTTAGAACTTGAACTTGAACTTAGAACTTGAACTTGAAATTAGAACTTGAACATTGAACTTGAACTTGAACTTGAACTTAGAACTTGAACTTGAACTTGAACTTAGAACTTGAACTTGAACTTAGAACTTGATCTTGAACTTGAACTTGAACTAGAACTTAGAACTTAGAACTTGAACTTGAACTTAGAACTTGAACTTGAAATTAGAACTTGAACTTGAATTAGAACTTGAACTTGAACTTAGAACTTTGAATTAAACTTAGAACTTGAACTTGAACTTGAACTTAGAAACTTAGAACTTGAACTTGAACTTAGAACTTGAACTTGAACTTAGAACTTGAACTTGAACTTGAACTTAGAACTTGAACTTGAACTTAGAACTTGAACTTGAACTTAGAACTTGAACTTGAATTAGAACTTGAACTTGAACTTAGAACTTGAACTTGAACTTAGAACTTGAACTTGAATTGAACTTAGAACTTGAACTTGAACTTAGAACTTGAACTTGAACTTGAACTTAGAACTTGAACTTGAACTTGAATTGAACTTGAACTGAACTTGAACTTAGAACTAGAACTTGAACTTGAACTTAGAACTTGAACTTGAAAATTAGAACTTGAACATGAAGTTAGAACTTGAACATGAAGTTAGAACTTGAACATGAACTTAGAAGCTTGAACTTGAACTTAGAGCTTGGAAACTTGAACTTGAACTTGAACTTGAACTTGAAACTTGAACTTGAACTTAGAACTTGAACTTGAACTTAGAACTTGAACTTGAACTTAGAACTTGAACTTGAACATGAAATTAGAACTTGAACATGAATTTAGAACTTGAACTTGAAATTAGAACTTGAACTTGAACTTGAACTTGAAATTAGAACTTGAACATGAATTTAGAACTTGAACTTGAATTTAGAACTTGATCTTGAACTTGAACTTGAACTAGAACTTAGAACTTAGAACTTGAACTTGAACTTAGAACTTAGAACTTGAACTTGAAATTAGAACTTGAACTTGAAATTAGAACTTGAACATGAAGTTAGAACTTGAACATGAACTTAGAACTTCAACTTCAACTTAGAACTTCAACTTCAACTTAGAACTTGAACTTGAACTTAGAGCTTGAACTTGAACTTGAAATTAGAATTTGAACTTGAACTTAGAACTTGAACTTGAAATTAGAACTTGAACTTGAACTTGAACTTGAACTTAGAACATGAACTTAAAATTTGAAGTTGAACTTAGACTTGAACTTGAAATTAGAACTTGAAATTAGAACTAATTAGCTTGAATATATAACTAATTAATTTTAGAAATTAGATATAAACTTGAATTGAAAACTTGAACTTATTAAAACTTGAATATATATATATAACTAATATTCTTGGATTTGAAGTTTATATATAACTAATTTTAGAACTTTTCGTGCTAGGCAACTGAGGAAGCTCAACATCTAAAAAAGTTGATATAAGACTATATTGCTTCTTTCATCAAAGTAGGAGATAAGGTTGATGCTTCTAAATTTCTAAAGTTCAAGTACAATTGTTTTCAATAATGTGTTTGTGTCCATGTAGTATTGATACTTAGCTTTAAATTTAGAAATAATATATTTGGTAAGCATAAGTACCAACACTAGTTGATCCTATTGATGACAAAATTGATTTTCTTGCAAGATCGATTTGTGTCCATCTAGTGTTGACACTTAGCTTTAAATTTAGAAATAATAAATTTGTTAAGCATAAATATCAACACTAGTTGATCCTATTGATGACAAAATTGATTTTCTTGCAAGATCGATTTGTGTCCATCTAGTGTTGCTATTAAGCCTTAATTTAGGAATAATGTGTTTGTTAAGCATAAGTACCAACACTAGTTGATCCTATTGATGACAAAATTGATTTTCTTGCAAGATCGATTTGTGTCCATCTAGTGTTGACACTTAGCTTTAAATTTAGAAATAATAAATTTGTTAAGCATAAATATCAACACTAGTTGATCCTATAGATGACAAAATTGATTTTCTTGCAAGATCGATTTGTGTCCATCTAGTGTTGCTATTAAGCTTTAATTTAGGAATAATGTGTTTGTTAAGCATAAGTATCAACACTAGTTGATCCTATAGATGACAAAATTGATTTTCTTGCAAGATCGATTTGTGTCCATCTAGTGTTGACAATTAGCTTTAAAAAGTTGTTAAGTTGTTAAAGTTATAAAGTTGTTAAGTTGTTTAAATAAGTTAAATTAAATAATGTGGTTTTGTTGATGGATTTAGTTGTTGGAATTAAGTCAAAACTAATGTAGTTAAAGTTAAAAAGTTGTTAAGTTGTTTAGATAAATTAAAATAAATAATGTGATTTAGTTGGTGGATTTAGTTGTTGTATTAAGTCAAAACTAAACTAGTTAAAGTTGTTATGTTGTTTATATAAGTTAAAATAAATAATGTCAGTTTAGTTAGTGAATTTAGTTGTTGGAATTAAGTCAAAACTAATGTAGTTAAAGTTCAAAAGTTGTTATGTTGTTTAAATAAGTTAAAATAAATAATGTCGGTTTAGTTAGTGAATTTAGTTGTTGGAATTAAGTCAAAACTAATGTAGTTAAAGTTAAAAAGTTAAGTTTGTTTAAATAAGTTAAAATAAATATTGTGGTTTAGTTGGTGGATTTAGTTGTTCGAATTAAGTCAAAACTAAACTAGTTAAAGTTGTTAAGTTGTTTAAATAAGTTAAAATAAATATGTCAAAACTAGTTAGACTTAGAAAGTGGTTAAGTTGTTTAAATAAAATCAAATGTTATTTAGTTGATGGAATTAAAATTATCATTATTGTTTGTGTAGATGAATCCTGATCGTAGTTGAATGTATAATAGAAACAATCCTGGTCGAGCGGGTATGATTCCAGAATTTGCAGAAGGTGTCACTAGATTTATAAATCATGCAATGACATTTGATGATTTTTTAAATTCAAGATTGATTAGGTGTCCGTGTGTTAATTGTGAAAATGTGAGATATCATACAACAGAGACTGTTGCTATGCATCTTATGATGAATGGATTCAAACCAGGGTATACAGTTTGGACTAGCCATGGTGAGGTTGAAAGTGACACTATGTTTAATAACTTTGTTGTCGGTGAAAGTAGTACATCTACCGAGCATAATTATTTCCAAGGTTCTAGAATGTCAGATATGATTCATGATGCTTTTGGGATGCATTCTGATTTTGAACAAGGAGAAAATGTAGAAGAAACTCCTAATGAAGAAGCAAACATCTTTTATGAACAATTGCGTGATTGTAGTAGTCCTTTGTTCAACGGGAGTCAACACTCTAACTAACTTTTCTTTTTGAATCAGGAAATATTCTTCCTTCATGTCCGGCTAGCAGTGATGGATCTGATCAGGAGGGTGATGAGAATGATAAGGAGAGTGAGGGTGATGAAGAGTAGTTGTATCTATTTGACATTTTAGACTTCTATATTTTTAGAATTGTTTAATTTGATCGTATTTTAGTTTATTTTGAAGTTGGATGAAGTTTATTTTGAAATAGTTTGTATATGTTGAAAATATTGTGTTGTTTTGGTTGGATGAAGTTTATTTGGCTTTGGGTTGTTTTGGTATAAATATGCAGGTGGACAACTAAAAATTGCAGCAATTTGCTGCCTGTTTTGCAGCAAAAAACCGACCTCCGGAGGTCGGAATTTCAACATTACAAAAATAAAAATACCGACCTCCGGAGGTCGGAATTTCAACATAACAAAAATAAAAATACCGACCTCCAAAGGTCGGAATTTCAACATTACAAAAATAAAAATACCGACCTCCGGAGGTCGGAATTTCAACATTACAAAAATAAAAATACCGACCTCCGGAGGTCAGAATTTCAAAAATACAAAAATAAAAATACTGACCTCCGGAGGTCGGAATTTCAACATTACAAAAATAAAAATACCGACCTCCGGAGGTCGGAATTTCAAAAATACAAAAATAAAAATATCAACCTCCGGAGGTCGGAATTTCAACATTACAAAAATAAAAATACCGACCTCCGAAGGTCGGAATTTCAACATTACAAAAATAAAAATACCGACCTCCGGAGGTCGGAATTTCAACATTACAAAATAAAAATACAGACCTACGGAAGTCGGAATTTCAACATTACAAAAATAAAAATACCGACCTCCGGAGGTCGGAATTTCAACATTACAAAAATAAAAATACCAACCTCCGGAGGTCGGAATTTCAACATTACAAAAATAAAAATACCGACCTCCGGAGGTCAGAATTTCAACATTACAAAAATAAAAATACCGACCTCCAGAGGTCGGAATTTTAAAAAATGAATATTCCGACATAAAATAAAAACCGACCTCGAGAGGTCAGTAAATACCGACCTCCAGAGGTCGGTATTGAATAGCGACCAAGCTTTTTCCGACCTAAGCTGGGATGTCGGTTTTAGGTCGCTATTTCAAGGAATACCGACCTCCGGAGGTCGGTATTTATAGGTCGGTATTCACAGTTTTTTTAGTAGTGGGTTGTAAATGCAACAATGGCTGCAATTGCAAAGCATGGATACTTGCAAAATCCAGAACTAAATGTCTATCATGTGACATCAACACTCCTAAATTCTTTCACACTATCTCAATTTTTTGACTATTGCTATGAATACTTCACTTCATTTCCTTTTATTAACTCAAAAGGAGATAAAGTGAAAATTAGGGGGATGAAATATTTTAACAAAATGTAAAATTTTGAATATTATATTTGGGAGGTACTAATCAAACAACACGAGGTACAAGATGATTTAGCTCAAGATGAGATTATAAAGCTTCAAAAGCGTTTTAAAAAGAAGGTGAAATATTTGAAGCAATTCAGTAAGCTCCACGAACCATACTCTTTCTACAAATGCCGGTACGTACGTGTGATATCTATAAATATTTCGTTATGAATTTAATAAACATGTTTAATTCATAAACATCAGATTATGGATTATTTTTTACATTAGAAGAAAAGACATTAATCGTATAATAAAAGGGGCTAAAAACGAGTGATTTTTAAACAGAGATTTTAAGGATTTCACCAGTCATTATTAGTATTAATATTATTCTTAGCAACTATATATATATGCTCTTGGTCTCCTATTTTATATATAACACACTTTTCTTTTTAATCAATAAACAATTTACCTTTAAATGTTTTATTTTCCTTAATAAATTAATTAATACAATCATATAAATATCTATAACTTACATTTTAAACCACAAATTCTATATCCGTCAAACATGAGTACATAGAATACAACGAGTGTAATTACTAAAACACGAGAAATAGATGTGTAATTGCAAAAAAAATATTTTTCTTCGATATCTGATGCTTACATCGGGCCAAACTATCTAATAAAAAACTCTTCTTTTTTTTTTTTACTAGGTTTGACAATGGCAACGTACAAAAGTTAATGGAAGATATGTCTGAAGAAGAGAAAAAAAGCTTTGAAATCGACGTGACCAAAATTAATTGGAGAAATTACTTTGTAAAGACCCACATTCCTGGTGTACAAAAATATGCTATACCCATTTAATTATGTTGAAACAATTAATATTTGCTTGTACCTTTTTGATAATTACTACTTGAGACATTTCATTTTATATGATAATAAAAAATAGAGTATGCTAAATGATCAGAAAATTTGGTTAGAAATTTAAAAAGTCTATAATATTCTTTTTATTTTAAAACAAACTGATCTTTTTTCCATTTTTTAATTAAAGGTATTAAAGTTAAAAGGGTAAAAATGTTCAAAAAGGCATTTTGGCCAATAAATACTACAAACGTTCCAATTATACAAATTCGAAACCTAAGCCCACGTAATTATCACAGAATGCTGATCGCGAGTAATAATTAACTAAAACTATAGCTATGATCACTAATTAACTAGTATATATTTGATTAACCATGTAATTTTCCACTTTTTAATTTATTAACTTGTTTGATGTTTCATGACTTTTATTTGAGTGGTAGACCCCACTTTGAAAACAGATATATTCACATTAATAGCAATTTTGATTCCAAAATTGCATAGGTCGGTTGATAAAAAAATATCTTTCATGGTAATGAAAATTACATTAGTAGAAATAAAAACGAAAACATCTCCTTTCAACTATTGATAAGACGATCATAATAGCAAAATATTCTTCATCTTAAAGTATTCCTCCAAATTATTGAATGCTTGTTTCTTGTATAGTAATAGAACCTTGATTTAAAAATAACCAAAATCTATTAATTAAGGGGACCAAATTAATAAATAATAGTACATTGACATTAAAATAGCCAAAATCTGTCAATTAATGGAATTTAGTGTAATTAATATTTAGTTATTCCCTTTCCTTTTTAGACTCGATATGGAAATTTTGACATTATATTTTATTGTAAAACCGTAAAGGCCAGCTCTGTTAAGTTTCGACATAATTATTTTTCCCTTTTAAAGTTGTTAGAATTTTGAAAATTAGTATAAGAGAATTCACGTGATGCGTGAACGGTGTTGTGATTACGAAAAAAACAATTATAGAACATAAGATGGTGGATTAAAATATGACATATATCAAGTTATTGAAAAAAATTAAATTGCAACAGTCATGCTTGTCAAATCGTACACAACCTGTATTAAGTTTTGGATATACACGTTACATGTGTTTTTAATGACTATGAGTATTACCTTGACCTCAATTTATATAATATGATTTAACTTGATCTAAATACTCTTTGATAATTTATTAAGGTAAAAAAAAAGAAAAATTTTAAAATTAAATTATTTTAATTATAAAAATGTAATATATTTTGGAACGGACTAAAAAAAAAGTGTGCCAGACAGAGAAAGTATTAAACATTGTGTTTGAATTGTAAAAATAAAATTAATGAACAAAAGTGTAATAAGTTTAATAGAATGTCCAATGTTGAGTGTCACATAAAATCATTTTACGGTGGACTATATCGAATTGTAGATGAAGAAAGTATATTTGACTGACATACAAAATTAACATTTCATTAATAAAAATTAGGAAGAATATATTTGACCATCTTAAATCTTAATGAGTATCAATTAAAAAAATAAAACACCATAAAATGAAATCAAGATTTTAGAGAAACTCAATGACATTATTGGTGAACCTGCTTCATACATATTAGAAAAATCTTTCAAGGGCAATTGCGAAAATATCCAATCTATATATGGAGTTAAATTACCATTCTTCAAGGTTAATCAATTATGGTGTACTTATTTATAATCTGAAGGAACATATTTAAGGATTAATATATTTTGAAATTATCTTCTGGCATTTATTTCCTGAGTAATGAGTAAATCGTATACGAAAACTAGCTAGGGTTATACAGTTGTAGCTATTATTTTGCAGGTTCAAGGATTCTGTGCATAAGGTGGTTAGCACTTGGATCTTGCCATTAAACCTAGCCAAAACCCCAAGGCAGGAATTTTAATGACTTTATCTTAGCCACAATGCAAAAGTTAACTATTTACCAGCACATAAGATCTTTCACCCAGTAAAATAATGCACAGCTAGAAGTCAAAAGGGAAAGACATGACGTATACTCTAAAAGAACACAATGACAGTCAATTGAAACCCCAGGCCAGAAGTCCACCGTACGTACAAAATAGTATCATGTGTCAAATCCAAGTTACGATACTTGGGTGTACATTGACATGGAACTCACGTAACAAAAGATTTTGTAATGCAGTCTTGAGAGATTCTCACAGGCACAAACTGTAGCAATGGAGAATTGGTCCTCATACATAAACGCAGCTCAAGTTAATTTGTTATCACACAGCATCTTCAAAAGCCTGTATGAGAATAAAACCTATAACAGAACCTTACAATTTCTAGTTGTGCTATTAAAAGCATTACCTCTGCTAGCACATTAATAAGGAAAACATCGCCAGTAGGTCACTATCAGGATCAAGGCTTGTGGACCTTGAAACCAAACACTCTGGGAACATAGCTCTGAGAAATCTTCTGTGGCTTGAGGTGTCCATAAGTCATCAAGAACAGGTGTGGAAATGTGGTTCCAAAGTAAGCTCCATCAATGTCTTTGACATAGTAAAGGAAATGCAAAAGAGACATTGATATATATGCAAAAATGGAGAGGAGAAAATAAAATATCATCCCTGCCTTGCTTGAGAGAAAATGTCTAAATGTGTCGCGGACAGATTCAATAGTATTTACAGATTGATTCCCTCTTCAAATATGTCCACCCATCCACAACTTGTTTGATGTACTTAAAAGAAAATACGAGAAAAATAAACATGGTGGCAGTTGTGGAAGAAATGTTCCAACGTAAGATATTGTTTACTCTTAAGATCTTCCGATATCGTAAATGCTACTAAAACAATTATGCCTCAGTCCCAACAAGTTGGGTTAACTATATTATCCTTGTTGACATTGCAACTATACTTAAGCTCATCTCAGGACAATATTATATAAAATAAATAAAAAATACTAGAAGTTCTCTATATTATCTAGTGGCATATAAATCTCTGACAGTATTAAAAGACTCAAATAAAAGCTAACATGACAAAAATAGTTGCCAACTCTAAGGTAAATTAAACATCCCAATTTTCTCATAACACCAATATCCTCTATAACTTTTCACTATGAGATGAAAGATCCAATTTCAATTCAATGTAGGGAGATACAAGACATTAAATTTTGAACTGCACTACCTTTTGAACCTTAAAGAAAAAGACAGGCATTAGATTCCTTTTTCTGGATTATTAGTAAATAGAAAATGACAGGGAACTTAAGAAAATGAATTTGATGGAGGTAAAAGAAAGAGGTAAGGATAAAGGAATATGCCAATCATTTAATCTTCTCATGGTAGGTGAGACGTGCAAACCACATTCATGTATTCTTTTGTTTTCAAATCGCCAAAATTCAAGTTCCTAGTTTTACACATTTCAGATGAAAGGAAAAAGGCAAGATGAGGGAATGCAGACAGCATGTTGATGGTTGCATTAAGAAATAACAAAGCAGAACAAAAAGGATACTCTCATGATATCTTGACCGAGGTGTATACGCATCTTCACATCGAGGACAGTATATATTCACCCTGCTTTGTCGAGGAATGTCTGACTGGCCAACAGGGAGGCATGGTTGTCCACAGCAGTAAACTCTTGGACATCTCCCAAACTCAGCATTCTTGTACTTCTCTAACTGAAAAGACCAGATACCTTCCAATTATTATAGCTATGACCACATATAATTTTCAATGATACAAAAATTCTTACCATAGCAGCGAGTCCCTTTGTTGTCAAGATGTAGCGGGCATGTATTAGACCATAAAGCATCTCTGCTGCTGATTCAACTAGTTCATTCTGTTCTTCTGTAAACATATCACCTACACATTTCAGGTATTCTCATCGATCATAGGACCTTTGAGGAACTACCACAAGATAACAGGCAGAGGACCTTTTTTAAATCCTAACGGTATAAACATGACTTCTATAATGGCATGGAGAAATGCTTCTCAGAACAAGGACATATCTCTAATTTGCTAAAATCTTATATAGAGAAAATTCTTCAAAATTACTATTGTGGTAACTATAAAAAGCCAAAGTTCTCCTCTAAGATATAAGAAAATACCAATCACAAACCCCACTCTGAACAGTCTTATCCGAAATAAGATGTTTACTTTCAACAAAATACAGCTCCAATGTTAATACTGTTTCTTCGACTGGTAGATTATTCACTTGGCATATTTAGGACAAGATTATAAAATTATACACGACGTTAAGTCAACAAAACCAGTCTTCATTCTCAGTCCAAGCTGGGGAACTATTTCACTTTGAACAGTCACCAACACAACCTCTACTTTCAGAGAACTTATATACAAATATACCTCCTCTCTGGCGTCCTTTAAACTCTCAGAAGAAGACATGATTACCTTCAAACTAGCAAAGCATAAGAAGCATCCAGATGCATACTAGTACGGCAAGAACAATACACATGGGAAACTAATACAACAATCATCTCTTTTTTTATTTTAATTGTTAGTAATGAAACAATCATCTTAATGCTAGCACTACAGATTATTAAGACATTCCACCTGAGAGTAACAAATATCAGCTAAGATCCATGACGGCAAACAAATCTATCTAAATGTCAAACCATTTGTAATATGGTCCGTCTAATTTTCTTCAACTACAACTGCTATTGACTAAGGGGTCGTTTGGTATGGTGTATAAAAATAGTGCATTAGTTATGCTTGCATTAATTATGCTGAGATTATTTTTTATGTAGTGTTTGGTTTGGTGTATTAAAAATAACATGCATTGCATAGTTTCTAAAAAATTGTTTACAAAATACCATCCACAAGTAGGTGGAGAAGGTTTTCTCCAGAGGCACCTATGTCTTTAACCATGCTAATGCATACATTGAAACCCCTTGCATTACTAATACCGTGGATTTCCATGTATTAGTTGTACATACCTTAATACCAAATAGGATGAAAAAGTGTACCAAACATTCATTAGCTTTGTGTATTAATAGTAACTTGTTAGGTATACTTTTTCAATCTTTGTATAACTAATACAAGCATTAGTTATACACTCTTTTGTGTATTACTAATACATGGAAAACCATGATATTAGTAATGCAGGGGGATTTAATGCATGCATTAGCATGGTTAACTAACCAATTTCCCCTCAAAACCTTTTTTACATCTATTCCACTATATTTGTGGAGGGTATCTTTGTAAGTAAATATTTTAAGAAGAATTATGCAATGCATGCTATTTTTAATACACCAACCCAAACAATGGATAAGAAATAACACAAGCATTATGATACTGTTTAGCACCATTCTTATACACCCTACCAAACGACCCCCAATAATACACAAAGCTAATGCATGCATTTTTTTCTAATGCACTCTACCAAACGACCCCTAAGAGAACAGTGAGGAACAAGCCAATCATGACAGCGATTGAAACCTTAGATACTCAGATGTGCAATTTGCAAATCACAGTACCTAGCAGAAAGAAGTGGTCACAATATGGAAAGAGAAAACTCACCATGAGAAGATTCGACGTCTAGAATCAGATCAAGTGCATAATCATAATATGGTACGAGGCTGCTTAGACCGCACAGGTTAAAGTCATCTTGGATGTAGTCATCATCAACTTCACAGAAGAACTCATTCCCACGTAGACCGCAGTACCATGAGATCCATGAAGTGTCTTCTCCATCAGAACCGCTAATATCTGATGCCTCACTGTCTGTTTCAGATTCTGCTGCAAATGGAAAACACAAGTAAAAACTACAAGAAAATTTAGTTTCATAACTGGACAAAATCAATTAAACTGCTTAGCAAAACTTATAATTATAAGATATGAATCCCCTTTTCGTAAGAACTTATGGATTAAGAGCCTGTTTTGATTGGCTTATTTTAAGTGCTTTTAAGCCAAAATAGCTTTTAAGCACTTTTGGAGTGTTTGGGAAATTTAAAAGGTGCTTCATTCAGGTGATCCCATGGACTAAACCTATATTTTCCTTATTAAAACACCTAGTGCATTGATTCACTGGTCAAAACCAGCCAATTGAAGTTCTCAAATTTTCAAACTTTTATCTTATTATTACCAACTTTTAATACTAAAGAAGGATTATGTGGAAAGAAAGGATCTCTAGGTGTTTTGAAGATGGTAGTTCAATCCAGAAGATAAAAATGCATTATGTGCTGCTGTTTTATCTTTGGTGTAAAACAAGAATCACTAGAGATTCAGAAGCTATTCTAGATGCTCTAGGATCTTTGCAAGGAGATAGAAATATCTGATGTATATTTGGTACATTTTCCAGTAATTATGGCCAGTACAACCTTTGTGCTTATAGACTATATAAAATTTGTTACCATCTAAAAAAAAGACTATAAAAGGATCGGATGAGGAACAAGCTATTTAAGATGTTCTACTTGTGTTTCAATTTTATTTAATTTTTTTAAAAAAAAGATATTCTACTTGTGTTAAATTTTATCATTTTCGCTATCATTGTTGCTCTTTTCTTTTTAGCCAAGATCGTGGAAAGGGGATAGATGAGCATTGACCCTTGCACCTTTAAAATTATAGGCTTCAAGTTACTTACTAGCAAGCTCTCAAAATCTTTCACGAAGGGCTGTACTTTAGAGATGCATTTCTCACTTTGGTCTATGTTGATTGTTGTACCCATTAAAAAGCAGAAGTAATACCTTTGCATCTGGAGTCATTTGACTAGTGGAAACTGGGAAGAGGAGACTAGGTTTTCTGGACTTCCCTTTTCTTTTTCAATTTCAAAGAGCGACGAGTCTAGTTTTGCATATAACTAGAAGAGAAATAGGGTGGAAGTATGCCAAAAATCAACCCCATCAGTTGGCTAATTGGAGAAAGAAATGAATACATGTGATCTTCCTCTTCAATGCTCATTTAATGAAATCTTTCTCGACCTTTTGGCTGAGGTCAAGTGCACTCTCCAATGTTCATTTAATGAACTCAATGCGTGTTACTAACTATGTATCTCACAGACTGATCATCCTCTTGAATTGGAAAATTCTAAGGGTAAATGTCATAATAATCTCTAAACACGAGTCTTATATCAAGACCTTACGTTCTTTTTATCAGGATATATCAGGGCCTTGTATTTTTATATTCTTTTTTTTTTTCTGGAGGAAAGTCCCACATCAGGGCGTTAACTGTAACCCTCAAGTATAATTAATGTGAGGACTTCATAAAGCAATCAGATACAAAATAAATGGCATGGCTTAGTCTCATGCAAGTGACGAATGCTCATCCATGATCCACCCTAGGAAGTGCCAAAAGAAAAAAAGAGCAAAAAAATATGAAGATTCGCCTGAATTGTTTCACTTATTATAGCTAAACAAATCTACTATGTTCATCCTGGAAGATAAGTCTGAGTTGTTTTATTGATTATAAGCTTATTGTTACGTGCATATCCGCTCTTTGAAATAACAGTAGAAGTTTGTTTTCATTCATATCTCACAAATGGATAGGTGATGTTGCAACGATGCCATCCTTTTATTCCCAAGTAAGTCTCGAACATGCTGAACTAACACTTCTATCAGGATATATCAGGGACTTACTACTCTGATGCAGTCAGTTGTACTAGCCCACATACTATTTGCATACTCACCACTGCCCCAAGCCCCTATAGTCACCAACTTCTCCCTAATCTCCTGAGCTTTGGCCTCAGTCAGGCTTCCCCATCTAATCCTTGGCTGGTCATATGCAGTTCTAGTCTTCTTTTTTCTCTTGATATCGAAATTCATAACCATGAGCTTATAATGGTTGTAAGATTCTCGCTCGGAATAACCTTGTAGTCATTGCAGTTACCTCTACCACACTTCCTTTTCTGAGAAAACCTCTATCACACTTCCTAAGGAGCAGGTAATCTGTCGGTGTATTATACACCACGATAGGTCACCAAGTGTTCTTCCCTCTTATGAAAGCTCAAGTTAACTATGACCAGCTCAAAAGCTACCGTGAAGTCTAAAAGTGACACTCCTCTGTCATTTATATCCCCAAAGCCAAAAACTCCATGTGCTTCATCATATCCTCTCGAAGTGGTCCCTATGCACCATGTTGATCAATGTAGCATGTGTCCAGGAAACCAAATTAGTAGGAACCAAGGCTAAAGATGTAGTCAGGTTTAAGTTGTGGTACTAGGAAACTCGAGGAGTAGGAACAGAGTAGGCATTTTAGTAGACAGGGAACTTAGGGAGCAAGCGGTAGAGGATAGGAGGGTGAATGATATGATGATAGCCATTAATAACAACACTAGCACTAGAATCAACATGGTGCCACATGAAGCTTTAATGTCACCAAATGCAGAAAAAGCTTTACACTTGTAAGAGTCCTGATCTTCTCATCATGCTTTAAAATGTAATTTGATCATAATTACTCTTCCCAATTAATTTTGATAACCATTAAAGTAAAAATGAAATTGTGCAGACAAATTTCAACCTCTAAAACCTAAAACTTTAATTAGATAACAACCAACATAAATACAGTATACTCCCTTCACTCCAACATATGACTATTTCCATTCCATTTCGGAACATCTAAAATGTCTAACATCCATTTTTGTACAACTTCCAAGAATTCAAACTATTCCCTTAAGCTATCCAAATGTTAAAACTCTAGCGTGATATTTTCTATATTGAACTTCTCAACCATCACTTCAACATTTTCTTACATAATCACTCATGAATAAATTCTTCCACAATCACTACATACATGCTTATATATATGCATTAACATTTTAAACTCTATCCTAGAAATTTACCATTATAAAATAGGATGTAAGGAAAATAAAGTGTGTATACCATCAGAGCACTTATTATCAGGAGGAGGAGGAGCAGAGTTTCTGAGCTGGTCCTTGGATTTGGACAAGGCAAAGCGATGATCCTTTCCATTAGTACCCCTGACAGTAGTAGTGGAGGTAGAAGGAGATGAGCGCTCCAAGTGCTTATCCAAGGCTTCATTTAATCTCTTCCTATCACCTACACGTCCCATCTCCGGCTTCGATCCACCGCCAACTCTTCTTTCTTTGTACATATCTCTCTCCTCAGCTTATACGACAACTAAACAACAGGACTCGAACCCTAGGGCTTCGATGTCCGAGAAATGAGGAGAGAGAAACTTAGGGTTTTGGTTGGGGATTGAAGGGAGATAGAAGGTTATCCCATTTTCTCTCTCTAATCTATGATTATTGGTGATTTGTTTTAGAGAGAGAAAAAAAGGGAATTGTGACCGGAGAAGGTGATAAATAAACACCGGCGGGAAGAGCTTAGCTTTGCTTGGGCGATTTTTTTCGGATGGGTAATGCTAGTGTATCGTCGCTTGGACATCTATTTTATCGTGGTGCGATTGTATACGTGTAACCTTTGTCACTGATGACTTCACCAGTAACTTTGAATCTTTTTGTTTGGTGGATGTCAATTTGCCAAAATTGTAACATCTTATATCCTTTGGATTTAGGGCCGGTTGGACATGATTTAAAATCAGCTTAGTTATTACCGTTGATTCTTTGGTTCATTTTTACTTGTTCATTATTTTAAAATATCTTAATGGTAAGTTTAGTGAGATAACACATAAGTCTGACGTGAAAGTAAGGTTTGATACACATGTCATCCAAAAGAGAGGAAGTTTCAAGTATCTTGGATCTATTATCTAAGAAAATGGAAGCATTAACAAGGATGTCACTCACTGTTGGGGTGAAATGGAGGCTTGCAGTCAGAGCCCCGTGTAACAGGAAGATGCCATCAAAATTGACTGAAAGGTAAGTTCTAAGGAATGATGGTCAAACCAACTCAGTTGTATGGGGCATAGTAATTGTCAATTAAGAACTCTCGTGCTCACAAGATAAAAGTTGTGGACGTGAGGATATTGCAATAGAACTGCATGCTACTAAAAGAGATATAGTTAGAAATGAGGATATCTAGGACAAGATGGGAGTAGCTTCAGCAGAGGACAAGATGCCGGAGAGGAGATACACATATGTCTTAGTACAAAGATGTGAGAGGTTATTTATGAATCGTTTCAAGAGAGGTAGAGATAGATCAAAGAAGTATCAAGGAGAGGTAGAGGTAGACTAAGAAGTATTCTGAAATGTGATTAGGTGGAATATGATGCAATTTCAGCTTACAGAGGACATGGAATATAGGAGTGTGGAGGACACGAATTAAGGTAAAAGGTTAGTAGGTGACAGTTGTCTCGCGCTCTATTCATATTAATAATCATAGTATTGTTTTAGTAGTTTCCGAACCTTTAATATTTGTTACAATCTATTGTTCCTTGTATCTCAATCATCGTATTATTTTGTTGTAGTTTATGTTATGTTACTATATGTTGTTTTTTGGTATTATTTATTGTTTCTCATACTTTTGATACTTCTTTTTCTAGAATGTTTTTTTCTTGAGCTAAGATTCGCCTACACTCTACGCTTCCAACATCTCACATTATGAGACTACACTTATGTTGATGTTGTTGCCATTGATAAATCAACTATAATAGTAACTAGCTATTATTTGATAGAATCCCCCCCCCCCCACACACACACACATGTTACATACAAACTCTACATGTCAAACATGAGTCAATTAAACTCTAAAATTTTAAGTCTTTTATTTTTTGTAAAATATAAATTTATGGAGTCAAATTTTATATTTGAAAAAAATTGACATCACAATTTGAAATTTCAAATCCTACTTTTCAGAGAATTTAGAATTTGAAAATTGAAATTATAATTTTATGCAAATTTCATAAACAACGTTGATTTAAATCAGACTCTCAAATCCTATGACCAAACACCAACATAATTTAAGGGATTAAATTGGTTGCTCTTCCATTTTATTTTCTTGAATCAGAGAGCACTGGTGATTGAAGTTGATTTAGTAATCAAATTATTCAGATTAATAGTACTTCCTATTAAAGGCAATTGCAAGATTAGGCATAAATCAAATCCAGTATCTAAAATGTACAAATTGTGTGGGATTGGAATTGTAGCCACTCACTCTACATCAACAATTCAACATGATAGAAGTTGACCAATAAAAATAGGAACTCCCAAAAGAAAACAATGTCTAATTATGAACCATTTATGTCCCAAATGATTCATAAATTCACTATTATCGTACAAAGTCAAATAAAATAAATCCAAATTAGGAACCTTCTCAAAATCCCCTAATGTTTCTATCTTATCAATTGACATAAACCTGATGCTAGTACAATAATTCAGAATTCTGCGACTTGGGCATATTGCCACATATTTGGACAAGAATCTCTATCCTTGTACAGTGATTGGGTTAGAATTTTAGCATCTTTCACTCTATATAAATCTCATTAGTTCCACAACTAAAGATTATTGAAAAGCTGCTTGAATTGTAATGTGAATTTACTAGCTAATCCCATATATTAAGGAATTGTAAGCTTAACACAAGAAGATGGATAGGAAGCAACTTCAAAAACCAAACCCAGCCATCGATGACCTTATAGAAACTCCCTTCAGCCACATAAAACCTAAACATATTTGCATACACGCTAATAGCATATACATGATAGAAACTCAAACAAGATGAGTACTTGACTGACTAGTAGTATCAAAAGCTAAAAACCACTCGGTAATTAAAGCTCAGTCATCATCAAAGTACTTTTCTTCAGCATCATAATTTGCTTCTTTCATCCAGTGATCATCCAAGGTCTCATCCTCATCAATTTTTGAGTAATCCAGACTATCTTCTCCAAATAAAAACTTTTCCTGCATGATGTAAGAAAACTGGTCCAGTCGTTCTTGCATCTCCTCTGTTGATAAAGTTTCCATCACAGCAGCTCTTCTCATTTCTGATGGCACGTCATTAGAAGCATCAAGATTGATTGGGTGAACCTTCATATAGGAAAAGAAATCATTTTCTGATAAGTAACAGGAACAGAAAGCCTACCAAGGATAACAGGCTAAACAAAAAGACAATGGTCTATACTTCGAGAACATATTCTGTGAGGGTACTATTGGCAAACAAGCATGCATTCAACAAAACCTAAATATAACTCCAACTTGAACCTCTACAAAGCTTCACTACAACTGGAAGGCAATAATGGACAGTGATTGGAGAATGATAATGGTGAGAGCTCCCTGTTGACACGACTCCAACTTGAGCTTCTAAAAAACTTCCGAATAAACCAAATAAGCTAACAAACAAGATAACACTTGAAAACTTGATCTCCAGGATTATGAAGGCAAAAGAAAGCTCTTTAAAATATCAGTTTTTCAGCTGAAGAGACCTAAAAATTCATATCCTTTTTACATCACACTTTTACTTCTCAATTTCAATGGAAACACTGCAGCTTTAAGTTAGACTGTTGCCAATAGTACATTCAGATTTGCCTCCCCCCCCCCCCAAAAAAAAAAGAAATAAAAAATTGACACCATTTAAAGGCACACTAGTAGGACTTTCCAACTGGCAATTACGAAGTATAACTTCATAGCTCTCCAGAGTTTGTTAACATGTTACCGCAGAACATCACAAAGATAAGTGAGTCAGAAGTTGCAATGAATTAGGCTTCAGATAGACTCCCAGAAGCTAAAACACTTTTACACTTTAGGGAAAGTACTAACTTAAAGAACTCCTTTATTTTTATGAAGACCAACTAAAAGAACTCCTTATGTTGTAACCCCCACACAATACTAAAGTACCTCCAACAGATATCCCATTCCTACTCAATCGTTGCAAAACTACAAAAAGAATATGCCATATTTGACAAAACATGACCAAAATTATGTCTTTCAATTGACAATCATCCATAATTCCCTTGGCATAAATGCAATATAATAACAAGACACAAGACAAATATGAATATCTACTGAATATAGCCTGCAAGTTAGCATGTAATTACAAATAACCAGCAGACCCAACAAATATTTTAGTGTATACTATCTACAAAGTGAGAGAAGGTACAACAACTACCTCTTGTCTATTAGATGAGATGTCCCTTTCACCTTTGTCTTGCTCCTGCTCCTGCTCCTCCTCCTCCTCTTCTTCTTCTTCTTCTTCCTCCTCGGTTTCTTCTTCTTCTTCTTCTTCCTCTTCCTCCTCCATCTTCTCAAGTTCCTGATTATCAAACCCTATCCAATCACTTTGAGCCACGCCTCGTCTCTGTTGCTCATCCCTAATTTTCTTAACAAGCATTGCCTCTTCTGACCGCCTCATCAGTGTCTCAGACCATCGCTCCCCCGGTCTTGCCATGCTCCTCCCACTTGGATCCTGAAACCTCCCTATATACTCATGGTGCAAATATGGCTCTCTTTCCCTCATTGCATCCTCTGAAAAGTACTGTCCATCACTTACCAATTTGTCCAGATATGCTCGCCGTCTGTTCTTAATCTTAATTGATTTGGACTTCAGATCATCTTGCGTTGGGCTAATAACACTTCGCAAGCGATTCAGATGCCAATTGATTTCATAATCATTTTCCATAGTTCCAAATTCATTTAGCTCATCTGATGTTAACTGCGATCCATAACGTTCTGAGATTCCAATAATCAACAAAGAGATATTTAGAAACACAGATTAATGAAGTTTATAATGTTTCTTCATTTAAAAGATAATGAAGCTAAAAGTTCTAGTTCAGCACAGGAGATATTAGGCCTTTAGTGAGGTAAACAACCCAAATAACATGCTCAATCAAATAGGCCCATTTACTGGAACCTAAGCATTTACAAGTTGAACCCTCAAATTTACAAAGAGGGAGGAAGTGCTAGGGACTGTTTCAGTTGGAATAACCATACAAGGTGCATATGATTTGGAGCACAATAACCTACACCTTCTTCCCTATATAATGAATTTATATATTTGACCACTCTCTTGTTTGGAAATATTTGATCTCTCAAAACTGGCTTTCAACATTTAAACAAACATCAGTGTTGAGTAAAAGGCTCGAGTGATGAGCGCTTAAACCAAGATAGTAAGTGAAGCTTGTCTGCTTTGCCTCTCTTAGCTGGTGCTCACACCAATGCAACAAGGCCTGCGCCTCATGGCTCGTGGTCTGTCTTTAACAAGACACACTAGATAATAATTCTTTTTTATAACCGTGGTGTCCGGGCCATCTTGCGCACACCTTGACTAATTCCACAGTTTACCTGCCAACTCCCACAAGCAACACATACTAGATAACTCGATCCGCCAAGGCTAGAACAGATCAAAGAAATCACCTAGAGACAGCTAGAGTTTTTGCCTCTATTGAAATTTGAAGCTGAGACCTCATGGTTCTCAATCCATTTCATTGATCACTAGGCTACACCCTTGGGTGCGACGACACTAGATAAGTATGAAAAAAATCCATTGAATGAATTAGTAAAAAAAAATTATAATGGTGGTGTCCGGATCAACTTACACACACCTCGACTATATCCCCGAGTACCATCTATCTCATGTGCTGAGTAACAGCTATCTCATGTTAGCATAGGCATCGGGTAAAACTCTTAGGCAAATGAAGAGAAATCACCTAATATTTTTGGTCTCTATTGGGGTCTAGCTCATGATCTTTCATGGTTTTCACCCACTTCACTGGCCGCTAGACCAACCCTTCGGTGAGAATGGTTATTAAATTGATCAAGGAATAAGATTTTAGAAATTTATATCTGAAAATTTGTCATTGAGTACTTAAAATCATTTTATGCTTGCTAAACTGACACGAATCACCTCATATATTTTTTTTGATATAAAAGTAGAACTGTACACCAACTGGGAGAATCACCTCATATATTTCTCTTCAATATCTTATCTAAATAACTATTGTTTGTGTTTAGTCAGTTTTTCACACATTAGATTTTTTCTATCTGCTCCTTAGCACCTTTATTCGCTAAAGCTCACGACTCTAATTGCAGTTTGCCTTAAAGTTCCACTAGACTAAGGTGCTTTTGCCTCAACAACTCCGACAAACATAAAGCATCAATAAGATAAGAGGTCTAACACGAAATACTAAGATTTCTCCAAAGATAAGCAGAACTGATTCTATGTATATCAACTATGCAATGTTGTCTCCTTTTATAATTGAAAGTGCTGAATATTTTGAGGGAGGGGGAAATAATGAATTCAAGGCCAACATATCGATTAGATGAGGAAAAGTTGTTCCATCACAATCTAATAGCAGAATTTCTGGCAACGCCACGAGGTCAAGGTTAATTGCACAATTATCAGCCACATAAAAAATAAAACACATATGATCATTATAATCGCTAGAAAAAAATACTAAAAATTAGTAGAGTACCTAGAAAAAGGGGAGTGTCGCGAGAGAGAAGGTCGATAAGGAGGGATTTGCGTTGGAAGGCAGTAGAGGCGGACGATTGCTGAGCGCGTGGGAAATAGAGGTTATCAAGCCCTGAAAGCCTATCTGATATTTTCTCCATGGATTGATTACTCAAAGATTTAGCCATAGACGACGTCGATTTCCGCTTGCAAGCGCCTAGCTATATAAAAACACACCCCTCCACTCACCGCCGGCGAGTAACAACTCATGTGAAGTCGGTTCGTTCAGACTTCAGACGTAGCTTTACAAGTTTGCCCTCATGATTTGACATTCGATATAAAATTCAGAAAAAGGAAATTAAGTTTTATATTATACTACATATTTTTGAAAATTATTATTTAAATATATTTCATAATAATATTTAAAATAAAATGTTTAAATATTTTAATATATATATTAAATATTAAATGAATTAATACATTTATAAAGAGAAAAAATTAAGCGATTAAGCAAAC
The DNA here is from genome assembly GCF_900185275.1 of Solanum verrucosum. NCBI lineage: Eukaryota > Viridiplantae > Streptophyta > Magnoliopsida > Solanales > Solanaceae > Solanum > Solanum verrucosum. Next base: position 1,395,262 of record NW_026020221.1, on the reverse strand, counting down.
ATATACTACATAATTATTTAACATAGTTATAGTGAACAATTTACCACTCACCACTAACTTTTAGTCATATTTACACAAAAAACCACGTTTCGTTTTTTATATATTTCGTTTCTACACTTTTACAAAGTTATATAATTTATGTCTCTCCATAATCTTCTTATTTATTTTTCTCCTTAATTCACTCAACAAAAGTTAGAAATTCTTCTTTCCCTTCAACAAAAGTTAGAAATTCTTCTTTCCCTTTCAAATTGTGCAGCAAAGATTTAAGGGCAACTTATGGTGATTTTAACTTTTCTTTCTTTAGCTAAAAATGATATCTTAAATTGTGAATAATTTAACATCTAACATAACCAAAAGAAAGAGATCCAAAATTTTGGTAGGTCACGCCTTCGACAACTCAACTAAAACAAATGCAAAATTTTAAATGACTAGAATCCATATTCAAACAGGACATTCAACTGAAACAAGTCTAAGCTCCAGGAACCTCGATTTCTGTCTCATCTAAATCTACCCAAACTTATTGCGGTTTCAACTTTCATATTTTTTCTTTGTATTTGGTTATCACATCAATTTTTTTTGGTTTTCAGTTTTATCCTTGGATACAATCAAAATCATGAATGAACAAATTCCTTCCAAAAAATCACTCGAGGTATACAAACGCATCCATGTTTTTCAGATTTTCAATTGTAAATTTACAATAGATTCATGTGTATTTATCAATTAATTTTTTTGTTTAAATGTTTTACGATTTGTTGAGAGATTTGGTTTGTATTTTCAACAATTATATACAATTATTTTTTGTGTTTGTATATTATCAGCAAGTATGCATTCTAGCTATTATTTATAAAATTTCAGCATTGTTGAGGTATTTATATAATTTGTTTTGTATATTTTTTGTAATTTGTATTTCTATCAATACATTTTACATTATGTTGTATATGATTTTATGGATCAATGTTTGTTGAGGATTTCTTATTTTTTTCAAACCTTCTTATTTGTATATTCTCAACAATTGTGTACAATTTTTTATTTTGTACTTATATATTATCAGCAAGTATACGTTTCAGCTATTTATTTGTATAATATCAGTATTTGTATACATTTACTTATTTGTATATTTCAAATAATTGTGTGTGTAAATATATATACTAGAAGGTGAAGCCCGTGCACAACACAGACCCAACATATCAAACACTTAAAAGTTTTCTTTCAATAGTAATTGAAAAGCTAAATGTGTCACCCTATAATTAAAATAAAAATGGATACTGAATATCCATAGTCCAGAATTTTTCTATACATAGGTATAGTAAAAGTTCATTCCTTACGATGTGTGCAGGAAAATGTAATTGTGCTCTTCCAACAACCAATCTAAAGGATTTCTTTGCTTTAACTTCATTTGTGCTCATGTGGGTATGAAGATGCATATAATAGTTTTTTATTTGTTAATTCAAGTCTTCCATACAAACACACGAGAAAATAAGATAAGAATTAGTAACATTTAATATAAAATTTTGAAAAATATTTTCCACATTAGCTTTTCTCTGGTTGTTGTTGATATCATGAACTTTATAAACAACCAAGCAACAATGACAAATATAAAGATTAAAAGATGGAATAACATGTCTTGAGACGTAGAAGTGAAATACAAAAATCAATGAAAAAAATCAATTTTTGTTGCATATAAATAAAAAAGAGTTGTACCCCATGAAGATAAGGTTCCAATTTCAAAGACTCGTGTTGATTTCGACACATTACTCTACATAATCAAATCAAGTAATCATAAAAATATTATGTGAATATTAAATAAGCTATAAAAAAAAAAAAACTTATCAAAGCTTTGTAATTTTCTATGTTGTCTTGGAATTGTCTATTTTTCAGCTGAAGATGGAATTGAAAATACACTATAAAATTGAACGGGAAGAATTAACCTTGAAAATCAAAAGGATTTTAAGAAATTCAGAAAATGCATTTGCCTCTTTTTCTTGTTAGGGATTTGGATTGTGAATTCTTGATTGGCTTGAAATTGTAGGAGACAGATTTTAGCAACTTAATTAGTAGCTTATATAATTGGAGTGCTACATGTAGAAGTTCATTCATTGAATTGTAGCAAGTCATATGCAAGCATTGTGTTGTAACTAAATACCTTGTACATAAGTGATAAAAACGATTTTCACAAGTAGACGATAGTCCTTCTTTATTATTCATGAACTGATTTAAGATAGGAATATGTCAAAAATGAAGAAGTTAGAGTTAGATGTGTGTTCAATTGCATCCTAAAATGACATCGACACAGTTATAGAAGCAAATTTAAGCCTAAAGAAGACACGTAGCAATTCCAATTATACTCAGATATCATTTAACCCAACAAAATTATGTAAATTCCTCTGCTAACATCCTTAATTCATTCCATCTTTGATATACACCTTTTATTGCATAGAGTACCATCCATATAACAGTGTTCGTACTTTAAACTGTCATTTCTAAAATAGGAGAATAAATAAATAAACATTATATATTTATTAAGTCATTTTTAACATGTTTATTTAGGAATTTAAATTTTTTGTTTTTTTGGTAGAAATTATAATTGGTAAGAAATTCTAATTAGATACAATAATCGTGATTTGTGAGATTGTTTTCCTTTTTAATAACTTAAATTACCGCCTCATTAATTAAGTTAAGAGTCCAAATTGTATAAAAATAAATAAGTTTCCAGCGAGATATGTATTTAATAACTACTGAAACTATAATTACGTTACGGAATTAGATAAATTATAGCTAATTAAAAAGTCTCATTATGTTTTAACTCTTAGCTATTTATGAAATTTCTCCAATAATAAATAATGTCACACAAAACCTAAACATGGAAGAAGGTAAACTGTAACAATAATAGATGCATGTTTAAGTTCACTTTCATTGAATCGTTTTTTTGTGGTGATTTATTTGGCCTTCGAGATTTACAAAATGGATATTTTTTAAAGGAAAAATCACCCCTATTACTAAATAAGATTAAACCTAACCATGGATGAAGGTAAACTGTAACAATAATAGTTGCATGTTTAAGTTCACTTCCATTGATTTGTTTTTCGAGTTTAACAAAAATGGATATTTTTCTACGGAAAAATCACCCATATCACTAAATAAGGCTATATTACTAAACATATAAAACATAACAAATTTGAACTTTGTAATAAATTTACAACCGCATGATCTTGGTAATAAAAGAGATATCTAACAATAAGCTTTTAAATAGTACTATGTGTATATATATATACACATAGGCACTGGCGGATCTATGAAGGGCTGTGGGGGTGCCACGCCACCCCCGAACTTCGACGGAAACTTTATATATACAGTATATATATATATATATATATATATAAAGCGTGCTACCCACAGAACAAAACTGGCTTGTGGTGCCATGGTAGGAGGGCAACTTTAGAAGGCTGATGTTGCGGGTTTGAATCCCATTTGTATCTATTTTTTTGAGAAATTTGCTGCATACGTTTTTTAAGAAGAAAAAAAAGGCTCCAAGCACGTTTTTTAAGGAAAAACAGTTGACACAATTTTTTATTTTTTTTATAATTGTTATTGACTTAAATTAAATTAATTACATTATTACTTCTTTGACTTTTCTTTTATTTGATTAAATACTCAATAAAAGTGTAATATCTTATTATTTATATTTTATTGATTGATTTATGATATATATCGAAAAGACTTATAATTCAATCAAATATAAAATTAATTTAATCGATAAGTCTATTTGGCACCCACGAACTCTAAATCCTGGATCCGCCACTGCACATAGGCGGATCCAATATTTGAAGATAGGGGAGCACCACTAAGAGTGACTCAAGAGTAAGGCTAGGAGTGACTCAAGGTAAGGTTAACAAAGGCTTAGGCCTCTTAAATTTTAAGGGCTCAATAAATTTTAATATTGAATTTTATTATTTTTTGCCTTTAACCAATATTGAATATTATAATTTAAAAAATATAAAAATTAATAAAGAAGAACAATTTTTAATAAAAGCAATTTTTTAAAAGGTTAACGGTTAAGAAAAACTGATTTTAAAGGCAAAAAATTGTAACCTCTCACGAAAATCGAACTCACGTAGTTGCAGTCCAAAGTGTTTACTTCGACCAGTGCATCCATATGACTTTTGGTTATATGGGTGCACAAGCAAATATATTATCGTTTTATAAACTATCTATACACAAAAAAACTTTAAAAGTTGTCAGATGCACGTGCACCCTCACAGATGCATGTGGGTCCGCCTCGGCATATATATATATAGAAACAACAAACGCAGGTGTTGAATCACCTCATATTGCATTAGGAACAATCCTTCCCCATTTTCCTTGGTATAGTAAGCGTCTTTCCAATTCTGACTTAATTATGTGCCGTGATGCGATTCGTTATTTTGTTAGACGCATTTTTTTCCATACAATCTCATTTTATGTAAATGTGTTTAAATTAGCCTAATAAAGAGAGATTTTTTAATTCGTACCATTACAGTTTTATGGATATAAAATCATGTCATAAAGACTAAATGATAAATTTAAAATTAAATTATTTCTAGATACAGAAAAAAATCATTAATATAAAATTAGATGGAGGGTATAAAAATACTAGCATGATACCAAATGATTTGATTAGTTTAATTAAGAAAAAATAAGTACATTTCCAAAACTAAAACGGAAGTAATGGGAAATGGACTAGAAAAGATGAGAAGAAAACTTGTACAATTTGAAGCAAAAGAAGATCGCGAATTACCGTATCAAGACCAGTGTTATAAAAGACTCTATTGGGACTCGTCTCCGGGGTGAGCTCGGGGGCGGGGATCTAGTAAAACGCTTCGAGATTCAAGTGTGGGGCTTTGTTCTGTAATACTTATGCCTTAAGCGTCTAACTGTACATCCTAAGCACGCTCAATGTCAAACACTCGGGGCTCGCCTACTAGATTTTACTCAAATTATGTGATAAATTCTTTAGTTAACATTGTTGACCCTCATAGTCCTTGAATAAATGAATGTTACTTAATACTCCCTCCGTTTCAAAAAGAATGACCCCCTTTCCTTTTTAGTTTGTTTAAAAAAGAATGACCTCTTTCCTTTTTTGGTAACATTTTACTTTCAACTTTCCACGTGCATATTTAAGACCACAAGATTAAAGGGCAATTTTGTACATTTGACATAACTTTAATTTAGGGCCACAAGATTCAAAAGTCTTCTTTATTTTTTTAAACTCCGTGCCAAGTCAAACTAGGTCACTCTTTGTGAAACGGACGGAGTAGTTTTTTTAATCAATAAAAATAAAAAGATTGAAAGTAACTCAAATAACAAGTTGTAAGTATCGCATATTTACTATTTGGTAACACTGTGAGGGTGATTATATATTACGTAACGTTTCTTTTAAAAATACATGCCGAAATTTTACTTTTTCACTTATCATTAGTCTTCATGTTTTTGTATATGTCTCAAAAGTATCATATTTTATTTAGCTGTTTGAAAGTAACTTTATTTTTATTCATGGTGGAGTGATATTTTTATTATAATAATACTAGTAAGTTTTATTGATTATTTTCTTTTAGTGGGTAAATTGTATAGTATGATAATAATATATTTTTTGAAATAATGATTCTTTTATTATTAGAAAGTCAAGATATTAGATTATTTATACTTGTATAATCATGTTAGAAGTTTTATTTTCTATGAGTTTCCTTAATCATGTTTTTAATTATTTCAAACAATTGATGGATTTTTATAATGTTGTGTTATTATATTATTATACTATATTATAAATTAAAAATTAAAGCTTCATCGGGCTTACGTCCCATATCTCGAGGCTTACGCCTTGCCCTATGCTAAGTAAAACATTGTTTCTCCTTAGCTCCAACTTTTCACAGCTGAACAGTGTTGAAGGAAAAAATATTACCCAAGGTAATAATATATGCACAAGTGAAAGACCCAAAAATGACTATATAGAAGAAACTTATTAATCTACAAATAGTAGGTAGGAGGCTTTATTCAATAACTCAATGACTCTTGTAATTTTTGTACATAGAGTGTATCTCTCTACACATTGAATGTATCTCTCACTACATTGAAAATATGTAATAAGACACCCCAATTTATAATACTAATACCAACAACCAAAGTAAACTATGACTAAGAACCTATAAAAACTAACAAATTCTAATTAAACATAAATAAGAAAATACCATAAATAATAAATTCTAAACTATTAAGGAATCATAAACTACTTAGGAATCCTAATCTTAGTTTATTTCCTACATAGCCTCCCTTAAACCAAGATCATCAAATGTGATTATGCCTAGCATCTTCTTTAACTTTCTGAAATATGTAACATCAACACCTTTGGCATTTTTCATATTAAACATTTTTAAAATGTCATCATCATGCTTTTTTCTTTTCTTGTATTCTTGAATAACCATTCTTGCCTTAAAATCATCTGCTTCTCCAATTGATTTGTACTTGATCTTGCATGTCCATTCGACTTCAGTTGATTGTGTATGCGGTAGAGTAGGATTTTCAACAAATAATTTCTCATGCTCTTCAAAACCTATAATTTTAAATAATGTTTCAAAGTTGATTGTATCTTTACTATTCAGAGTCATGCACTTCAATTGCGGATCTAGAACTTCAATTGTTTTTGCTTCAATTTTTGGTAGATCATCAAAACTTGCTCTTGGTGAACATTTTTGCTTATTTTATTACCAACTTCATCTTCAAAAGCTTCAACTAATTTTTCTTGTGAGACATTAGTGAATATTTCTATTTCTTTTTCAATAGCTTCACTTTGTATAGACCAATCATGTCTATGTTTCTAGGCTTAAATTACTAGCATCAGCAACATCAGTTTCCACCAAAAAAATTTGTTTAGTTGTTTAAGAAATTATTGATTTATTAGATTGACAACTATTGAAGCCTTCTTTGCAATCAAAAACATTTATACCATAATATAATTATCTCTGTCTTCTTTTCCTTTCTCGATAATTTTTAAACTCTGATCTTCTTCATATATTTCTTTCAGATTCGATGATTCTTCCTTTTCCTTTAATTGATCATCCTTTCTTTTGGTCTTCCTCCTCTACTATCACATCTCTATTTCCTCGTCCTTTACCTCTGAAATTTTGACATCTTTGATTTTTCTTAACCTAGTTTGATATTTCTTCTCTTGGATTAGGTTTACTCCCCTTTGCTTGCAACGCTTCATCAAATGTTTCTATTATCTGTTGATTCATGGACATCTCATATGTCACCAATTCACCTTCTAGATCATCAAGCTTCAAGGTATTCAGATTTCGAGTAGACTCAATATCATTTTTCTTGGTTTGAAACTCTTAACGTAGAGAATTCAATATATTTTCAATAATTTTAACTTCTTCTAATACTTCTCCATTGATCGTTAGGTCATCTACAATTTCTTTAATTCTCATAAAGAAATCTTTGATTGATTCTGTTGATTTCATCTGAGCCAATTCAAACTGTCTCCAAATCTCTTGAAGTTTTTTCTCTTCACATCTGAAACATATCGATAAGCTTTTGTTAAAATTATCCAAGCCTCCCTTGATGACTTAGCATATACAATTTTATTATATACATTCAATTTGATCTTGCAATTAAGATAGATTGTGCCTTGTAATCCAATTTTCTATTTTTCTCCAATTGTTTTGCAGCTTCTCCGGTCATTGTTGTGTCCTCTGGAACATCCATGAATTCAATATCAATAATGGACCATAGTCCAACAGTTTTGAAAAAACTTTTCATCTGTTGATACCAACTCTCAAAATTATTTTTGCCATCAAACACAAAAACAAGACATTCGGGTAAATATGGAATACTCATATTCTTTTATATGTGTTGGATCTCACACAAGGTTTCTATAAAGATCTCACATAAGGCTTTTATCAGGATCTCACAAGATTTTTATTAAGATCTCACACAAGGCTTTTATAAAGGATCACACACAAGGTTTTTATCAGGATCTCTCACAAGGATCTTATAAGGATCTCACACAAGCTCTAATACCAATTTAAAGGAAATAAAATTACCCAAGATATGTGGAATTTGATATATGCACAAGTGAAAGACCAAATAATGGTTATATAGAAGAAATTTATTAGTCAACAGATAAGAGGTAGGAGACTTTATTCAAATTTTTTTTAAACGGTAAAATATGAGTTGTATTCATATTGGATCAACTGCTGATAAAACAAACACTACAAAGAAAAAAAGGATCTGCAGATCAAAGATAAATCTTTCAACTGTAAATCCTCAAATAAACAAGAAAAAACACATACGATCCCAATCTTTAAAACATTCAGAAAATATACCCAAAAAAAAATCCATACAAATAAATAACTCAATTATCTTTCTTTTCCCCTTATTAGCAACAACAACATTCTTGTTCTCCAAGAAACGAATTCTCCTGTTGACAGCATCAAGCTTTGATTCAACTAGTGTCAAGAGATTTTTCTCTCCTTGTTCTTCTTCTGGTTCTGGTACTGGTGTTGATGATTCCTTGTGCTTCTTTTCGGATTTCAGATTTTGAGAGTAGAGATCAAGAACTTCTTTATAGGCATCCAAATTGTCAGGTCAAGTTTGCAGTTCCCCATTAGGACTAGTAATAACAGTACAAACCTTGATATCGCAGAGAGTTGCAAGCTCCATTGATTTCCTCTTTATGCATTCTTTCCTCACTTGATAAGACTTGGGATTGTTTGTTTTCTTCTTGCTTTGATCTTCTTCTGCCTTCTTGCTTTGATCTTCATCTGCCATAGCTTGATTCGATAACTTAATGACTCTTGTAATTTTTGTACATAGAGTGTATCTCTCTACACATTAAGTAGGCGTTTGGCCATGCGACTCCATATCACGATATGGTATCGTGAGATGGAATCAGCGTTTGGACATGCGATTTTACGCTGATTCCATCTCATGATTCCATATCATGAGAGGTGATACCATATTCTCCAAAAACCATGATATGGAATTATATGGTGATTCCATATCATGATTTGAGATATTTTAATAGAATAATTGACCCATGAGTTTATATTTTGTTAAAACAACCCCACATTTATATCTACTAACCATTTGTTTCATATGTAAATAAAATTTATAATCACATCATTACTTTTTAAAATTTATTATTCTCACCGACATAAAATTTATTAACATATCACTTTAACTCACACCTCACGATTGTGAAACTTTTCAACATTCACTTGAAATAATTAACCGGCATGTTAAAATAGTTGCCGAGGCAATTAGCAAGATGGCACCAACATTTATACAACCAAAAAATATGACTGGTGTACATTCTAAAATTCGACATAATACTCGATTTTGGCCTTGGTTTAAGGTAAAATTTCTATCACATTAATGAATTTATTTTATGGCCTTAATAAGTGAACATTTATATTTTATGTGTAAGTTATTAGTATTTAGTTACATATTTCCTATCAACTTTGTTTAAAGAGATAATATTTATTTTATGACTTTGCATTGTCTTGGAAACACTATTTTTATGTTGTTGATGCTGGTTTCCAAAACACAAAAGGATTTTTAGCTCCATAAAAAGGACTACGCTATCATTTGCAAGATTACCGAGTAAGTGAAAGAGAGCCTCAAAATGTCAAAGAACTATTTAATTATAGGCATTCATCTCTGCGCAATGTTATTGAACGGACTTTTGGAGCTTGGAAAAATAGATTTAGAATACTGAAACAAGGCATGAACCATTATGATATTGATACACAAGTGAAAATTGCCATAGTTTGTGCAGTGTTACATAATTATTTGCGAGAATACCAAAGTAGTGATGAAATATTTATGGTCTATGAACATGAAGATATAGTTGCGGAGGATATTGACCAACAAATGGTTCAAAGTAACAATGTTGGTTTGTCTTCTCGGTCACATGATCGAGAAATGCAAGTTCAACGTGAGGAAATTGTCCGTACTATGTGGGAGGATTATATTAAAGACTAGTACACTACAATTTATGTTCAATTTTTTTTATTAAATTAAAGTTAGATTGAATAATTATTTAAGTGGAGAACAAATAACTTTGTAATAATTTATTATGCGATTTTATAATTTTTTGTTTATTTGATAAGATTGAATAAACAATTGGGGTTATTTTAATAGTTTTACAACTTATGTGATTTTTATGTTTATGAGAAAATATACAACACAAAAATTTCATATCGCATATTCAAACAAACCTTCAATTTCATCTCATGATACCATATCGCATGGCCAAACGGGCCCTACTCACTACATTGAAAATATCCGGTTAGCAAACTCCTTGAAATGAACAAATCCAATATTATGTCCACCTCCTACTAATGCAACCATTTCTTGGACTTTGGAATTTTTGTATCATTTGCACGTGCTAGCTAGTTTCCCTTCTACACTTGTAGCTTGGGAAACAAGGCTGTCTATTCGACCTAGAGGAAGTTTATAGTTAGGTCCACCGATCATAACGATGAGATTTCTCGTGGCTGAGGCGAGGATCGATGTCCGCACAAGATACAACACCAGGGCAGGAGAGTCTTGATACGTGAAACAAGATCAAACCCATCACCCGCGAGGAAGTGCTTGATGTCGTGTTCGAGCGGTGAATGGAATCGAAGCAAATGATGAAATTATAAGAGGAGAAGAATGATTGGAGAAAAAACCTGCCTCCTCTCACCAGAAAGATTAATGGTGGGGAAGCAGGCTAAAAGGGGTAGAGATAAAACAAACCGGACCAACTTGATATAATGAGAATAAAAAAATGATGAGAAGAAAGAAAAAATGGGAATTTTGTGGTCATGAAATTAAATGTGGTAGACCAATTGTTCTACGTTAAAATTGTATGCACGGCCAATCTAAAAAATATTTACCCTATACGTAAATCTATATAATAAACATTAATTGGTAAATGATTAAAATGACCGACGAAAACATCTTAACACAGCTAGTGACTATCACTTGAATTCTTCAAAACAACTAACAACATGCAACATACCTTGTAAATTCCCACCTACGGAGGATAGAGTGTACCCTACCTCATGGAGGTAAATGGACCATTTCTGATCGAAAGACCCTCGGCCAGGTAACACATATCAAAGTAGATTTAAAAGGAGAAAAAGACATCACCAATAATAGGGTAAACATTCTAAAGCATACAAAGAAAAGGAACAGTAACCGCAACAAAATAAAACTATATATAGCTGAAGCAATAAGCAACATGTAGTTTGAAACTACTTTTTCTTTTATCATTACACATGCAGTTATTCTACGCAAGATTTTCCAGCTCAAAACAGAAAAAACAGTAAACAAAAACTGTTTGAAATGTAACCTCACTATCCTGCTCACCATTAAATGGCAGGATATTGCTAACAAAAGAACAGGAGGCTCGCTTAACCTCTTGATTCAATCACTATATATTGTTCCCATTTTAATCGATCGCCTTTAGTTTTTCAACATTCTAAAAAAAGAGCTCCAATTTCCCAACCAAACTTAGGTGCATCAATAAATGACCTGAGTAAGGAGAAAGAGAATCGACCTCAACTATACTTCATAGTTGGGTAGCAGCTTCATCAACTTCAGAATGAAATACGAAGCTTGGGAAAGTAGTAGTTATATCCCTGCATCAAGAAAAAAAGAAAAAAACTCATCAGATTAAGGCATCCTATGTCTATTATATTTATGTTTTCAAAACTTGATACCTTAGATATGGAAGAGTCATTATCCTTAATAATGAAGGATTTCGGCCCACAAAGTCGTGCCATTCAGATAGGTCAATCTTTCCATCCTGATTTGAGTCTGCCTCCAAAAATGTCTACACATTGAAATATATCGACTAGTTATTAAAATTCCACAAGACGCGATTATAATTAGGAGTGCAAAGAGTAAAAGCTTTACAGTATTCTATTCTTGGTTGACCAAGAAGCCAACTATACATTACAGTGAGAATAACAGAATGCATTGGTTCCATTAGCATTTTATTATACACAGAATAAGCAGAGATACCGATGTTTGTGTATTGTGAGAATGGAAAGTACTTATAATTGGTCATTAATTATCAGTAAACTACCTTATCAAGTATTATCTCAACGGTCTCGTCATCCAACGTCATCTCAGACTCAGCTAAAAGTGCAATCAACATTTGCTTAACCTGCCAAAATCACAAATAATTAAGAAGACTGCAAACATATTGGATAGATACCAAAACCCAATAAAAGCATGATGTGAATCAGTAAACATCATGATGTTTATTTATCTATTTATTGAGGACTCCGACTCTTCAACAAACCAAATATAGCAAGATTCTTGTAGATCATTTTCAACATACACAAACTAACTAGAGCATATATACCTCTTGTCGCTCGATGAACCCCGTGTCATCCATATCATAAAGCCTAAATGAAACTGCAACAACAAAAAGATGGATTTTCAACGTGCTCTGTGTGCCAGTTAAGCAAGAATAGAAAAAAAAGAACTAGACAGTTATATTTATCATTTGTTTCGCTTACAATCGATCTTCTCTTCTTGTGGGGCATTTGGGTGGAAAACGTTTAGTGCTCTAACAAAATCACCAAAATCAATTACTCCTTTTTGCTTTACATCAAAGAGATCAAAAATCTGCATACAAAAAGGCAAATTAATATATCATATCCCATCAAAAGTAGAATAGTTCTGAGCTTTTCACATTTAATCTAATCAGCTTCACTAATTGTCAAGTCATCACATGATTCCGTAACTTAATCCACATTTTAATGAACCACTATAGAAGTTACATATCTGACACAACATATTAAGCTATAACCGTTATGCTAATTTTACTTAAAGAAATTATTGAAGCCTGTCAGTTACAAACCAGCATAATATTATCAAAGGAAAAAAAAAACACCATGCTCCATATCAAAGTTATACGTACCCGATTTGCAAAAAGATTTTCTTTCTGTTTGTTCTTGAATAAAGCCAACTGAAACTCTTCCTGCAATTCCAACATGATTTTCACAAGCATAAGAAAAACAAAAACAAGTACTTCGTCATAAGGAAAACAATATTATCCAATAATACATTTGGGATGATGCAGCACAAAGTCACAACCCCCAAATTGACTTCGTTTGGGTGGTTAATAGAAGACTACCTTGCTTATTAGCCCATCATCAATCACCGAACTGCTAATAATCTTGAACAGCTCAAATAATGCTTCAACTTCACTTACACTAACTGCAAAAGATGAAATAACAGATAGAAAAACATATAAGCAGGGATTTTATTATGGTAATAAGTATTTACATATCTTAAGTTAACATTAATACTCGTCTTTATAATTCAACAGTAGTAACAATTTATGTTTAGAATATCTATGCAGTTGGAAGTATTATTTTAGGTACGCTTTTCGTAATATGGCGGGTTGCAATCCAACCCACTTTTATTCAACTCGTTCTCAACCTGTTCATTTGCCATCACTAACCTTAAAGCTGACAAAGAATTCAAAATCGAAGGTCATTGATTTTGACTTGCATCAACCAGGGGAGACTCAACGTAATTTGAGGCATAAAGCGAAATTTTAATTAGATGCCTAAAATCTATATAAACTTCATATGTAGTTGTTTATTTTCTTAACTTTTAAAATGCAAATTATTACTTAACGTCTTTTGTTAAAATGATTTCTTCGACTTCGTTTTTTAATTAATTTATTCTTAGGTAAGATTTTATCACAACGTTGAGAAACATTTTTTTACTAGACAATCATTATATAAATTGTTAACATAATTTTATAAACAGTAAGTTGACAAACATTACATAAAGATAATAGTTAGAACTATAGAATCTGATACAATAAACTGATAAGTTGGTATAACAATACTTTAATATGTTTATGTAATACTTGAAAAGTTAAGAAGAAACACAAAAAGAAATAAAAATTGTAAGTCACCTAATTCAATACTTTCGACTATTGATTTATATTTTTGATAGTATATAACTCTAACTTATCAAAGATTTAAAAAAAGAAAGTGTAAAAGAATTTTAAAAAGATAAATAATATTAGTGTTAACAAAGAGAATGTAAACTGACAAAACAATGCTTTCTTAATTTCTTCTATTTGAATGATGTTAAAAAAAAATTGGTGAAAATTTGAGGCTCCCAAAAATTGGGCGTAAGGCATAAACCTCTAAAATTCATAGGCAAACTGAATAAAAATGTGCACACTAAAATAACAATTGAAGAAAGGTTAATTAATAACTTACAGGTTGTTTCAGAGGCAAGGACGACAGGATTTTCATATCCAGGGAACTTCTTTGCTGCTGTAGAATGAAAACAGCCCATCTACTGAAAAATATATATAGGTCAATGAAAGGAGTAAGAACAGAACTAGACTAATGCATAGCAACCAGCTTCATTAAAATATATCACCAAAACCACCATTTTAACCACTCAAATTCAAGCAGAAGATTCAGGAATTAAAACTTCCAGATAAAGAAAAATAATAATATTTAAAATCCAACTAATGATAAGTCATAACAATCTATTATACGTGCCCATTCATAACCTAACAGATGATCGTATCATGCTACAACGGAAAACATTCCCTGTTTTCTCTCTTTTATGACCTTTCGTTTCATCACCACATTATAATTATATCTAATTACCGAATGCAAGCACCAAACGGGCGTAACAATGCAGAAGAATTGAGAAACTAATTACCGATCAGACCGTCAAACCAAACAGACAAACGGAGAATTCCGAGAAGAAGCTGAGTATACAGCAGCTCAGAAGTGAGCTTCAGAGGAGTGTATGTATATATACACACAAAAAATCATACTTGTATATGAAGTTTCTAAAGGTGCTAAGCAACAGACAAATGGAGTTAAAGAGAGGTCAAATTTCAGAAATTGGGGGGAAAATAAAAGTTGTAGGGTGAGTGAGTACACGCGTTTCTTAGGAGCGTGGAATAAAGGAAACTTAACACTAGAAGAAAAGAATATTTTATGGGTCAATAATATTTCTTTCGTTTTAATTTGTTTGACTATTTTTAGTTTGATTTCATTTAGAAAATATTTTATGGGTCAATAATATTTCTTTCGTTTTAATTTGTTTGACTATTTTTAGTTTGATTTCATTTAGAAAAGAATGATATTTTGTTTTTTTTACAATTCATTAATTTCAATATTTCTTGATTACTTCGTTTTAATTTGTTTGACCATTTTTTATTTTTTTACAATTCATTAATTTCAATATTTCTTTGATTACTCCGTTTTAATTTGTTTGACCATTTTATGTTTTTTTTTTTACAATTTATTAATTTCAATATTTCTTTGATTACTCCGTTTTAATTTGTTTGACCATTTTATGTTTTTTTTTTACAATTTATTAATTTCAATATTTCTTTGATTACTCCGTTTTTAATTTGTTTGACCATTTTATGTTTTAATTTTGTTTAAAGAAGAATGCTTTTTGTTTTTTTCTTAAAATTCATTAATTTCAATTTTATCTATGATATTAAGATTAAATATTATAAAATTAAATAGTATTTTGATATCTTTAATTTAAAATCATAAAATTTAAATATATTTTTTATTTTCTACAAAAAAATCAACACCAAGAAGCAAATACACTTGACTATGCTAGGAAAAAACCGTTTTTTTTTTTTTGCATTTAATATAATTTAAAACATTAAGATTATGGTAATCTATTAGGATAGTTAGGTGGGGATATGCAGGTAAATAATAGGGAGCTTTCGCAAATAGTCATTATAATAAACTTAATTATACTTCATAGTTATTGTTTGCATATTTACTAGTTGTAACTACAGTTTAAGTTGTCTCGCTTGTATTATTCACGGATTTGTATAATTCGCAGGTTTGTATAATTCATTTGTATAATTCAGTTATTTTTGTATAAACTTGAAATAACAAATTTATACAATTGCAAATATTAAAAGTGTAATCAGTTATACATATTATATTATACAAATTTTGAATTATACAAAACTAAAAAGCCGAGTCGCGTAATTATAGCTAAAAGTAGGTCAGGAATTGTAATTAAGGCAAACTATAGCTATGTTAACTAATTAACTAGTATATGTTTGCTTATACACATAATTTTCCCTAAATAATACTCCTTATGTCCCACTTTATATGATTTACTCTAAAAAAGAATGACGCGTATCTATATTAAATAACAATTTATCTTTAAAATATTTATTTTACCTTTAATGAAATGATTTATAATCACACAAATATTTATCACTTATTTTAGAACAAAATTTCAAAAATCTCTCTTTCTTTTTTAAACTCTATGACAAGTCAAACTAACTCATATAAAATTGAATGTAAGAGTACAATAAGTTATATAAATTTTTGTTGTAGGAAATTTTATTTCATGGAATTAATCCATAATTCAAAGAAGTTTCAACGCATAACGTAAATATTATTTTGTGAGTGTAAATTTCATAAATGATCACATAATTATAACTTATTTTCATTAAAGTCGTAATTATCTTATATTGCAAGGTTCTTCGAAATTAGAGTCTAGTAATATTTTAATTATTGTGAAAAGGCAGTGGAACCATAGAGTAAAAACAATTTTGATCAAATTTTCATTTAGTACCACTATTAACATCAATTAGTGTGTCCAATTAGCCGTTTTATATGCCCCACGTAGTAATAATTTAGATTAGGTATATTACGTTTAACTTATAAATTCCTTTAAACGTCTGTGTTACATAAGCTTTATAATTTCTTTTTTGCCAATTGAAAAGTGTTGATCATATCATTAGACATATATTTGTTGTTTCTAAGACATATTAATGGTATTGCCTTAATGCTTCTAAATTTGCTAATATTGAAACATCTACCATGAAGATCACTCAATGTAACCAACTTATAACGTGATCCTATAATTCCTTTAAAAGGCCGTATTACATAAGCTCTATAATTCTTTCTTTGGCACTTGAAAAGTGTTGATAGTATCGTTAAATACATATACGTTGTCTCTAAAACAAATTAAGAATTTCTTAGACATTAATGGTGTTGTCTTAATGCAATTCTGAACTTGTTAATGTTGAAGCCTATGTCATGTAGGTCACTCAATGTAACCAACTTACTTGATCTACAATTCCTTTAAACGGTCATGTTACATATAGCCTCCATTATTCTTTCTTTGACACTTGAAAAGTGTTGACAATATCATTAGATACGTGTACGTTTTTTCTAAGACAAATTAAGAATTTCTTAGACATATTAATGGTATTGTCTTAATGCTTCTGAACTCGTTAATGTTGAAACATCTACCATAAAGGTCACTCAATATAACCAACTTACTTGAATTGTAATTCCTTTAAACGATCGTGTTACATAAGCTCTATAATTCTTTCTTTGACACTTGAAAAGTGTTGACAATATGATCATTATGTGTACGTTGTCTTTAAGATAAATTAAGAATTTAATTCTTAGACATATTAATGATATTGTCATAGGAACTCGTTAATATTGAATCATCTATCATGATTCATGAAGGTGACTTAATATAACCAAGTTACTTGAGCTAATTCGCCTTTGTATCGTATCGCCTTGAATATGTACCCCTAAAAGTAGTTACCTTTAAATACTCCTTTTCCTTTTAAGTAATTAATTAACTACGTTAGAAATATAAAGTGTCCGGACAGATTTTTTTTTTAAAAGTTTTTGTAAAGTTCTTCGATTTTTTTTTAATTATTTTTTTAATCTGATTGAATTTTGTTCAGCTTCAGAAAAACGGAATCAAAAATACAAAATTTAACAAACACACATGGAAAGAAAAAGTTGTTCAACCAAAAAAGAGGAACGATAGGAAAGTTCTAAGAATGAAAAAGACGTATTTATTATTCAAACTATGATTATATTAATTGAATCTTTAACTTTAAACTCTAACTCATGTCACGTGTCTATCGTTCAAATAAAAAAATTGAGGAAATGAAGATAATGAATATGTAAAAGGAGCTCTATCCGCGACACAAATTAGGCATCATTCTAACTTGAAGCCAAAAAAAATTAAAAGTATTTTTCTTAATACTTTTTATTTTACTTGGGAGTAAAGACTTTTCGCTATAAATATTGGTCTTCTTCCCCAAAAAATTGTAAGAAACTCATTTTGAGTATATTTTGTAATATAAAGTGCTCTATATTTCATTGAGATGGTACTGAAAAATACTTTGCATGAACCTTTTCTTTGGAGTGTAATTGCTAGGTATTCTCTTAAAATGGCATTAGAGTTTAATTTCAAACTTTTTTATTGTAAACATTGTAATAGTAATTTGCTCTCATCCGCTAGCATGTGGACATAGATTATATTGAAGAGCAACGTTAAATTTGTCTTTTTTATTTTCTTAACTATCATTATATATAAAAAAAAAATTACCAATTACTTAACTTTACTATTCATCATGATTCCGTTTAGTTCTTCAAATTGCTGGTGCTGGAAGACTCATAAGAGAATAACAACATTCATTCAATTGTATATGACACTATTTTTTTTTATTATTAATTAGTTTATTAAGAAAAAAATGACATATTCTAAATTTAGTTTTCTCGCTGTTTTTTTTATCAATAACATTTTTAATAGTCACAACATGTAATGAATTAATATACATCTAAAATCTTAAATTTTAAAAAAACTGTAACTATATTAATTCATATAGTAAATATTATTAGATGAAATATATTTACGACCACGAGTTAAAAAAGAAATTCCTTTCTAAAAAATATTGCAATCTTTATCCATTGTAACGTTGTCGGAGACTATGATGGAACAATGTTCCTCTGATTACCCTTGTACGTTTTCACATGTGAAATAATTTTTCATCCTATCTTTTGATTCTAAGGTCTTAGCCATTAATATTGGAGAAAAATATTGGAAAAACTACCATTTAATTTATAGTTGTTTATTAAAATAATAGTAAATAAATATATAATTTATATAAAATATACATTTTGATACGAGACAAGAATATATTTTTTTTATACATTTAACAAGCAAAATATAATTACTTTGGCCGACCTTCTTAATATGTCATTTTTTTAAAAGTGATATATTTAGTCAAGTTTTTGGGGGGAGAAAATAAATGTTGAGGGAGTAGTAGAAAATAATTTTCACAAGCTAAAAAAAGTATTATTCTCTCAAAAAATACTTGATTGAAAAGCACTTTTGAGGAAAATACACTTATAGAAACACTTTTAAAAATCTTGGTTAAACATTAATTGTAGCTCAAAAAAAAATTCTTGGTCAAACAAAAATACTTTTCCAAAACATATATATTTTTAGAAAGAACACTTCAAAATAAACTTATTTTAGAAGATTAGTGAACTGACTATAATTGGTCATTGCATAGATTTTCATGCTTTTAGATAGAATATTTTGGCACAGAATTCAATTGATGTTCATGTGACATTTCCCCCCTTCTCCGCTCTTTTAATATTTTAGAACTTTTTTCTTGATTTAATGATCCCAACATTTTCTCCTAGTTTATTTGATTCATTTATAGTAATCGTTCCTTCTGCTAACAAAGCTGGAATAGCTCAGTTGGTTAGAGCGTGTGGCTGTTAACCACAAGGTCGGAGGTTCAAGCCCTCCTTCTAGCGATTGATTTTAAACATTTTTTTTTTATCTTTTATGTGGGAGAGGTGACGGGATATTTTAGTAGTCATTCTTTTTTGTCATATTATTTATGCAATTTTGCTTCGATAATATTTCTTTTAAGTCGAGGGCTTATTGTTGTTGCATAACATTACATATAAATGATCATTTATGTGGTTAAGTTAGCCTCATCATTTAAGTAATGTGTATTTATCTGTTGTTTCAGATTCATGAGAATGTACAGAGGGAGATCATAAATCATTGAGGCACCAAACATTATCCGATTTAAAGAGGTTAATCCTCGTCTATTCTTGACTTGACAACTAAAACATCATCCTAATCCAAATTACTTGGGGTCAGCTATATGCATCCTCGCAATCCATTACCTACTAAAGTCTAGTCAATTTAAGTATCTAAGACCAAACTTGAGCTTTACCAACATGACTTGATAGATACTTAAATTGACTAGACTTTAGTAGGTAGTGCTAGCTAGGTAATCTGAAGTCCTTGTGTTGTTTCTCAAATACTCTTTCTTCCCTTTTCGTTGCCTCGTACTGCTCCAATATTTGAGATTGTTAACATTATGTGGTTTGTCACAATCACTAATGTGCAAGTGTTGAAGTGCTTTGTTGATTCTTGATGTGTCATAGTTGACATGGTATAAAAGCAACTTTTTTTCCACCTATAGATTGGTGTAAGATGTTGCTTGAATGAGGACGTATTGGCAGGGGATGGAATATTTGGTCTCAATTGTTTGATTGAGGCAAGATGGCATATCCTAAATGGACATTGTTATCGATCTTATCTGATAATGATTATTAAATATAACAAAAAGTGTTTCTAAAACAACCGGATCCGTGGCGCAATGGTAGCGCGTCTGACTCCAGATCAGAAGGTTGCGTGTTCGATTCACGTCGGGTTCAATTCCCCGAAATTCATATCCGGTCCTTTTTTTTCAATCTTTTTCCTTTTGTCTTTTGTTCTGTCCGAGAGGAAAAAAAAAACAATATATTACAGTTCTGTTATTATTTCGACCACTGACAAAGGAGAAAAACAATAATAAGTAATTTTTTACTTAAAAGTAGTCAAATTTATTTTTGAGTTACTTTTAGCTTTAGTGAACGTTTGACAAAGTTAAAAATAACTTAAAATAAGTTTAATTAAAATGACTTAAAAATATCCTACTTTTCATTTTTTAAACTTAAAAGTTACTTTAGTTTAGGGATGACAATGGGCGGAGCAGATTGAGCTTAACCGTAAAAATTTAACCCGCTTCGCATAACAATTTTTTTCATTTTCAATCCGCCCACCCTGCCCCACATAATTTTTTGATTATTTCTCTTTTTAAATTAAGTTTGATACTAAAAATTAAATTCATTTTCTCATTAAGTTCTATTAATTTATAGATAATGACTTAAAAAATTATTCTTTAGAGGTTAATTGGGAAGCATGAAAGAAATCGTATTAGTTTTGATTTAACCATTTTCATTTACTAAAATATTTAAATGACTTTAAAGAAATTATCTTGATAAATAATGTGCTATCACTCTTATAACATGTAAAAAGTTAAAATTAAGTTTGAACCCGCATAAAATCGCATAGACCAACAACTCGCCCCGCCCTACATTAGTTTTTAAAAAATTCACTTCAATCCACCCCGCACAACCTTAAAATGGCTCCGCACCCGCCCCGCCCCATTGTCATCCATACTTAAGTTTGACTTTTTAAAAACTATTTTTTTATTTAAAAAAATTAGAGAAAATTTCACAAATAGCCACTAAAATAAACTTAATTAACCTTCATAGCTACAGTTTGCTAATTACGATTCGTAGCTACATGTAAGAGGGAAGAGAGAGGTGAGCGAGAATGGAAGAGGGAGGAGAGAGACGAGCGAGAGAGTGGAGAGATGCGAATTGTATTTGTATATCTGTCAGATAATTGTATATGTGTTACTAGTATACATATGTATCAATAAATGTATTTGTGTGTATATATATATATACACACACACAATTGCATTAGCGAAATACAATTTGTATCAATGAATAAATTGTATACAATCATATCAATTTGTATACGTATATGTTTAATATATTGTCATCATTTGTATCAATGTTTGTATCAACGAATACATGTGTATTTGTATCACTAAAGAGATCTATATAATTGACACATATGATTTGTATAATTGTTTGTTATCATTTGTGTTTGTATAAACGACTATTAACATTAATATTTATATAATTTGTGTTTGTATAGTCGAGAAAGATGGGACAGAAAGAAGCGAGAGAAAGATTGGAATTTGTATTTGTATAATCGATGATTGTTATCATTTGTATCTGTATAAATGACTGTTAATATTTGTATTTGTGTAATTTGTGATTGTATAAGTGAAGCGAGAGAGATTAGACAAGGAGAAGAGAGGTAAAAAAGATTTCACAAAGAGGTGGAGAAAGGCGAGAGAGGAATAAAGGAGATATGTAACTACGGTTAAGGTTATTTTCGAATGATAATTAGTACAAATTGTAGCTATGTTTAAGTGCATAAAACTGCAAAAAAAGGTGACCGGATATTAATTCGGGAGATTGAACCCGACGTGAATCGAACACGCAACCTTCTGATCTGGAGTCAGACGCGCTACCATTGCGCCACGGATCCGGTTGTGTTATTTGAAGTACAAAAATTGTAATTATCTCTGTAAATAAATTAGTGAGCAACCACATGAATAAACCTCATGTAAGGTGATACCACGATTCTCTTCTCTTTTTGTATATCATTTAGAACGTCAAAATAATACATAACTAATAACAGAAATATTGAATAATATCAATTAATGGGATTAGTAAGTATGTAACAAGCAATGAGATGAAACATTCTCTTTTTTTTATATATATTTTTTGTGAATGTAAAAGGATAATCGTACGCGTATACTCTTGGTTAAGCTTCTTGTTTGTATATAAGATAGAACACAATTAAAACTGATCAAATCAACTTAATATACTCTTTTTCACTTATCGAAGCAAAATGCTTGATGAATATCCAGAAGAAAATATTCTCATGAACTCGATAGTGTTAACGTGTATATTAAAAAAATCATTAATTTAATATAAATATTTAATTATAAATTTAATTATGATCGTATATTAACCTAATATTGTCGTAGGAATACATAAACTTTAACTTATGATCCGCATATGTGAGTGATATATATCATAAGAGTGTTCCAAATGCAACTCAGACAATCGATAATTCGTCCGATGTTTAGAGGTGCATGCGGAAGTAAGTTAATTTCTTTCTTTTTATGGTTCCCTAGATTACAACATGTTTAATTATAAGAGGTGACCAAATATATCTATAGACACATAATTGAAGTCGAGGTTTTATTGTTGAATATTCTACAATTGTGCTATTTCTTAGATTTTTTTCTCTGGATTTTTTCCGTAATTCGAGAACTATTAATAGCATGTCATCGTAAGATGATTTGGACCTCCTTATATTTGATTGTTAGGAATGTCGGACAACGATTTTTCTTTACATCTCTTGATGAAAAATCTAGAAGGAGTAAACATCATATATTTTGGTTCTTTCCAGGTTTAATTATTAGGATGTTCAATGAATGATTAGTGTAATTGTGTGTCATCAAGTTAATTTTGTTACTAACTTTTATTTCGTTTACATCTGGTTTCCACTTTCCATAGTGGAAGTAGAAATGTGGCAGAAAACGTCAATATTACTATTTAGCGCACACCTATAAATTCATAGAAATTCTTCGTACAATATCACATTCACTACTTTTCTCATTGTAATATATATAATTCTATAAGACAAAAAAATGGTTTTTCTCAAAAACACTTTTCTTTTCATTGTTTTGCTCTTGCCTTCACTATGCTACAGCAATAATTATGTTTCAAGAGTTTCCTATTACAGCACCCCAGATGGCATGGGGACACCAAGTATGCTCTTTTTCACACCTTCCAAAATGTCAAATTTTATTTAAATTTATGTTTTTTTTTTTAATTTTCTCCCGGTGTCCGAAGGCTACATTAGAGCCCGGCCAATTTGGAAGTGACGCTTCCAATAAGATTTTCTTCATACTCAGGACTCAAACTCGAAATCCCTGATTAAAAGTCATTTAAATTTATGTGTCATGATCTCCTAATTTTGTTACATATATAGTTCCCTGCTTTTAACTAAAAAGAATTAGATTACGTTGATCTCAAATTACATATATTAAGTTTTCATGTGACTTCTCACTCCTCCAAGCCAAAACTTTATTTCTAAATATTATCAACTTGATTAATATCATGACTACTTTCGAAACGACTTGTGTAACGTAAAATGAAATAAAAGTGTAGCTAAATTCATGAATATATACTTTTTTTTTTATACAACGGGTGTGCCAAGCCTGGGCTGTACTGGTGCAATGCCTAAGCAACGCGCAAAGGCCGGATAGCAAGCTACCCTAACAGACATTCTCCTTAAAAAAAATGAGTTAATATAGTGCGTTCTGATAGTTTACATATCAAATATTAAACTGATAAGAATATATGACACGTGTAATATCTAATTTTAACATTTAACTGCTTATAATTTAAATCAGGTGGAGCATGTGGCTACGGAGACTATGGCAAAGATGTGAATAGTGGCGATGTTTGCACTGCCTCCAAGCGCCTTTACAAAAATGGAGCTGCCTGTGGAGCTTGCTACCAGGTATTCTAGATCCTTGTTTCCTTCATAATTTGCACCCAAAGAAAAAGTCATATGTCATCAAGTCAAATGCACTTGAATTTAACTTAAATATATATATTATAGAAGTGTAATTAATTTGTTTACACTAAATATATATATTTGTAGGGTATGTGAACAAAGTTTCATATTGATAGCTGAAAAAATTGAAAAACTACATATAACTGTAGGATCTTTTAATGGTGTGGACCTTTTGAGGAAAACTGTGCAGACTTGACCCAAAATGGATAATATCACACACCATGTTAAGACTTAAGAGTGTCTTTTTTATTTAACCCAACATAACTTTTATAAAACTTAAAATAAAACAAATTATCTGATAGTGTAAAAACTCATTATACCTTTAATGAAAATTAGTTAAAGTACTCAAAATGTACTGATTAACAAAAGTAAAATTTACAGGTAAGGTGCAAGGACAAGGATTTGTGTAGTGATGAGGGCACAAAAGTAGTTGTGACTGATAATGGAGAAGGGCATGGAACAGACTTCATTCTAAGCTCCCGTGGCTATGCTAAAATGGCAAAGCAGCCTAATATGGCTCAGCACTTGTTTGCTAAAGGAGTGGTTGAAGTAGAATATCGTAGAGTTTCTTGCAAATATGGTGGAGGAAATCTCATGGTTAAAGTCCAAGAACATAGCAAGCACCCTAACTACCTTGCTGTTCTTGTTATGAACCAAGGTGGTGCCACTGACATTCTCTCTGTCGAAGTCTTTGAGGTTCGTCTAAAAATACCCGAAGAAGTTAAATGAATTCAACATCTACTATATACATTGTTCAATCATAATTCATAAACTAAATATTCTGACGTCACCTACTTTAAATATTTTGTGATGTTGGAAGCCTATCTTGGCAAACATGATTTACCACTATATGTTGATGCAGGAGGAAACAAAAGAATGGATATCAATGAGGAGAGCTTATGGAGCTGTATTCGACCTATCGAACCCACCAAGTGGTGAACTTAAAGTGAGGTTCCTCACAAGTGCTGGTGCCGAAACCAAATGGGTGGAGTCTGATAAGGCTGTAATCCCTGCTGAATGGAAAGCTGGGATCACTATTGAGACAGACATTCAGCTCTCTTAGACAAAAATATTATAAAATATAAACATATATATATCTATATCTACCTTCTAATGAATTATTATTGCTACTTGGTGATGCATCAGCTATCAGTTTACAGAATAAATTTTAAATTAGTTGCGTATTAGACATCACCTCGTGTACTTGGTTCTCCAATGTATTGCTATAATAAACTTCTTCACTGCTGTTTGTTGAGTTATCATGGCTCTCTAGTAATTTTATACAACAGCAACATACCAGTGTAATCACAATGAGATCTGGAGAGGGTAGAGAGTACGCAGACCTTACCCCAGCCTCGTTATGAGATAGAGAGGTTGTTTCCAATAGAACCTCCGTGTAAATAAAACATTTCAAAGCAGTTTGAAAAAGTGAAAACAAAAAATGAAAGCAGTAACAACAACAAAATGGAGAGCACGGATTGATTCAATAAGTATGGTGCTTGCCTTTGATATCTGCTTGAGTATACCGTCTTTCAATAAGACGACACATTTAGCAAACACAAATTGTATGTCAACACAGGCAACAAGTAACCTAATAGAAATGCAAATCATAGTCTTGATTAAGGAAGCTTATGAGCCTCCCTTGACAAACTTCTCTTTCCCTGCAAAATCAGTAAGCACATTACCCACAATGTAGCCGACTTTCCTTGCAATAGGGAAAGAAGAGATGGAAACAAACACTAATGCATCCAGATTCATGTATGAGAAGGGAAAACATACAGTACATATTAATCCGATCAAATGCAAACATAAAAGTAAGGAGGGCGAATAAATTGCAGTGAAAACTCTTACATCAAATGAGCAATTTTCCACCTCAACTTGAAAGAAAACTTTACAAACCCCTAGTACATCCTACCACTACACTCTGAAGATCCACAAAAGCATTTCTTCACCTTGATATTGCCCTTGGAGTCATGTACCTGATCCACGGAATAATTGTAATGATAACTGAGCTCCGCCAAAGGAGGAATGTTATCTGCTGCAAAAAGCATGATATGAGGCATTTTCTTATCTTCATGATCATAAAGAACGCTTTGTGCATACAAATTAGGTGAGCAACTATGATTGATGAATCGCCCGATATTTCCATACTGAGCTGCATCAATTGTATAACCCTCTTCTACTACCTCACTTAATTCTGCTTGCCTGGAAGAGTTCACAGAACAATCACTATAGTTCTGCCCAATATCAAAAAGGTACTCATCACTGCCAATTCTTTGTTCAGCTTCCTTGTCTTCAAGAAGTTCTCCTACATACTCACATATAAAGGTTCCTGAAGGAATAGATGTTAGAGCTCTCACACCCCAGCCCCTTGAATTTGTCTTAAAGATCTCAAGTGGAACTTTAATACCATGTTGGCTGACTCTATTGTAGCAAGAAGGGGGACATTTACAATGAGGACCACATTCATATACCAGAGGCTTCACTTCAACAATAGCCCCATTACGGTTGTATGGGATCTCGCCTCCATTTTTAACTGCACATGAGCACTTCTTGGAATCAGAACATCTCCCAACACAATCACAACCTTTAAAAGGAGAAGGCTGGAACCAGTCAGGATATATAATCTTCTTGATGTAATTGAATGGTGGAGGTTTCTCACCATCAATTGTATTCACAGCACTTATCGCGAATGTCTCCTTTCCATCTGTAATGTCGTGGACACAAACACCATGGCGCACTTTGGACTTTTTCGATGACTTTACTTCTTTCCAAGCAAGCTCTGGTTGCCCAGGAACTCTCACCAACTTAAACATAAAAACCATCTTACCCTTTGTCCCTTGTTCTGTCCAATAATTCTCAACAGTGTACAACCCATCATAAACATATGTTGTCACTAACTTACCTTTACCATCCACGGAGTCGGAGGTCTTGGTCTCCTTAGAGCCACGAATCACCCGAACAGGATTCTTTACTGATATACTATTCTTCAAAGCTAAATTACCTCTTTCCAGTTTCTGATCCTCAGGGGTTTTGGACTTACCCACCACATTTCCACCTTGCCCAGAATAAATCAACACATCAGCATCTTCCAGACCGTCATCATAGACCCCTGAAGAAACAATACTAATCGCGATCAGCATACCTCCTTGCTTCATGTAATCTATACCAGCTTGATACAGGCGATGAACCCCCACAATAGCAAGTTCCACCCTGTATTGGAACTCATCCCCTACTTCAACTCCGGGAACTTCTCCCAGTATGTGCTGCCCTGTGTTAACTTCTTTTCCTTTTTCTTTGATGATTTTTGCTGCATGAAGATCAATTCTGTTAGGCCCCTGCTTCGATTTTGCTTCTTCAGGTTTTGACTTTGATTCTTCACCTTGCAAAAGCTTTCTACAGATACCCTGAAACAGACGAAGAGTCTCTCTAACTTTAGTACGGGCATCACCATGACTGGAACTGTTTGGACCAAAAGGTGGTAGGGTCACATCAAAATCACATTGTCCTCGTCGAACGGGAGAATCTTCATGTACAGCTACTCTATTCAAACTGCAAGCTCCATCATTGCTGGTCGCCCACAAACCAGATCCTTCGTCATTGAACACAACTAATGCACTTGAAAGTCCATCAGTAGCTTCACCAACAGTAGCTAATTTTTTCTTACCTCTAGGATTACTTTTTCTGGTAACAGCTTTGGCCTTCTTGCGCCCAGACAAATCATCCTTCTCAACTTGGTTTCCACAATCTAAACTAGTTCGCTCTCCCTGCATCCATGGACAGTATGGCTTGGCCATCAGACCTTGCACAATTGGCTTAACTATTTCATGCCCAGAACCAAGAGCATTGACTGCAGTTTTTGTCAAATGACTTTCGACCTGTGAGACAACAATTTCATTTCCACTCACAGGGTTGTCCAAACTCTTTTGCTTCCCTTGTTTCTGTGCACAATATGGCTTAGCACCTTTTGTAATCTGCTTTTCATTTCCAGAACCAAGAGCACTACTTGCAGTAGTTAACTTTTCCCTTTCGTTCTCTGAATAAACCAGTGTCTCCTTCCCTACAACTCCTGCATCACCCTCTTTTTTCGTCATTATCTCAGGCATAACCACAGTTCTTTCCACCCGACTTCTTCCACCATAATCACATTGGACGCCTTCCTGTTCTTCAGTCCGGACCATTGTGATTTGTTCCAACTGCCTATCTTTTGGACTAGAAACGTCCCTCTCTTTCAGAGAATCAGCATCCTCACTTCCAATCAACTTCTCTGGCAATGCCCCAGTGTCTGTAACATCTCTCAATGTCTCAATTACTTCATTATTTGTAGCTCCCTTTCCGAACCCAGTCACATCCTTGCTTTCTTCAGTAACACCAAAACATTTCTGCTCAGTTGGCTTAGGAGCATTTGTTCCACAAAATGGAGGGAAGTCTCGAACAGCAGATACTCTTCTTTTGCGGTACTTATTCTTTGGCGAGGAGGTATGTTCCATAACACTGATTAGCTGTGGTGGAGAGAACATTTTGACTTCACCAACAGTTGTCTTGAGCCCACCACCAACATTTTCAACCAAAGGTACACCCTGCTCATCAACTTCCTTCACTGAAGGGTCATACTGAATGTCTTCCGTTCCCTTGGAAAGCTCCATCTCACTAGTTTTGAGATCTTTCGGCAACTCAACTCCTATCGAATTTTCATCACTTATTTTTTCTCCCACCCCATTTGCTATTGCACTCATGTTTGTCGCTACCACTTCCCCTGCTAACCTATCCACTTTTTCTTGATCTTTCAAGTTAATTAGACAGTTCACAACCTCAACAGACTGTGATTTGATCTCAATGTTAGTCTCTTTAACACCATCGACCAATATAACGTTAGCCATGTCTTCAATTTTGGTGGACACTACAGCATTTTGCTCATGATTCAAATCAACTTTCGGAGAAGTTCTACCACACCCTGGAGGAAAATCTCGCACTGCTGAGACTTTTCGAGTTTTATATTTTGGCATAATGCCCAAATATGAGGAGTGGCAACCATTTTCCAACTGCCGCTTCTTCACACTCTTATTGGATAACCCATCATTTGACACTGATGCCATCTTTGACCAACTAAGGAGAAATCCTCTTGGCCGTCAGAATCCTGAAACTGAAAAGACGACATTTGCTTTAGCAGAGATAAATCACGAAGGAGATGAAACACTTTCAAACATATCTATTTCCCCTTTGGCCTAAAAGATCAGTATTTAGTACGACAGAAATCATTCTGCAAAAGAAGTCATTTTCTAGTGTTTGCAACAGCAACAATTAGGCGTCAATCCCAAGCAACTAGGCTATATGAATCATCACCATCCATATTGTTCAATTTATGTCCATCTCAGTCCAATATTATGAAAATTTAATCATTAGCACTAGAGGTTGTCTACAATTTCTACTAGAGTAAAATCTCTAACAAGACTAAAACTCCTAGCAAATATTGGAACTAAAGTAAATGTACTGACATGACCAAAATATAATCTCATCTAAATCTTTTTTTTCACCTAGTGTAAGCTTCTAACATGACCAAAACTTTATCTCAACTAATTTGAGGGGAGGGGCTGACATGGTTAAAAGTCTCAGCTAATTGATCACATGTACAAATCTCTGTCTTCCATTGTGCCATTTATTTGCTAGATCCGCATGGATTTCAAGAGATTGTAGGTCTTGCGGGACAAATTCTACGTGATTTTAGATCTACCTTCTCTTCCATTATCCTTTACTCATCATGGCAATATACCTATGAATAGGTGCATCTAGAGGTTGATGTAGGCCATGACCAAACCATATCAAGTTACCTTCTCTCATTTTATACTCTGTTTGTGCTACTTGCATGTTCTGTTGAATGTGGTCATTTTCCATCTTGTCTAATGACTGCACATCCATCTTCGCATTTGCATTTTTGCAAACATTCATCTCTTGGATGTGGTGCACTTTAAAGGCCCGCCCTTCATTCATTTTCTGACGTTTGGTCATTGGAAAATCTTTTCCAATGAAACATTTCCTATCAAAGGGGAATGACCTCCTTCACATATCATTTTCCTTTACATCTATCCAAACTCTTACTTCATATCACTTGCTCCAAACAATTCCAACTAAAATATTGGAAAAGTTTATGCTTGTGTTTACAAGTGCTCATTATGTAAATAAGTTAACCACTCAAAAGATATCACCTCCTTTAGCTATTACACATTAGCCTCAATGAGTCGTAACACTAATGCCTGTTTCAATTGATGTTGAAGTGTATAATTAAAGGAAGTGACATATTGTATGTGACTACTTAATGTACATTTAAGAACACATGCAAAAAAAAAATAATCAAAAGTTTGAGCCAGAAGTGTAGTAGGACCAGTTTGTCATATGTTCAAGTATCTAAATAAAAGTTGTTGGCAAGTTTAAGGGGGTTATTGATGTATTCATCTGGAAAAAAAATGTTACAAGATTGAGCAATAAGAACCTGGGAGTCAAGACTCTACGACAAGACTAAAAAAAGAACCAAGAACAAGTTGCAATAAATTCATATCCACAAACAGGTATTGGTGGAGGACTTAGGCAGGGTGACCCTCTATCGCCTTATGTATTTGTGTTATGCATGGAAAGATTGTTGAATATGATAATTGCAAGAAATATAGATAAGGATTGGATTGGTATTAATATTTCTAAGGGTGGACCTAACATTACCCACACATTTTTTTTAGCAAGGTAAAGTTATATTCCTCAGCATACCTGGGTATCCTGTCAACCATCAAAAAAATTACAGTGCAAGTAATCATAATTACAGAGAGCCTAAGAAGTCCACTAGCTGTTCTACCTCATCTATACCCTCTTCTTTACACCAAAGATATAAAGTATTAATGCAGTTTTCTTTTACTTTCTGCATTGGATTAGTAATATTCTCAAAACATTACCCACTTATTCTTCATCGATGACCTTATGTTTCTTCTGGGGCCTCTGAGAAAGCATGTGATATAATCAAAGAGACAGTTCATGAATTTTGTGTTATGTCTGCTCATTCCATTAATTTCTCTAAATCTAAATTATGGATGTGTTCGATATGAAAGAAAATGTTTTCCATGAAAGATGTTTTCTTGGAAAATGTTTTTAGGGAAATAAGAAGAATTCTTACTTATTTTCTTCTGTTCGGTTTGTAAGCGAAAAAACATAATCTTGAAAACATTTATATAAGATCTAGACAAATACTGTGGTAGGTGGGGTTGGGGTGTGTACGTGTGTAGTGGCGGTGGAGGCTACGAGAGTGTGGGTAAAGATGAGGTGTATTGGAGGGTGGGGAGGACACAATCGATGCGGAATGCCACTTGTGAAACTTGTTTTCTCTACTTTCTTTGAGAAAGTTGTTTTCTCTACTTTCACTAGCATTTCCTCATTTTCAAGGAACTTGTTTTCCTAGAGAAAATGATTTTAAAATTTTTGACCAACCGAACATGAAAAAATTGAAAATCCTTCATACCGAACACACCTTATGAAATTTTGCAATGCTTGTGAAATTTCGATTCGAAGTGGCAATGAACTCAAATGATCTGGTAACTAATGTGGATCAAGAGTAAGTACGTTCAAGATCAATCTATATCCAACTGGTTACCTAAGCAAATTGTATCCTATTTCTGGTACTATCAAAGCCAAGGATGTGTTGCTTGAGGGCGTCAAATGGAATTCGGGTCATAGAAATTTGGTCAATTTTTGGCTTGATTGGTGATGTGGTCATGGATATTTGTAACATGTGTAAATAAGTCCAGTTATTAGGACATATGCACCTATATGGCAGGTGAAAGCATACAAGTGGTAATATATATGGATTAGTCATTTTATTTCAATGAGGGTGCTCGTCAAAGTTAATGTTGATGCCAACCAACTTGATATATCTGTTAAAAGTTAAAAGTCTCTGATGTGTTGTTAGATGGAGAATGGAATATCTCTTCTCTAGATTATTTCCTTAACCTATCTAATATAAACACCATTTCATCTCTCTTCATTTCTGACCATGTTATCTTTGCAAGTAAGGTAACTTGGATTGGAATAAGTTATGGAAAATTTACTATCACCTGAAGTGTTACACTTATATTCATTGTGGCATATATGAAAAGAAAGAAAAAGAAATTTGATTGAAAAGAAATGTCTACCTAAAGATCTATGCAAACATATTAGAGATTACGGTGGGAAAATTGTTAAAGTATTTCCTCGACAAACTTGTATATCTAAAGAAGTTAAACTGATCGCTTGGTCTCCTCCTTGTTTAGGAAAGACTAAATTGATTATTGACGGAAGTGTGAAGATCCACCAAAGTGCTGCTTTTGGAAGACTATTTATACATAATCGAGGAAAGTGAATATTGGGATATTCAGAAGTAAGACGTGACCTATTTCAAACCTCACCACAGGACTATGGAGCATCAAACAAGGGCTACACTTAGCAAAGGCGATGGGATATAAAAAGTAAGAAGTGGAAACAAATTTCCCAATGAAGACGACATACATTACTCTGAAAGCTATTATTGAAGATTGCAAATATCTACCGAAAGTCAACAAGGCAATTATTATCCACATCAAGAGAGAAGTAAATTAGTGTACAGATTTTCTTGGTAAACCAAGGTCACAGACATGAAGCAAATTTGCTGATATGGGAAGATGAGTCAAGCAAATGGAGTTCTTGCTCCTAGCAGATTTAAATAGTGTAGCTTTTGAAAAAAAGAAAGACTGTGTAGCTTTTGAAAGACATAAGTCTCATTTGTTTGCACTTAATGGAGGTCTGAATCTGAATGAGTCAAACCATAGGCCATTAAGTGCATTTGTTTATATTAAGATTTAAGCACTTATTTGGTTTGAATAGGTCTTAATCATTAAGATCTTGAACAAAGTATTAATATCATGAAGAGATATTTTTGTTTGAATAATTTTCACCATCACTCTATCCACAATCACCGGTCACAACACTAACCATCTTTGTCGTTACAACCACTACCACAATTATAGTTGTGAACCACTGGCCATCACAACCACGACTAGCAACCACCACCGGCCATCACAACCACGACTAGCAACCACCACCGGCCATCACAACCACGACTAGCAACCACCACCATTGCCGACCACTACTATAAGTCATTACCACACCTACGACCTACATCATTATAATTACACTCATTGCCACCACCATCACGGCCACCTCCACCACTACTACCACCATGGTGGTTAATCCTTATTACCAACCACCTCCACCATCGTCAACTTCCACCAACACATCATCAACCATCAAACATTCTTCCGCCACCACCATCAACACTACTAACTACTAACATCAATCAACTTCACCATCACAACCACCACCACCATTATCAACAACCACCATCACGTCAGTCACTACAACAATAATTACCTCTACCATCACGTCGGTCACTACAACACTAATTACCTCCACCATCACGTCGGTCACTACAACACTAATAACCTCCACCATCACAATTATTACCACCATCATTACTAGTCATTAGCGCCAATACCATCTCCACCGTCTTTAGAGAATATAAATATTGTTTCATTTTTAATCAAATAATGATTTCATTTTATTAATTTTTAATTATATTTTATAATATTTACTTGCCTTTTATTTTTTATTAAATTGTAAATTTATTATGTTTATAAACAAATAAATTAGGCATATTCAAATGTTGAAAAACAAACAATCTTAATCACTAGTGTTCAGATCTAAAAACAAAATCTTAATCATTCAGGTATGCATAGATGCATTCATATTCATATTCAGACATCTTAATCTTAATCAAAACAAATGTGGCCTACATTTCTACCTTGCACCAAAAAAATATACAAGGGTAAAAAGGGAAATGAAAACAAAATCGATCATATCAAAAGAAATAAAACTACACTTAGTACATGATAAAAATTGCAGATAAAGGTTTGCATGCTAGAGATTTATAAAACAGGAAGTTCTGAAACAAATCATACCAATTTTAAGGATGAACTTCAAACTTGCCCTTCAGATAACTTTAGTTATAAAGTTAAAGTCCTAGTTATTCTGCCAAAAAAATAATCGGAAACTGATCATGATCTCAAATTGAAGAAAATTAAAAATTTCACATAAACATGCTAGATTCAATCATTGAATGAAAAAAAAAAACAGAGGAAGAAGGAAGCTTACAGAAATGGATTTGTAGAGCCAGAAATGAAATTCAAATTTGAAGGGCTTCTGATTAACAATGAATTTGAAAGTGGGTTTGCATGGCGGAAGCAAGAAATTAGGGATAAATGGATGGAAATGGTCTGCTTACCTGGTCTCTGTAACGGTTTGGTTTTCTTAGTTTGTCTGGGCGAAAGACGGAGATATTGAGAATAAATAGAGGCACTTTATATTTGCAATTCAATCCTCCAGTTTTTGTTGTAATGTTCTTTCTTTTTGCAAAAAGGACCAATTAAATTGCACTAAACACTCCTTCCTACATTGTAAAATTGTCAATATGGGTCGATCTAATCTAACCAAGAGCCTTGAATTTTGACAAATTGAGATTGGTTGGTTCGCTATGTGAACGAACCTTTAAAGGAAAAAAATTCATAAGATATGATATTAGCTTTTGAAATTTGATGAGTTGAGATTGGTTGATTAACTATTTGGATGGATCTTTAAAGGAAAAAAATCATAAGACACGATATCAGTGTTTGAAATTTCACCGGTTGAGATTGATTGGTTTGCTACTTGAATGGACCTTTAAAGGGAAAAGAATTATAAGAAGCGGGAAATTAAAAAAAATTCCAAAATATAGTAGAGCTTTCTTTGAAAGCGTAGCATATACATTGGATGTGTGTGCCTATAATATTAATGTGTTTAACATTGAATGTTCCCGCATTGTGGAGGTTGGAAAGGTGAGGTGTACACATATCTATTTCTATCTTGTATGAAATAGAAATGTTGTTTTTAATAGATCCTCAACTCAAGAAAAATGTTTCGAAAATAAACGGATTTGACAAATACAAAAGTAAAAATTATGATAAAATAATTATAAAAAGAGAAAAGTATTGACAACAGAAATCATAAGGGTAACCTAAGTAAACGAAATAATATTGTTATATGATTTGAAGAATAAGATAGTAATATAAAATAACCATTTGACTACATACTAATTTGCTACTAGATTCTTGACCTACATACTTTCCTATATCTCTTACGATGAGCTGAAGATGGATCATGTCATGTCAAATCACTTGAATCCAATTATTTTCCAGTCTATCTATCTCTTCATTGGAGTATCTGTACTCTCCATCTTTACATACCTAAGTTATCTCAACCTCGTTCACATCTTGTTCACCATTGAGGTCGCTCCCACCTTACCCTGTTGAGCATTATTTCTAATTTTATCTCTCCTAGTGTGTCCAAACGTCCATCTATGCATTCTCATCTCCAACACTCATTTTTTGAAGTGTGAAATCTTGATTAGCCAACACTCTGCTTAATACAATATAGTTGGTCTACAGTCACTCTATAAAAAATTTATTTAAATCTCGGTGGTACCTTTTTATCACATAATACACCGAATGTGAGCTTCTATTTTATCCATCCCACTTCAATATAATGTGTGGCATTCCTATTGATTTTTTATTTCTTGAAATTATTGACCCAAAATACTTAAAGTTTCCTCTCATAGAAATGACCTATGTGCCAATTATTACTTCTGCATACGTCTTTAAACTTGCACTTTATGTATTTAGTCTTAGTCCAATTCAATCTAAAACCTTTTAACTCTAGAGTTTGTGTTCAAACCTTCAATCTATCGCTAACTCCATTATACGTATCTCCAATTAATACTGTATCATGTACAAGTAATATATCTGATAACTCTACTTAAATATTACATGTTAGTTTATTCATCACCCAAATAAATAAGAATAGGCTAAGAATTGATCTTTGATACACTAATAGGATATACACAATATATGTGTGCATACAGAATTGTGCCAACAATTTTGAAATATGTATATCAATGTATAGTTCTTATAAAATGTAAAATATTAGTATTATATTTTACATGGGATAGAGCTTAAAATGCCCTTCAATTATTTGAATTAATACAAAATTATTCTTTGTCCATCTTTCTGCCCCCAAGTACCCCTGACGTCAATATTTTGACTAAAAAATACCCTTAATTCTAACGGCCCACGCTCATAAGGTCGATGAGAAGGCAATATTGTATCAAATTCCATGGTTTAATGATATTTTAGATCCTCATCCGTTAAAACAATTTGAAATTACTTAATATATAGGCTCATATGATTGACCTAATTTTGGGTTCCATAATAAAAATCACATCCCCTTCACTCTCTCTCTCTCTTTCACTTTTTTTCTCCTTGGATCCATTTTAAATTTTAATTTCTTAACTTAACTACATAATCACTACCATATATACTATATTTACCTCTAGTTTAAAACTATTACACATACTATCACTTTTAATATTTATACCATATATTTTTTTTTAAAATTAATCAGATACACAAATCTCTTAAATATGGTATTAAATAATTATCTTAAATTTAAACTCCTTAATTAATGATTGTTAATAAGTTAAAAAAAAATCTACTCACATCTACCGCTTCCCCCACTCCCCACGTCCAGCAACCCTCTTTCTCGTTCATCTTCTCCCTCTTTCTTCCTTCATCCTCTCAATACATGTTCGCATGTTCAAATCAGCATTATACATACAGATAAATTAATTCTACATTACCTATCCTGGTGTGTAATTATTTAAAATTTATTAAATATAAATTTAAAAAATGATTCGAATTATATTAAAGAGCAACTTTCACATATAGCAAACATAAAAATCATATTTGTATGTTATAGCTATAGTTTGCATAATTGCGTTCCATAGCAAATTTTATGTTTGCTATGGAGCTTTTGATTTGTATAATTCGCTACAAACATCCAATTTTATACAAATTGTTCAGTTTTGTATAAATTCATTTATACATTGTACTTTGTATAATAAGATCTGTATTTGTACAATTACAAGTGTATAGGACGAAAATATATGTATTTGTATATACACTTTTCTCTCGTTTTATACAAACACAAATGCATTTATATATTTTATACTGAAATGTATAAAATGGCTAATTGTATACCAAAAATGGTTAATTATATATCGAATCAGATGACAAAAAAAGGAGATGTTTGCTGCGAATTACAATTAAAATAAACTATGGCTATAACATTTAATTTGAATTAATAGTTTGTTATTTCATACAATTTTTTCTATATAAATTCATAAATATAATAGTCCAAATAAATATTATGGATTAATATAATTGGGTTAATTAGTTAAGTCCAATAAATAAGTATTTCATCAAAGTCTAAATTAAATGATTTGAGCTACAATAGATGAGCCAAGTTTGCTAAGCCCAATTTCATCTCATCCTAGAGGCCCATTTTTTGTGTCACGTGGTAAATGATGTGGCATGTCAAGTCAAACAGGAAGCCAATAGGATCATGACATGTGTCAAAATGACAAGCCCGCTCCATAAATCTCATATGTCATGTAACTTAAATTTGATTGGTCGAAGGAAATCTTGTTCCAATCACAACTCTTCTACTCTAAAACTATAAATAAGAGTCCTCATAATTCAAAAAAGGGACCAAAAATTCTAAACAAGAAGCTAGAGAAAGCCGTCGTACAAACGCCACAAAATTCTCTATAAGCTACAAGTTTAAGAATTCAAGCATTAAAGTTCAAGTACGATCCAGATCAAGACCATCGAATTCAAGAACAAACTCGAAACCCTTGAATTCAAGTAAAAGTCAAGATCAAGATAAAGTTCAAGTTCTAGTTCATCGAAGATTCAAGAACAAGCTTTAAAGCCCTTGAATCCAAGATCAAGTTTAAAACAAATTCAAGATCAAGCTCAAGAGCTCTTGAATTTATATTTGAAAAGGCGAATTCTGAGAAATCATAGAGATTGTAACACTCGCACTTTAAAATAATAAATACGATTGTCGCGATATTTTTCTGTTCTTGATTATTGTTTTCTCGCCGCGAATTTTACTGTCTACATGGTGATAATTATTATCCTGAAATTATTATTTTTATTCTGGGATAACTTATCGTGGGATAAATTATCCCACACTTTGCAATCAAATAAAAAATTGAGGGGTACTAAAAACTTATCCCGAAATTATTATTTTTATCTTTCACACCAAACAATCCGTAATAGATAAATTAATTCTAAAATTTTGTTTTGTTTTATTTTCTAGCTTTACATGTAATATTTGTAAACGTTGCACATAACATGTAACTTAATAATCAATAAGTTAATAGTTACCTAACTCGATCGATTCAAAATGATAGTTAAGCTGGGGCCTAGCACTTGCTTATTTAAAAAAAAGTTAGTGTACATATTCTCATAAACCAAACGAAACCAAATGAGCAAGATCACTCGTAAGAAATGATCGTAAAGACGTAAACATCATTTATGTCGGACTAATTGAATTTATCTGTAAATTTTATTTAGATATTTAATTTACAATTTGTTTCAGCTGATCATCTAAACAGATTATAAATTTTTTTTATTAGACACTTTCGATTCAAATATTTAAATTTTTTTGCAGATTCTCAAGAAAAAATGTTTTTTTTTTATTTCCGTGAGGCATGTTGTAAATGTTATATCCGACGTGGTCTTGATTATCCAGAACCGGTGACCGTTAATGTCACAGGCGGTAGGCGGGAATATTTTTATGCTTACAATAAACCCCTCGAAAATTAAGTTAGTTACTCAAAACTAACACTCCATTTCGCTCCGACGAAACACACTCGCACACACCTTGAAATAGCGGAAATGGACGAACCCGACGGCCCGTTCGCCGGGATTATCAGGAACTGTGTCGATGCTGCCGATGAAGAGGAGCTTCGTAACTGTCCGTTCACTGTGGAATTTGAGAACTTTCCTGAATCCTTCACCGCACAGTCGTCATCACTGGTCCCGTCAAAACAATTCGGAATTATCATGTTATCACTTCAAGTTGCCGACTCAATTGACCAAAATTCCACCCGTAAAAATGAAGGATTTCAAACTCCTCCAGAGAACCACAATTCTCAAACCTGTATCTCCGGCTCCGATGATCAGAGACCTAATACGGTTACAGCCGTGGATTTACCGGCTAATGTTTCCGCTGTCGAATACACTGCGGTAGATTACGGTGATGGTACGGAGGTTCAGGTTAGGGTTGATTTGGGGAAGGATAAGGACAATCTAGGGTTTTCAAAACCCCGAGAAATTACAGTAAATAGGTGTCATGGAGGTGACGGATCGGAAAGAATTGACGAAGTTGAGTATTCAGAGGGTGATATTGATGAACCGTTAAGGAAGAGAATTAGGATTTGTGAGAAGAACTTGGGTGGTATGCAGAGTTCAATTCCACAAATCTTGGTTGATATAGACGCTGAAATCACAGATTTAGAAGTTGAAGAAATTGTGCGAAATGAAGTAGTTGACAATAATAGAATAAAGAGAACTGTGGATTTTGCAGTAACAGAGTCTGAAGATGGTGAGAACCATGTTTTTCATGGAAAAAAACATGCAAATGGGATAAAGGAAAGCTGTACGGCTTGTGCCGATGGAAGCATTAGGGGAAACCGCGAATTGCCATTATGGATGAAGGGAGGAGAAAAGAATGGGAAAGTGGAGCATGTTGGAAGGAAGGCAATGAAGGAGGAGCAGTTCAAAGACATTATAGAAGTTACAATGGTGGCTTTTGGGAACAAGAATGGCGAAAACAAGGATGCAGACTTTTTTGAGACTGCTAAGAGGCGTGATATGCTTTTTCCTCGGCCTAGATGGTGGTCACCGGAGCTATTTGTTGATTGATTTCACTTTCGAAACCTACAATGATTGAAGAATGGACAGAGCCACTGCAGGTTGTCAATGGTACTTTAAAGGTGCCAGCTCTGGACACCTCGGGTATTTCAACGGGTACTTGCTACCACCCGCTAGCTCGCCAACCCTGTTCAATATATATGGTATTCTAAACTACTGGCTACTCCTTTGGTTTTGACTGATGTAAATTATGCACTGAAACTGTCCAAATGTAAAGTATGACCAACAGTTCCATAGAATCAAACCCCATATGTATTAAGAAATTTACTAAATATGTATAAATATTAAATTTCGAACCTACTCAAATGGTTGGACAACTCAATAACATCCCGAAAAACCATAAAGTTCAAATCTTGAATCCATCATTGGCTGGTAGCTAATGATGTAAGACATTCTCACAAGCTTCTAAGCAAATTTCAAATTGAGATACGTTGTTGCCTATTTGTTGGTGAATCTTCTTTTTTCCTTAACATACAAATTTTACAATTCTGCTATCCAAACTACTAATGCGAAAAAAACAAACCATTGTGTAGGGTAAAGTTTGCATACGCTCTATCCTCCCACACCCCCACATGTGGGATTACACTGGGTATGTTGTAAACAAACCCTTGTGTGGTTCTCTTGGGGCAAACTTCCTAGTCACCCTTCATGCTAATTATTGGCATACTTGGAAGGAGCAAGGAACTCAGTTCCCTCCTTTTCGAAATTTGAATTGCCTTTGGAAGAAATAACTTTGTCATCAACAAAACCAACAGATAGAAAGGCTGTCCCCAATTTAAGTTGAAAAACTTTACTGCATACAAGTGCTGGACATTACCATCTTCCCCACATTTCCAGCTATATTATACAATGTTTGTCTATCTTTACAGAAAGAAAAAAAAAAAGGGTAAACAACCATATCCATCAGCTAAATCCAAAATTTTGTTTAGCATAGCTCAAAGGGGAAACATAAACAGCACAACATCCAACTCTTTCAGCAAATCACCACATGATTGGTGAGGAACATGCAGACACAATCATCTGGTTTGGCTGAAGTAGCTTCTAGATGCCCTATGAAAATGCAAACTGTGATACTACCACTAGGGACGTACAAGATGTGGATACACAGAACTGCTACTGGTGCTTGCTTGTGCAGTAAAATTAGATGTTGGTCGGAGGAGTTCTGCCTGCGCAAAGGAGCTGTTGGATGGCACATCCAGTAGCACGTCCTGGTCATTTGCAACATGGAAAGAATCCAGCACAGGAGAACTATTAGAAGGCAAGGGAAATAGGCACTTCGGACTGAAGCAAGAGCTATTGTTGTCTACTAATTCCTTCTGCTCATAGCTACTTTTCATCACCACCCTCTTGGGGCTCTTCATTTCTTTCTTTGCACCTGAAGCGAAATGGTCTGCAAATTATTTCCATATGAATCGATGATATTGTCAAAGTGCATACAGCGCATAGAGTTACAGAATTTTTTGTTACTTAGAGAAAAGATCTAGTATTACCCCCAACCCCACCCCAAGTCATATATGTGATAGACTAGACAATTGATGTATTATATAGAAACAATATTCCCACTTTTTTTTTTTTCCTTTTTGGTGGCAGGTAACATAGCCAAACGTGAGAGGGCAATGATTTTCTACTGAATAAGTTGCAATTCTTACCTAGATATCGGTCATGAATGTCACTACTTGCCTGTTTACAACTGGGATGGAAGGTCCATATGCATATAGTTTAAAAAAAGGGTGAGAGAAAGACAATTATCGAGATGAACTTTTTCTTTTCCCTATTTCCATCTTCCATTTCAATAGGTAATTTCTCTTAACAATTATCCAGCGTGAACCAAGCCCCCTCAAGACAGTAGGCCATGACACTGACCTTGTCTTACAAGCTATGTCACAAAATGCGATGCGTAAAATAACTAGTTAGAGGATTAGACACCCCATGCATTGCAATCTAGGACAGTAATAGACATAAGGGTACCCTCCACATCCAAGATATTCTACCACATCTCATTGTCTATGATGCTCAATTACTATCCCATGTAACCTATTCCTTTATCTGTTTCTTGCATATTACAATACCAGAAATAATGAATAAGCTAGAACCTTTATTGAGAATTGTTCAAACTTATTTAAGCCCTCATATCTATCTTCTTGTGCCATCTCTGCTTTGAGCACCCACACATGTAAATTCCATCTCCTCTCACAATCCTCAGGTAAATATTT
This sequence comes from Solanum verrucosum, assembly GCF_900185275.1. Classification (NCBI taxonomy): domain Eukaryota; kingdom Viridiplantae; phylum Streptophyta; class Magnoliopsida; order Solanales; family Solanaceae; genus Solanum; species Solanum verrucosum. Next base: position 1,352,718 of record NW_026020221.1, on the reverse strand, counting down.
GTTGTGGTTGAAACATAATTAAGTAAATAACAGTGTGCTCGAGCTCTCTCTAACAACTTCAACTTTTATATAAGATGGTCACACACTTCAACATGGTATGATGTTTGAGTCTCACCTCACCCACTAAAAAAAGAACCCACAACTGCTTGGTCCATTAAAAAGATCAGACCTCCACATGAGGGTGCGTGTTGAAAACATAATTAAGTAAACAAAAATGTGCTCTCTCTAACAATTTAAGTTTTTAGATAGATGGCTTCACACTTCAACGACTTTCAAGAGAACTAGTCAAGCAATTAAGAGGAATTTGTTGAATGCCATAACATTGTTAAAAAAACAAAAATAGAAAAAGAGAGGCACCAACCTGCATACTTTGGATGGTGCCCCTCCAGTGGCCTCTTCACATTTACTGAATGACCTGTCCCAATAGCATCGGGCCCTCCTGTAACTTCATAACCATTGGTACTACTTGAACATTTTGTGTCCTAACATAAACAAGATTAGCTTCAGTAAAATTGCACTATTTATTCAGAAAAAGTAGAATGTTCATAAAAAAACAGAAGACCAAACCTTGAGAAGGTTGTACTTTTCCACCCACTTTGACTTTGTTAAATAGCACAATATTAACCTCTTCAAGGTCCTAGAATCTTCTATTTTCACCCCTGACAATGAGCTATCGAAAACACCTTCTGCAAGAAGTTTCTGGAAGAAAGACAAATTCTCCTCAAAATGAGAGCTCTCGAACATGTTTTTGAGACTGCAGATAGAGAAACAAGAGAAACACAATCAGAGTTTGACGAGGATGAAGAAGGAGGACAAAGAGGAAGAAAACTTGATTCTTGCCACCCACTGAAATTGATTTAGTTATTAATAGTTCAGTGTTGTATATGTTATAAAAACTTCTGACAATTGAAAAGGATACGAATACAAAGTAAATTGTACAAACCTATCTGGGGGTGCAAAAGAATCAACAGGAGCTAAGTATTTTAGTAGTTGCTTCTGTTCATCAGTTGAGAAATGCGTCACGAACTCTTCATAATTAAGTACATCCTGAACCATATTATCATAATTATATAAGTTCTGAAGCATTGCACCAGAGTATTGCTTGGACCTGTACTGATAAGAATTAACAATTGACAACAGAGCCACAATCAAGTTGAACATTTGCCAAATATATTCTGACTTAGAGAGGAAGCTAATCCTTGCAAAATGCAAGATATATTTGCAATTCAAACATATTCAAATGATAATCAAAAGCAGAAAACCATTTTATATCTACAGACGAGCAAAATCCATGAACACAAGGAAATATTCTGGAATACGAAATGTATTCCAGATGCAAAGACAAGTGTGCCTTGTAGGAATTATTCCATTGTTATATTAGATGAAACTAAAAAATATTTGTAATGAAATCAAAAAGCAGCAACTGACCTTCAGGTCTATATGGCACAGTGGTGAAGTATGATGTCCAAGAATGTGCAATTTTTCAAGGTGATCCTTATCCCTGCATTTAAAAATAAAATCAGAGGATGGAAAGCACACATCAAGGCAAAGAGAATGGTTCTAAGCTCTTGGAATAATGGAATTATGGTAACCAATGCCACCACAAGCTTGAATTATGCCATCTGATGCCACCACAAGCTTACTGCACAATTAGTAATTGTAATGAAATACCATGTGGTCCAGAGCATGTGCTGGTCTGATTTATATATCTTCCTGATGCATATTGGATCTTTTGTGGAGCCACATCACAACTTACATTAACAGGATATTCATGCATTTAAAACCTCAAATCCATTTTCTTCCAGTCTAACACATGCAGCAGCACCTTTATTTCTCAAGACATTTTTGCATGCTATCAAGATTAAAGAAGAAAGCACCTTTTAATCTGGTGTTGTTCCATTCCCTGACTGTTAGGCTTCTTGGTTCTCTCCGTGCCAAGATTTGGTAAATTGACACCCCTATTAATATTTACAGGTGGGGTAGACAATCGTGAATAAGCCTCATTTACATAACGTCGCTTGTTATTAACCGACAGGGAACTGCCTTCTGATTCTTCTTCTCTACCTATTGAATTCGGATGTCGAATAAGCACACTTCCATGTCCAATCTCTACAGAGACCATAGGCTTGTCACTCTCAAAAAGCAAATCCTCTTCAGAAGATCCAGAGAAGTATGAAGATTGTTGTTCATGTAGGATGGTACACAGGTCTTTAGTGAGCTTTTCAACTGAAGAATGCTTTGAACGACTTATGCAGGTTCTCTTCCTTGAAGGCACCATTGCTTCCCATTTGTTGGATTGGGCAGGGCCTGATAGCACAATAAAGGGGGAAATATTTTATGAAGCCATAGAATCACCCAATTATGCAAGAATTCAGTGAGCGTTGTCTTCAACTATGAAGTGAAGGTTAGAATGAACAAGACAAATACAAAGTATAAACAAAGAACAGAAAAGAAAAGGCGAGAGAATGTATAACAAATGTGGTAGGGAAGAAGATACTATTCAAAGTACCTTCTGTGATTTGATTGAGAGAAGAAGAGAAAGGTCTAGATTTTACCACTAAGTTTTCACTAGAGAAGGTACTAACCCTGAGTGTAATATTGGTCATTCAATCAAAAGATGTAGAACATAAACTATGATCATCACCAAAAATGACAGCCTACAGAATATTTCAAGTAGCTCACGAGAAAAGATATACAGGAACATATCTACATCTTGATGAATCAAATAATTCAGTTCCAATATTGGTAATTCAATCAAAAGATGTAGAACAGAAACTATGAGCATTACCAAAAATGACAGCCTACAGAGTATTTCAAGTAGCTAACAAGAAAAGATATACAGGAACATGTCTACATCTTGACGAATCAAATAATTCAGTTCCAATATTTTCAAGCTTTTGTAGTTCATTAGCTCTGTTCCAATATCCAGTTTTTGTAGTTTGTTGTCTCTTTGGAAATAGAGCCTGCATTAATAAATTAATTACCTGTCAAATCACTTGCTTCAGTACTACCAAATTGTGCAGAGCTCTCAGTGTTAGAGATGGCGGATCCAGAACTTGACCTATTGCTTGTATCTTCATCTAAACCCTTAAGGAAACCCTGATAATAATCAGGAGGAGTTCTAACTACAGTATTATCATGATTTTGCTTTTGTTTCAACACCTTTGCCTCTTTGTTCTTCAAAGACATGTTTTTGACCCTACACACCCTATAATCTTCTAGATCATCAGACTCTGGTCGTGCATGCAGAGGAGTATAATTTGCCAATGTTCCTTTTGTTCTCCACCGAGATCCACATGCATTGCACAATATTGGCTTTTCTGGAGGCCCATTACGCCAAAGTGGGGTGCCTGCAGCAATACGCTGATGTTAAGAGTGTATTCTACATAGATACGGAGGGAAGAAAGAATGGCATCTGAGAATTGAAACTAGGAATTTCACACACATTACAAGAACATTAGCACACCCCTGCAATAATAATCTTAAATATGCAATGTAAATTTGATCACTTGGTTGTCTTTTTTCCATTAATTGGGGGAGGGGGAGGGAGATGAAGAGGCAAAAGGTTCTTGCATTTCAAAAGTATGGAAGAGAAAACAAGGATTTGTGAGAGAATTTCATTCAGAATTGCTTTGTAAGCCCATGAACAATCCCAAGAGCAAACCTCTCCTTTAAATGCAATTAACTCTATCAAAAACTTCAACTATTCTGATGTAAATGAGAGACCGAAAGTTTCTGTAGAAAAATCCATAAGTGTTGTAGTGGTCCAACTACGAAGCAAAAGTTATACTGGCAAAAGAGAGAACATCAAGGAGCAAGAAAACAAATCATGGAGTTGGAGCACAAAGGGCGCTTCTAAGCAATAACAGGGAAAAGGAAGTTTATTTGCCTATCATCTCATGGGCAATGAACACTGGAGCATGGAGTTTCCTTTTGAGAAAAGAAGAGAGTGGTATAGCTGGCTATTGCAATGCACCGTAATAGTCACTTAGTATGCAAATAAATGGAAAGATATCCAAGGTTTCTTTTTCAAAAGGCTCAACAGTAAAGGTAAAATTGATACTAGCAGCTGATTCCATATATTTTTAGAAAGAAAGAACAACAGGATAAAGCACATAAGTGATAATTGTTGTCAAGAGAAGTGAACTAAGGAAATTCTTCTTCATCGTACAACAAGACAACCAAAGGTCCAAACTTTTATAGAACAACTAAACCAAGTCTAGAACACCATAAATAGGAGCGAAAAACTGGATTGAATTTGAACATCAAAAGTCACGGCATTGCGTGGACTTCTAAAGACATTTGCTTTGGGATATTATATTACTAAAACAATGTGACATCAGTAAGAACTTCCTGTAAACCCAAGCCGAAGACATAGCTATAGGCAACCCACCAGTTTCTCACCTCATCTTCCGAAACATGTGTTACCTAGGTTGAGTACAAGCTAAAAAAGCTTTTCCTAATGTCAACTACTACTTTAAGTAGCACCAGCAATGGAGGGGAAAGCGAAACTTACCAAGTCTTTTCTTAGACAAGCTGAACTATGAAAGTTCCAAACGCGGTAGGTTATGCAGCAAAAGACGAGATAAGATTTCAAGAAGATATCACTTACAACGCTACTATCTTCGTGATGTGCTGCATCTGACTAGAGCAAATGAATATAGAATTTTTTTTTTGACAAAGACAAATGAATATAGAATATTCATAGCCGATTACAACAAGTTATCGAGTAGTAGGTGATTGACTTGATTGATTGATTTTGGTTGTTAAGAAAATATCATAAGTTTGTTAATGCAAGCATTTGACAATGTGAGGCCACAATTACAATGTTAAAGACAACCCAAGGAGGATAAACACTGATTAACATATCAACTTGAAACCAATGAGCTCATTTTGTGAGGTAAAGAAACACAAGAGAACACTACAAGCCTTTGATCAATGAACACTGATGAAGAATGTGCTACTGGCGCCTACTGCACCAGTGACTTGAATCCAATGTTTATATGAAAATATGAATGAGTAACAATCAATCCACATATATGCCTGAACAATCACCCTTCAATTATAACGATCAGTAACATGAACTTTGAAAAGACCAGTCATCGGTAGGCATTTTTATGATGTGTTCATTATTAGAGGAACTATAATGTCAAAGAGCAAGAATTTCATTGGCACGAAAAGTGACACCTGAGGAAGTACATTTTTCACATATAGAAAGGGAACAAGGAAAAGAAGTACAGGACGAAAGTTCGGGAACATCCCTAAATTACATTGACCTATGAAAACGAAACAAAAGTTATGCTATGTTCATGATTAATGGATTCAAATTCACCTCCATAATTGCCAGTTCTCCTCTAGATTCTTAGCAAGTTTTGAGCATACATATTTTCCACAAAGGAGTTGGCGGATTGGCTAGTACACAACATAGTGATGAGGGATAAAGAATGTTGGCAATAAACAGAAACCATTCAGAATCAAATTTCAACTCAAACCCAATAAACTAATCTAGAGATTTAAGTGAATACAACAACAACATACCCCATGAAATCCCACGAGTGGAGTCTAGGAAGGGTAGAACGCGCAGACCTTACCCCTACCTCATTGTGGTTAAGTGAATGTACGAGCAAAATAAACTCATACAACACATATCACTCATCAATTTTTATTGGTCAGTGATCTCTTCCCTTATGAAGCAACCAAACATATGGTCATCCAGTTCAATAATTGAACAACTAAACTAATCCAATAAAAGGAACAATTTTATAAGCTAAAAAGACTATTTTTTTCCTGAAGATTAATAAATTCATGAGAGAGATAAAATACATTGAATAACCAAGAACTCACTTGTAACACCACAATGATAGCAAGGTCCTTGCTTTCCCATCTGTTCAATTTCTTTTTGCCCCTTAATTCCAGAAAAATATAAAATTTCAAAGTTTTTTTTGTTTCCTTTAGAAAATTTCACAGTACTAATAAAATGAAATATCTATTAAATTTTCTTTTCAGTATCTTATATTTGGTATATATATGTTACTGGGTATCAAAGCTTTTCTACAATAAAAACACAAAAAACCCAAGAACATCAAGAACAGTCTGTAAAACAAAAGTCCCAGAAAACCCACTGCAAAAAGGCAGTTATGAACAGGTAAAAAAGGGATTAAAGATGGGATTTTTCTTTTCAGCTGAGAATTTGTACAATCCAATAAAGAAGAAAAATGGGTACTGAAATTTAAAGAAATTTTATGAACATTTAGGAAAAAGGAAGGTGAAATGTGAACGGAAAATGGGGTTCTTGTTGTTTTTGTAAATATAAATAATACTAGATGTTTTGGTTTCTTTTCTTTCTTTGGTGTTAAATCTTCTTGAAAAGTTCTAATCCCTCTTTATTTATTGGAAATAGAAATTAATTTTCTTTACTCTTTTTATCTTTGAGTAAATAAACTTTATTGTTTTAGGTATGAAGAATATTACTGCTAATGTCCTTGTTGACTACAGGTTATTCTTGATAATACCCGTTTAAAGTGTTTAAATTGTTTTTGCTAAGAATTACTCTTAAAGTAAGGATCAAGATTAGGATATTTTTAAGTTTGTTTTTTTAAAAAACAAATATATAGTATAAGATATTAAAAGGAATAGAAAAGTAATTGTAAGAAAACAAAAAACAGGAGAAAGAAACAAAGGAGTTTGTTTGAACCCTTTTTATCAACCCTCTGTATATACTGATTTGTGATAAGTAAGAACATCTATTCCGTTAAGTTTCAATTTATTTATCTTATTATGACTTAGCATAAAATTTTAAATTTTATGATTTTAAATATGTTTTTGTAGAAAATTGAAACTAAAATATTGTTTTAGAAAAAATATTTTTTAAAAATAAGATAAACAAATTATAAAACAGAAGAAAAGTACTGTATATTCCTATATGCCTTGTGATGACATGAGGTTGATTAGTTTAAGTTATCTTGCAAGTAGTAGGTCTTTGGTGCAATTTGTGCTTTAGTTATTGGTTTTCACTCTTTACAATCACAGCCACATTTTGACCATTAGATCTCTCCTCCTATAGAGATTATATAATTATGGGGTCCCACTCATTGGCATGCACTGACTAAGTTCTCATTTTTACTAAGTCTTCAATAAGTGGTTGTCAACATTTATGTCTCATATCATGTACTTGAGCCTAGAGAGTAGTGTGTTGTGAACATAGGAGAGTTAAAAAATAAAAAGTCCTTAATTTGGAAAAATTGCATATACTTTTACATGGTAAAAGAAGAAGTTACTCGGATGGCAAGCATTCTTCACTTCCAATCTAAAGGTTGTTAGTTCACCGGTGAAATAAAAAAAAGTAACAATACTTTCACAATAACGGGATAAAAAAATATGATACTTACAAAAGAACAAAATAAGCAACAGTGCATTATTATAAGTATATTACAATCAGACACATGGACAAGTTTGTCCCTCTTGTGTTAGTTTTAAAAGTTTTCTTCTGTTTTCAGTAAAGAAAAATAATCAGTTATAGAGCTGAAGCTGAATGTGATTACTGGAACAATAAACCCCTTTATGCTGGGATCGAAAGGAAAAAATCCCATTGGGAAAATGTATAATGTACAATAGGAAACATGACTAGCATGTGTAATTGAAGCAAACAAAAGTAGATTCCAGCCTCTACTCGTTACAAATTTATCGGATGCTTTGAAAGGGACAACCAATCGAGTAAAAAGTAGCTTAGACCTATCAAGGGCATGAAGGAATCCGCTACCTTGCACAGTATAGGTATCGAATAACTCTCCCCACCAAGGCTTAGGAAGATAAAAAGATATCACCAACCTTTTATTTACCGATGCTAAGATTCGAACCTTGATATTCCATGATTTTCATCCTACTTTATTGACTATTATGCATCACCCTTCCGTACAAAGTTTTTTTCCAATTTTTTGAATAGTTTATCCGCTCAATTCTTTTTGCTCAATATGTTTTTAATTGTTACCAACTTTAAGAAACTACTTTTTGAGCGCACCTTACTAATTAAGTCCTATTTCTTACTCAAAATGTGTCACTGTTTTTTAAGGACCCATGACAAAAGGCATTCCAACTCTCAAGGCTTCGTATCATTATTCTTCAAACCTGCTCATGACTAGTTTCTATTTGGACCACAGACAAAACAAGCTCTGATCACAACCTTTTGATGAGATTACTGAGGCTTCCCTCTGCTCCTACCGTACTCCAGCTTGATAGTTTCCATCGCCTGTCTAGGATTGAGCCCTGAAATTTGACGGCGGACTTAAAAAGCCATAATGAACATTCCACTTAAAAATGAAAAAACGACTCTCTAAGATTGTGAGTACAGAAGTCGGATTAAAGAATAAAATCAGGACCACCAAGCTAATAGTCCATCAGCATGCTTCTGAATTAAACATGAACATAGAGTAATAAACAGAAGTAGTATTCAGTGCAAGCAAGTAAACAACAGGGTAAAATTCAACAACTCAGTTTCCGCTAGCTTCTAATTCAAAGCTTGCCTCTAGCGAGTCACCACCATTTGGTGCTAAGTCTGAAATTTGATGAAAGAGTACTCATAGTCTTAGTCACCGATCAAGTGGGAACATGTGGTTTTTGACACTCACGCAACTAATCTTCGAATGTAATTTTAAACGCCTACGTACCTCGGTGAAGAGAATCAAGTCACAACGTAGTTCTTGAAGTGATTTTTTTTTTGTTTCCTAACTTTTGTCTAGGCTGCCTCTTTAGAGATTTTCAACCTAGCAAATTTTTTTTTAGAATGTTGTGTACAGTTTATACTCTTGCGGTCAAGAGTGACATATAATTTATGCTTGTACCTTAAGGAGCGTCATCTCGCTTTAAGGGTAGTTGCTCTTCAGGAATTTTGCGTTAATAGGACTGATCCTCATACTATCTACATCAACAAATTAAACTTGTAAGTGCATGCCATTTGAATAGGCTTCTTGTATGATATATGGTCCGTACGTCCCACTTCGAGATGAATTTACCCCCAAACTTATGTGAAGTGATAATGAGTCTTCTTATTGCAAGGATTAAAATTAAAATCTATTGATAATTGAGAGTCAATTAATTCAAGTGATACTTTCGATAGATAATTTATTGGGCAAACAACACAAGCTCACTAGTCTAGCTCTACGACGCTCAATATGTATCGACGCTCAAATGATTCACCGAAGCAACGAGACTGTTGACACCACTCTCATTTCTTTCTATTTATTTTTTCTCAAGCTTCTAAATTAATAAAATATCAAAATACTTTTTTTCACGACTTTTCTTACTACTACGACTATTTAATTTTTGCTATTACTATTATCGTCATTATCACATTTCTATAATTACTAATAAAATTATTTGTTTTATTATTGAAGTTATGGTTTTCTTTTTACACCTCTTTTCATTAACAATGAATTGTCATCACCTTATTTCAAATTTTGTATTTATTAAAGGAAATTAATTATAAGTAGATATTTTGTATCTATATTTTATATTAGCAAAAATTTCATCAATATTTTTAAATTTTGTATATGACTATTAATTGTTGTTAAATAATATATATTGTATTAATTATTAAAATAAAAGCCCAAAATAATTTGTACTAACATCCCAAATCAACATTTTTTCCTAAAATCTCTCTAAATTACCATATTACCCTGATTTAAATATATCCAAATCTATTTAGGGTTAGAATCTTTTCTCCTTTATCTTTTGTAGTGCATGGCCTTCTTATTGTCTTTCTTTGTTCTATTTTTAGAATGTTCCAAACCTAGGGGTGTACATGGCCGGGTTGGTTTGAGTTTTTCAAATATCAAACCAAATCATTATCGGATTTTTAAATTTATAAACCAAATCAAACCAATAAAACTTGGGTTTTTCAACCTCGGGTTTTTTCGGGTTTTTCGGGTTTTTCCGTTAAAGTATTCATACAAACATATAATTTACTTGTATTTCAAATATTTCTTTAGTCCTACCAAAATACAACTATCTAAGATGTTTCTTAAAAATATAACACAATATAATATGATTAATGACACTAAAATATCCAATAAAAATAATAGTAATGAAATCGCGTAAAACAAATATTGCAAATTAACAAGTCATAATGAAAATGATCATAATTTAAAAGTACTAAATCATGCTAAAATTAAGTTTAATAAGTATTAGTTACATGACTAAATATTAAAGAAAATTAAAATTAAATTATGTATTTTAATTGTCTAAACCAATATAAAACTAAAGAACAAATATTCAATATTATTGTCATTCTTAGTGTTGAATTGATTTTCTTTTTGCATTAGTATTAATTTGATTTTGATTTAAGCTTTATTATAATTGCCAACATCTGTGGACTATAATCTTTATTGGCCCATTCATAATTCTAAGTTTCAAACTTGAAATAATATATTAAAAGATAAAAACTATGGAAAAGTATAAGAAATATTTAAAAATTATATCAAAGTAAATATTTTTATGTATAAAATAAAATTTTAAAATTATATATATAATTCGGGTTGGTTTGGTCTTGGGTTGTTTTTTTTTAGTTAAAACCAAACCAACTCAAATGTAGTCGGATTTTTTTTTTCAAAACCAAACCAAGTCAAACTAAACTTCTAGTCGGGTTTTTTTTCGGGTTGACTCGGTTTATGGTTTGGTTCGGTTTTGTACACCCCTATGATTTTCATCCCAAAATCAGAGAAGATTTCACCATTTCAAAGTAAGGTCTCAAGTTTTATACCAAATCACGTGTTGAGATTGACGGATTGTATAATTCGAATGATAAACTTTAAAAAAAATAGGATGAAATATAATTATTAAAAAATAATTAATTTAATATATATGACATACATACTTCATACAATTTTTTCTAGGATACATTATGAAGCAAACCACCTAAACAAATAAGTCTGTTCACGGGCGAGTGTCATCTCGTAATAATAATTATAAGTCAAAAACCTTAGCATATAAAATTATGTATATATATTGGGGTAGCTATAGCTATCTTGAATATCGACCTTCTTCTACTTTTCATTTTCTGGTTGTTGTTTCAGGCAAATTGGTTTCTCAACTACCATTGAGATTTTTGAATTCTGAATGAAGAAGAAATTAAAGAGCAATAAAAGGGATGATAAAAGTAGGGAATTACTTGAAGAATACGGAATTGAATGAGAGAGCAGCTGTTTCTCCCAGGCGTTTGCAGGTTCGGCTTTCTCGTTTTGTGTTGTTAGATATATACAAATGTTTTTTTTTTCTACCGCGTAGCAAGATTTTTTAATCATTTCTATTATATTTGGCATGGAAGTAGAAAAAAAATACTACTCCTATTGATAATTCTTTTACTGATAATACATCAACAAACAACGATGTTCATCTTCGGATTTTGAATTGGTTCAGTTGAAATTATTGAAGTACAAATTAAAGGACAATAACATCAGGGTATTGCTTAAAAAAATCATGTGCATGGATCTTGGAAAAAAGAAACCCCTAAAGAATTAGTAATTTGTTCTTGAATGAGCAAACATAATATGATCGATCTTGACGAACAAATTAAGGCTTTTACAAGAAATTTACAAAAATCCACTACGACGGCAATTTTGAGCCTACGTGACTGACTCAGCATATTGATTTGACACCAATACTTCATAATGATATGGATGTGCAGTATCAATGGCTTTGAAATAGCAGTCAGCTAAGCTTGATCTTATTTAAGGGAATATCGCTCAAATCTTGTAGAACTTCATTTGAAGAATCAAAGATGAGAAAATCAAGAATCATTCTGTATAGACAAATACCATGGTGTCTTAATTTCACCCCACCCCACTTCAATCCAAGCCACCCCACCTGCAATTCAAGTTGTAATTGGTCTCAACTCTCATCTCAGCAACCCAGCAGCAGCAGACTTCTCCATCAAAAATCATCCACCACCGCCACCTGAGTATCAAAGCCATTGATGTTGCACAACCGTATGATTATGAATTAGATCAAATCAATATGCTCAGTCAAGTAAGCTCAAAATTGTCATAGTGGATCTTGGTAACTTTGGCAATTTCTTGCAAAAGCCTTTGTTCGTCGAGGTCATGTTGTGTTTGCCCATTCAAGAATCGATTATTCCCATATTGCTAATTCTTTCTTTAGGGGTTTCTTTTTTCCAAGATCCACGTGATCTTTGTGAGCAACACCCTGGTGTTTTTTTCCTTTGTACTTCAATAATTTCAACATGAATCTGTTCATAGGTCACTACCAATTCAAAGGCTGAAGAGGAACACATTGTTTGTTGATGTTTTATCAGTAAAAGAATTTCCAAAGAACATTTCTCTACAAGTTTTGCCTATCCATTTTGATATTCTTTGTACTCATCCCATGTTAATTTGGACCTGAAAGTGGTAAGAATAGTTGGAAAGGTTTGGCCTTTGTGTTCAAATTGGTGAAGGGAGATCAAGAACAACAAGCGTTGACAAGTTTCTTGATATATTTGAGAAAGAAGGGTGTATGATAAGCTGGCTGCAGATTCACAGTTTCTTACACATACAATGGGGAGGGTGTTAACTTCTCCAACACCTCCTATTAATACTAAAGGGTATGAGAATTTGGTGGAGAATGCTGCTAGTGATAGCTTTGACTTGTACTCTGGGATGTTTATGTACGATAAAAATGCTATGGAGGAGTTGGAAAGACTTGACTTGGCTTTTGAGGCTTTGAAGGAGGAGTTATTTGGGAATTTACATGATTTAACAGTCCCTTCATCGGATGCTATTAAATCTCAGAACAACTGGGGGAATTCTGAATCTTGGTATGTCTGCATTTTTGTTGGTCTGGGATTCAAAGGATGTATTATTAACACAATCTTTAATGTGGCAATTCAATACTAGCAATGTAACTATGGTCTATGCTACAAAAAAAGAAGAAGAAAGTACTAAATATTATTGTATGCCTTGTGATGACATGATGTTGATTAGTTTAATTTATCTTGCAATATTAGGTAACAATACTTTCAGCAGTGGGATAAAAAAAAGTATAAATATTTTGAGGCATAGAACAAGAAACACATGTGATATATCTTAAGATTGAACAAAATAAGCAATAGTTGATCTTTTACGTAATGAGAGTTGAGTTATTTCCTCATGAGTTTGAGACTTCGATACCAAGAAAGATCCTTCCATCACAAATTTCTATATTACAATCAGACATATGGACAAGTTTGTCCCTCTTGTGTGAGTTTTAAACATTTTCTTCTGTTTTCAGTGAGAAAAATAATCTGTTATAGAGCTGAAGCTGAATGTGATTACTGAAACAATAAACAACTTTATGCTGGGAACGAAACGAAAAAACCCCATTGGGACAACGTATAATTTACAACAGGAAATATGACTAGCATGTGTATTGAAATAAACAAAAGTAGATTCCGGCCTCTACTCGTTCCAAATTTATCAGATGCTCTGAAAGGGACAGCCGGGCAGATCATCTTTTTCTCACTCAGATCGCCAAAACCATGCCATATCTAAGAAGCAAAACTATATGAATTCGTATAGTTTCATTATCAAGAACAATTTATACCTCTACAAAATCATCTTTTACTTCTGGTGGAATCTATGTAGATGCTTTATCTTGGTTATGTTTATTCGTGCCCACATTTTCTGCACTTATTAGCTTTTCCGCCTGAAGTCTCTCAAGAAAAGCTTGCTTCTGCAGGATATTCATCATATCCTTAGTTCTATTCTCCTCTCCTTCAAGCTGCATTTTCACTATTGTTTCTGCTTCCATGTTTATTGGCTTGAAATAGTCATCAACAGCAGCCTCCTGAAAGCATTCACCAATTTTTTTTTGAGCAATGAGTCCAAGCCAGAAGATCAGCCAAAGCACCAGGAGTGGCATATAACATCAGCAAAGTAATAAAGTGGACTCTAAAGGCAACTCTAGTACCCTACTACGTATTAAGTTCCTGATACCTTGACGTCACAATACAATTAAGTGAACGAAGAGATGTTAAAATTATGTAAAGCCAGCTTCTAAAAAAATGTACGGAGAGAAACACAGAGTAAACAAGAACACTGTTGGGCACAATGGAAAATCAAAATATGTAAATCATCAAATTAAAGGTCAAACAAAGCCAGAGGAAGTCACTGGAGTAGCAAGTTGAAGATAAATGGTGACATTGATGAAGCAGCACGTGGTAAAGTCCAAGCGTAACAATTACCAGAGACAGCCAAATAGTATAAGCAAGAAATCAATAATGAAGGCTTGAAGGTTTAACAGTACAATTGAGTAAAAAGCAGCTTAGACCTATCAAGGACATCGATCAACTTGGTTCAAGATGCTTGGCTTGAAAGGAGTGCCAACTACCAACACTTTCTCAAATTCAATATACTCAAAAATAACAATTCATTCAAATGAATACATCCGGGAAGAGGCTTCCCTCTAAATCAGGATTTTCAGCCATTAAAAATCAAAATTTGGGACAAACATATCAGGTTTTCATTCAAAATCCAAGGTTTGAATGATGCAAGCTCAATATTAGGTTATCTACGAATTCCCTTCTTTTTTTCTTTTTTTTGAGGAGGGGAGGTAGGGGTAAGTCAGGTTATATGATGTGCAAAAGTGGAATGGTATATTCTCTCTAGACCCAAGAGTTCTCAGAAACTAGGTAAAAAAATTTAATGTGGCCAAAAGCCACAGGTTAGTCTAGGTTCACACCTGAAATTGAGCCAAATTAAGCTTAAGCCAAGAAAAAACTGGTTAGTGCCTCCGCCAGTTGGCTTATTCAATTGCATTCCACTTTCTTCTATGTTCTCCTCTAGAGCTGGGGTTATAAGTTTAGCCTTTAAAAATGGAGTTCTGTGGTCCTAGAAACAATGTTTTGAAACCCACTTTGTGCTCTGAAAGTAGAACGTCTATTTTGTGAAATTCATCAAGCTGCTTCTGTCTGTGCCAGGAGGAAAGGGATACAAGAAATCTAGACTCTCTGAAAAGAGTAACATCTGGAGGAGTGAAAGATAAGAAAAGGGATTCATTTGTTGGAAGTTGGCTACACTGAAGACCAAAAGATATGGAAGCAGTGTTACATAATTTATTATGTAAGATTCTTTCACATGTTTCTGTCCCCTTTTTGTGATAATGGCGGTATCCAGACCAGCTTGCAACCCACCTTGACTTATTTCATCGGGTATCTGCTACTACAAGTACCGAATAACTAAGCCCACCAAAGGCTTAGGTAGATGAGAAGATATCACCATCCTTTTATTTACCGAGCTGGGATCTGAACCTTGATATTCCATGATTTTCATCCTACTTTATTGACCACTAGTCCACACCCTTCAGTGCTAATGTTCTTTCAATTTTTAGAATAGTTTTTCCACTAAATTCTTTTTCCTCAATAAGTTCCTAATTGTTACACCAACTACCAATTCCAAAAAACTAATTTTTGAGCACCTTACAAAGCACTATTTCTTGCTCAAATCTGTCTCTAATTTTTAAGGACCCATGACAAAAGACATTCCTCCCGAGGCTCCATATCTTTTACGTCTTCAAACTAACTGAATGCCTATTGGCAGCTCATGACTAGTATCTTGGAGCACAGACAAAACAAGGCCTCAGAGCCTTCCGATGAGATAACGGAGGGTGATTGTGAGTACATAAGTCGGATCTTCTCAGCAGCAAATGCTATGCTCTAGCTAGTTTTCAAGATGCATTAAGCTTGTTTTCCGAGAACACTCTAAAAACAAATGCATATTAAGATACAGTAAGCATGGATGCAGGAAACTATGCCCAGTGCTCACTTGGAATGCCCTTTATAGTATTGTGGAATAGACCCGAAATTGTCTTCGAGACTTCAAGAATGACCTAACACTACCTCTTTTGCAAATAATACACAGCAATACCCAGGAAAGCAGAACAATATTAAATAATTAAATTAGGGCCACCAAGCTAATCCATCAGCATGCTTCTGAATTAAACACGAACAAAACAGAAGTCTTAAGTGCAAGAAAGTAAACCACAGGTAAAATTCAAGAAAATTGTGAACTCACAGTTTCCTCTAGCTTCTTATTCAAAGCTTGCATCTCTTCCACCATGCGCCTAACTTCTGACAAAATCATTTGTTCAGGAAGCTTCCTTATTGCTACCTTCCTCTCCTCCGCCTGTTCAGACATTACATACGAAGAGAGAGAGACAAAATAATAAGAGTGTCGAACCGAAGAAAACAACTAAATAAAAATCTACCACCAACACTTTTACACTTTTGATCTGTTAACTTTCTTCGGGGTCTCTCTTTACTAATTGTATACCCAAGAAATCATCTAAGTTCCATGCTACGTGCACATGGACAGTTATCTTATATTAGCAGGGAGGGAGAAGTACAGAGTGTTAGCAAAGAGAATCCAAACCCAAGGTATCATGAAGGGTCAAACCAGTTTATAGCCACAAGCATCAACAGCAATTCTTCTATATTTTGGACTGTGTTTGCATATATGAGTTCACTCAAGGTTTATCAAATTCTTTGACATTTCAATAACCAGCAGATCGTCTCTCTAGAAAACTGCTTTCACGCAGAATTTGGAAGAGACCCCTCATTAAAAGAACCTAGATGCTTAATGGAAAACGAAGATTGTGAAGCTGTAACCCAACCTAACAGAAATTTGCATAAACTTTTTGCTATCTGGAATGCTACAACACATTATTCGCCCCAACATTTCTCTCCACAACGCAGAAGTCGAAAGTATGTTCACTAGCTATTTAGATGCCAAAACATTCAATTTGCATATGAATACAAATAGATGCACTGTCCACTACACACTCTAAGTACAACGCAGAAATGAATCGAAAACCATACCATGGTTCCATTGATGATTTGAGTTGGATATATCACATCAAACAAAGCTAGTCTGTGTTGACAACTTATTACTACAGGCAAAATCACATCCTAGACGTTAATTAACCATATTATGCAACAAATAGCAGAGGCCTTCCAAATTTCGTTTTGTTTTCTAATCCAACTCAACAGTCCCAATCGACTACATTTTGGATTAATAAGAAAATGCTGTTAGCTCAAACAAAATACAGCAAATAGTTAACTACACCTCGATCTCAAATTAATTAAGTTCCTTTAATATCTAAATCCGCTTTATTCATAGAATCAGATTTAACAATTAAGAAAGTGAAATGAAAATTGATTGAATGACCTGTTGAAGACGTTGTTGCATCTGCAATCGATAAGATCGGATTCTACGCTCTTCGTAGCCTGAAAGAACCCTAATATAGAACATTGCTTTCTTCCCAAATTCTATAAGCTTCTTCATCTTAGGTAATCAAGCTTCAATTCCCAAAATCACTGGAAACGTGAAATGATCAGCAGCTTTCTTATTTCACCTTTGAAGAACACGATTCATCGTCAAGCTGAAACTGAAGCTGAAGAAATTGCCCCCCTGTATTCTCTATGTATTTGGTGAAAATTCATTTTTTTTTATCAGTAACGTGGGAATATTATAAAATAAAATAAAATAAAAACCAAATATGTTTAACATATTCCACATTTTTTTGTTGTTTTTTTTTTGGTTTGCCCCCTCGGTGTTTCGAGTCCACATTGGAGCTCCAATTAAATTTTGATCGCACAGGATGAAGCTCCAAACAAGATTTTTTTTCATATCTAAGATTCAAACCTGAAACCTTTGGTCAACGTGAAGCAGTACTATCACTGCACCACAGCCCCACGTTGGTAAGGTAGTCCAAATTGAGCATATGCAGTTTAATGCTATTTTCGTTGGTCAAACTTTTGAAATTTATTTTGAAATATATTTTAAAATTTTTTAACTGTTTCTTATAATAAAATAATTTGCTTTTGATTAATTAGTTTAAAAAATATTTTTGGGCAATAATTAATAGGTGTTTGAATAGAAATTTTAAGAGTTTAATTTCAAGTTTTGATTTGAAATCAAACGTCTGTATATGAAATTTACCTAAAATTTCAGGTTCAATTTCAATGTCAAACTATTAAGAAATTGGGTTTCAAATTGTGATTTTATTAATGTAAATCTTGACATATAAATTTATATTTTATAATTAAAAATAACTAAAATTAAGTAACAAAAGCAATCTCATGGCTTTCGCTTTCGTGTCTCTTTAAAAGTGCAATCGTGATAAAATTTTGATTTGTATAATCATCAAGGACATAAATTATGTATATCGTGTGGAAATTTTTATTAAAGAATAACAAAATAATTTGTAATCAAAAATATTTATTTATTAAAAATAGAATTATATGATTTATTAACGTAGTATCTTAGATATTTTTATACCTTATTTATGATTTGCTCTTTTGATATTGTACGAGAATTGAATTTTTTTTAATAGTTTCATAAATTGTAGTATTTTTATGTTTATGAAAATAAATAGGTACAACTTAAGAAATTGAATACATGTTTAAACAACTTTTCAAATTTAAACTACTGTTTCAAATGATGATTTGAAATCATGCCCAAATGCTCCTTTAATTTGTTAAAATCTTTTAAAAATTGATTCTAACTTACTTTTTTAATTATTGAAAATATTAAATCTTGTTATTCATCGGAATAGTTATTTTCCTTCAAGAATCTGGTCAAACACTTCACATTAAAAATAGGTACTTTTGCAGTTTTGCTCTCCCAAAAATTTTGCCAAAACAAGTTATACTCACATATGAACTGGTCATTCCATGATTGGTACAAAGATTATCTTAATTTATAATTAGTTGATTAATAGACGAAAGGGGCAAATATATCCTTAAAGTGAAATAGAGGGAGTATCTAATACATTTCTCAAAGTATTCAATTTAATATATTTAAAGAATGAAGACTAAAGAAAATATAGTAAACAAGTAAAAATGGATAGAAGAAGTACTATGTTATATGTATTAAATAATACTCCCTCATCATAGTTATTCATTGTACTAAAAATTGTTGTCCAATAATACTTGTCCAGGATAATTTACTTTTTGTCTTGTCTATTTTACCTTTGTTATTAAATACTTTATCATCTAAAATATTTTTTAAAATATTAAAATTTAATGAAGTGAAAAGATAAAATAATAATATTATTCTTATTATTTATTATTTCTTAAAAATATGCAAGACCATAGTGAAGAATTATTATTGGATAGAGGGAGTGGAGTATCCTAACCCTACTGTAAAAGCTGCATAAATATCTCTTTGAAATAACAAACAAACTTAGGCGAAATGGTCTGGTAGACCCTTATACATGTATTTGTTTGTATTCTGGACCCTTATACTTATCCTTTTGTCATCTGGACACCTGAACCCATCCAAACCCAACATTTTAAACACATTTTTTGATGTGGCATCCTATGTGGAAAGAATCTACAAGGAGCATGTGAAACGCACAAAACAAGAGCATGAGACACCTTCAAAAGGCAATAACAGTCATATTTTGACCTTTAAAGACAATCTCTTCTTCCTTATTTTCACTCAACACTATTGTTGGACAAATTTGAACTTTTTTTATCCTCTTTTTGTCGATATTGCCTCTTCAATTTTTTTTCTCTTTTATTTTTTCCTTCAATTTACTCATCTTTTTTTTTTGTGTGTGATTCTATTGTATTTTGTTGGTTTGATTTTGTTGGTCTTCACGATGACGGTTCGATGTTGCTACTATGGAACATATGTTGAACTAAAGACATCAAGAACACCAACTAATCCTGGAAGAATGTTTTGGGGTTGCCAAAAATATTCATCTGATAATGGGTGTAGATTTTTTCGATGGGCTGATGCAAATGATTCAACATGTCAAGAACAATACAACATCAAGAATCAATCAACGAGTTCAGGGCAAGGAAGATAAGCAAGACATAGAAGACAAGGATCAAACACTAGTATTGATATCCTTGTTATTGTGATTGTTGTTATTTGGTTTCTAGCTGTTATTTTTAAGATATATTGATTTGTACAAGCTGTTATTTGATAATGAAATTGAATAACAAAGACATTGGCCTGAATAGTTGACTGCATTTGCTTTAGAAATATGAATAGCAACTTCATTCAAACACAAATTCATACAGAAAAACAAAGTCTTCCTAATAACAGAACCAAAACAGTTGGGATCAAGTCATTAATCAAAATAAAGTTAGTTGGGATCAAGCCATTAAGCTAAACAAAGTGAAATCTATGTGTGCCTTGAGTTCTTGGCGTGGCATGAGTGTCTGTTGTGCCTTGAGTGCTTCTGTAACTCTCCTCTCGTAGTTGTCTTTGAGTAACTGCAGCTCTTCCCTTCCACCTTAGTCTATTGGGTTTGTAACCAAGATCAATATTGGTAGGAGTTGAACTTGATAATGTAGCATTATGTAACACCCTATCAGTATTTCCAGACTAAGAGAACAACAAAAATCTTAACGTAAAGATGAACTAATATCAATTAACACAATTAAATGTGTTTAAATGATAAAATGCATACCCTCACAGTTACACTGTCACCTGATCTAAATAAGATATTATAACCAGTTGTCTTTGCTTTTTTTTTTATCTTGATCTCTTATATCCAAGAGTTGCACCACCTCTCAAAGTTGTGCTAATCTTTTTTTTTTGCCAGCTGCACTAAAAGTTGATTGTTGAGTACTTAATGGAGTTGTTGTAGGCTTTCCACAAAATGTTGAGGTAGTTGCGGGCCTCACATCACCTGATATAGCACTGATAGGCTTTCCACCAAATGTTAAGGCAGTTGCAGGCCTCACACCATTTGATAAAGCATTTGTAGGCCTTCTAGCACTTGGACATGCATTTGAACCTGCATTTACACTGGATTGGCTTCCAATTGCAGCATTTGTAAAATCTGAAGTTGCAGTATTTGTTTCAACAGTTGCAGCACTTATTCCAACAGTTGAAGTTCCAACATTTTTCTACAAACATATATTAAAGTCAAAAGTATAACAAAAGTAAAATTCAGTAACATAGAGACATTAAAGCACAACTTACCAGAGTTGGACATCCTTTCTTGTTATGTCCAAAAGTCTTACACACAAAACACTTCATTTTTCTTCCCTTCCTTGTAGCTTTTTCAAACTTCTTCTTAACAGGCTCATCACTATCTTTTCTCCTGGTTTTTCCTGGTCTTCCTGGCATGGCAGTAATTTCAGATGGTTCAATGGTTGGTCTTGTACTTTTTTGGCCACATCTTCATGTTTGTTAAAGGTTGAATAAATCTATTATATGTTTTCATGTATGTTTCCTTCTTATACCAGTGATTAACAAATGACTCAACAACCCAATACTTATAATAAATTGATGTAAATGCATGGCCACAAGAAATTTCCTTTAGTTGCCATGACCTACAACTACACACCTTCATTTTTAGGTCAACAACATGTTTATATGGTGGATCATGAATCTCAAAGCCAAGATCACCATTAAACTTTACCTCACAATATCTGCAATTTCAGCATTTTTTCTAAGAATATCCATAGCCGTTGGTGATACATCAGTAATCCATTTTTCTAAAATTTTTCTCATTTGATTCATTATTTCCTTAATTTTGACTCTTATTTTCTCTAGCATAGTGATTATTGATTTGAACCTACCACTTAAAATCCAACCGTTGAAAGTCTCACACGTGTTGTTCTCAACCATATCACACTTGCTATGTTCTTTAAAAAATGCCTTACACCATGCTTCTTTGTTATACTTTAACAAAGCTTCTACAATGCCTTCTTTTAACTCACTCATGTCATCACGTTTTACTTGTAAAAGTACCTCAAATGATGCCCTGGTAATCTGCCAGAATTTTCTTCTCCTTTCTTCACCCATCCATTATTTTTTCCAGTTTTTTCATATATGGCACACCATCTAATTTCAGCATTTGACAATAATTCAATAAGTGTAAGATGAAGATCCTGTCAAACAAAGAACATTTGACATATAACAATGTTAAATATCAATTACTCCACAAATTAAAAAATAAATTTAACAAATAATATAGTAATACCTTCTACATATCAGACATCACTGTTAGTCTTTTACCTTCTGTAAGCTCCAAATCATGTTTGATGCACTTGAGAAATCAAGACCATGTGTCCTTGGTTTCTTTATCAACTACTTTCCATGTTATAGGGTACATCTGATTATTTCCATCTTTGGAAATGCAAGATAACAGTTCACCTTTATATACACTTTTGAGAAATGCACCATCTAAACCAATAATCCTTCTACACCTTTATTTTCATCCACTTTTTAAAGAATCAAGACAAATATAGATGCTCATAAACACCTATTTTTTTGAAATTGTGTTCTTGGATGTCCTAATAGATACAGTAGTTCCAGGATTTGTGGTCATTAATTCCTCAACATAATCATACAATCTAGCAAGCTCCTCTCTGAAATCTCCCAAATGTTCATTCATAACTCTCAGTTTTGTCTTTCTACAACTTGTCTTATTAACATACAAATCATATTGCTTTTGTATCAAAAACTGAATCTGATGTAGTCTGATG
This sequence comes from Solanum verrucosum, assembly GCF_900185275.1. Classification (NCBI taxonomy): domain Eukaryota; kingdom Viridiplantae; phylum Streptophyta; class Magnoliopsida; order Solanales; family Solanaceae; genus Solanum; species Solanum verrucosum. Next base: position 1,330,241 of record NW_026020221.1, on the reverse strand, counting down.
GTAGGCTCACTCATAATCATTTCCTTGTAATGTTTACTAATTCAAATGGGGGTACACAATTTGTTTCTTGTTCTTTAAAACACTTGTGGACAGGAAAATAGGTTTTAACACTGAAATTTTCAGTGTTACCATCAATACTTCCAAGAATATGCCAAGGACAACCCTTTTTCTTACATTTTGCCCTTATATTTTCCTTCTCATTAGGTTTCAACTTAATATTGACACCCTTCTTAATAGAGTAAGTTTGCAGTGCCTCCCTGAACTCAATATGATTCAAAAAATTATATACAATTGAAATAAAACCTTTTTAGTAGTTGGATCAAAGTAGATCTTTGTACTTTCCTTCCTAGGTGCTGGATCTATCACTTCATCATTCTCAACAGGATCCCCTTCATCTTCACTAATGTCACTATCAAGATCTGAGCTATCAAAATAAGGGTCATCACCACCCAAATTGCCTTCAAATCCCCCCTCTTCTCCTTATAAATGTCTTCAAAATCAGCATCTATACCTACAGGATCAGATGGTATCTCATCTAGATTTACTCTATCAGCCTTCTCTTTAACTTGTTCTTGAATGTTAGATTGCCTAGCTTGAAGCAACTCCTTATCCAAATCACTCCAATCATCAATATTTTCATCAACATCATAGAGTGAATCAAAAGCAGAATGTTCTTCAACTCCAGGGGCTTGTTCTTCAACTAAAGGGGACTGCTCTTCAACTATAGGGGACTGATTTTGATTTAAATGTCTATTTTTATTTTCATCAAATGGTTGAGATAAAGACACATCAACCCTATCTATTTGTGGGGAGGATGACAGATCAGCCCAGTTTTTGTGTAGGGAGGAGGACACATCAACATTATCTTTTTGTGTGGGGAGGATGACACATCGGCATTATCTTTTTTGTGGAGAGGAGGACACATTAGCATTATGTCTTTGTGGAGAGGAGGACACATCAGCATTAGTGCTAGGCAATACAAGTATCTCCTCAACAACTAAAGGTATATTAATGGGATGTACAACATATACACCAACAAAATCAGCACCCTTCAAACCATTAAAAAAGTTTAAAACATCAGAATCAATATTTAACATGTAAAAAATACCCTTCTTGTTGATTCTACATCCAAATGTCTCAACATTTTCAACACCCAATTCCAGTGTTATTTTATGAAACAACATAATATGCAACCCATCTACATTTATATTAATCTTTTCAAGACTAGTGATTCCATTGGCATACCTTAAAGTAGGATCAGATACAAAACAACCTCCATAGTGAAATTGAAGTGTCACTATAGTTAAAGCCATTAACTTACGATGCCTGTAAAGTTAAAAGAAAAACAACTATTGTTAAACCATTAACTTACCAAGACTGTAAGATAAAAAGCCCTATTTTTTTTTAAGAAAACAAGGTGTCAAGAATCTTATGTAACAATGGACCACTAATGAATTGTTGTAATTGATATAACAATGGACCACTATCACTAACACTATCAATATCCAAGACAATTGACCAGAAATAAAACATTAATTTTAGTCGAAATTGAGATTTTACGAATAAACCCTAGAATCTACTCGAATTCACGAAATATGCCATTGAAGTCACTTGAAGTCATACATCCACTACGAAAGCATAATACACTGACATTAGACACAAACCAAAGTAAAATCCCCAAAATATTTCAGAAAATCGAATGACAATGACCCTAAAATCAAATAGATATGCACGAAGAAAATGAAAAAAAAAATCAGAACTAATGCAAAAGACAAGAACTTACAATGAAAAATGTAGTGGAACTGAGCTTCAACTAAGCTTCAACTGAGCAAAATCACAGAGAAATCGCGGAGAGGAGAAGGGGAGAGGGGAAAAATCACGATGGTTTTGGAATCGCCTTTGGAATGACGACTATTCTTACTTCATATGAGTCATAGGCTACGTGAAATATAATATTCATATGTGGATTAAAACGTTTTTTTTTTTGCCAACGTGTACGAATTTATGCAACACACATCATATCACATCAAAAAAATGTGTTTAAAATGTTGGGTTTGAATGAATTCAGAGATTCAAGATAACAAAAAAATAAGTAGAAGGGTCCATAATACAAACACATATCAGTACGAGATTTTATCAGACAATTTCGCCAACAAACTTATAGAAAACCACAACATTCTATCAATAATTCATTCTTGGAACCTTAAAAGCACACATACATCCAAACACCGCCGCCTTAATCTTCTCTAGGACGTGCCATGCTAATGAAGACGTAGGAGAAACTTATTTTAAGTATAAAAAATTAAGAGAAACTTTTTTTAATATTATCTTTATTAGCAATATTAATAATAGTATAAATTTTCAAAACATGATTAAAAATTATTTTAGTTAACAATCTAGTGTTACGTAAAAAAGGATAGGTATAGAGGTTATTTCGAGCCAAAAATTCTTCGTACGAAATGTTATTCCTGATTGGATCATATCTAGCACGAATTAGAATAGTTATTACATAAATAGATATATATGTTTTATATGATATAATATATATAGGATACCATATAAAATATAAAAAATGTCACTTGCTCGATTTTATATAAATTTAAATATCTTGTACACATTTAAAAAAATAAAAAGACATACTCTTTCCGTTTCATAAAGAATGATCTAGTTTGACTTGACACGAAGTATCAGAAAATAAAGAAGACTTTTAAATCTTATAATCCTAAATTTAAGTTATGTAGAATGTACAAAATTATCATTTAATCTTGTGATGTTAAATATGTCACGTGAAAAGTTAAAATTAAAATGTTACCAAAAAAAAAAAATCAATCTTTTTTAAGTGAACTAAAAAAAAAAATGAAGAAAATATATAATTGAGCTTCAAAGCGGATACGGATACTAAGACCTTGTTTCGGTTCCCCTAACTGTTTGGCGTGGCGCCTGGCCAGAATTTCAAATCCTTGTAAGACGGACACGTAACTATTTCCTTCCTTCACGTCATCACTCTCTCTCCGGCCACCCTCCATTTTCTCTATCAAAGCTCTCTCTCACACAATTGGAGGAATTATGGGTGAACTCCCCAATCTGAACCCGTTTCAGTAAATTTCCAAATATCACTTCCAGATCTTTCTTTCTGCAAAAAAAAAAAAAAAAAAAAAAAAATATCAGTCCAGAAAATTAGAAATTTGCATTGATTTTTTTTTTATTCTAGTTTTTTTTTTGAGAATGGCAGAGAATAATGAATCAATGAATGCAAACCCACCTGGGATTTTGCTAATTAGAAGCATTAGAAGGAAAGATTGGAGTTTTAAAACGTATAAATATGTAGTTATGTTGATCACATTCATAGCTTATACATCTTACCATGCTTCGAGAAAACCTAGTAGTATTGTGAAGAGTGTTTTACATCCACACCCATTTCTAAACGAAACGGTTACAAATCCATGGCCTATTGGTCCGCTTTTCGTAAAGAGGGAATTTTTGGGCTCTATTGATTTAGGTAAATCAAAAAAGAAAGGTTGGGAACCATTTAATGGAGAGGATGGAACGTCGAAATTGGGGGAAATTGATGTTGCGTTTCTAGCGTGTTATTCGATGGGAATGTATGTAGCTGGACATTTAGGGGATTCATTGGATTTAAGGCTGTTTTTAGCAACTGGGATGATTGGAAGTGGCATTTTTGTAGGGTTATTTGGTATGGGTTATTTTTGGAATATACATGCTTTTTGGTTTTACTTGGTTATGCAAATGGTTGCTGGGTTGTTTCAGGCTACTGGGTGGCCTTCTGTTGTTGCTGTTATTGGAAATTGGTTTGGTAAAAGCAAAAGGGGATTGATTATGGGTATTTGGAATGCTCATACCTCTGTTGGGAATATTAGTGGATCTCTTATGGCTGCTGCTGTTTTGGAATATGGATGGGGTTGGTCTTTTATTGTTCCAGGAGCATTTATATTTTTAGCGGGGATAATGGTGTACTTGTTATTGCCTGCATATCCAGAAGATGTTGGGTTTCCTTGTCCTAATCAGCCATATGTTGAGGATTCATCCAAGATTAACGATGAAGAAGCTCAGACAGTGAAAGAAAATGTGGCTGTAAATGCACAGTTTAATGTCCCTCGGGTTGGTTCGAATAGGACAAGTGTTGGTCTTTGTGATGCTTGTCTCATACCAGGAGTGATTCCATTTGCACTGTGCCTTTTCTTCTCAAAGTTGGTGGCATACACATTTTTGTACTGGTTGCCATTTTACCTTAGTCAAACAGGTATAGCTGCTTACATATATGAATCGTTTGCTGTACTTGGTGCTTTGTGTGTGATATGCTTCTGGCACATTAAAGCTGTGCTAGAAACCCACAGATTGGAGAGACTATCCAAAATGGTGTTACCTAGGTTTGGAGTTAGTTTTCATGACTGTTACTCCCTCCATCCATTTTTACTTGTCCATGTTTCAGTTGCCACACCCCTTAAGAAGTAACAATAAAATGATAAGTTTATTAAATCACCCTTTGAATATAATAGATTCAATGTTTTGGGAAATGACTAGTTAATAATAAGGGTAGTTAGGAACTAAGTGATAAAATATCCCTTGGTTTTTCAAACTAAACAAGTAAAAATGGACATCTATTTATAGTAGAGGAAGTAAAAATGGACGGAGGGAGTACTTTTTCCATTTGCAGGTTCATCTGTAATAATTTTTGTTTGTATAAACAGGAAAGAAGTTTAAAAAAAAAAGTGTTCAAATCTGCATTTCTATTAAATCTCTAAATGTAGTAGTTGTTGCTGCTAACTCTGACTCTTCCTGAGTGGTAAATACACGTTCAGTCTGATTCAGGAGCATGTAGCTGATACGGTGTTGGAGTTGCACTGTAGTCTCTGCTTCTAATGGCAAATCGGGCTAGTGATTCTGTTTTTCTATTTGGTAGCAAACTACTCTACTACATTCTAGTGCACAATGGCTTCTAAACAGACCACCTTAAGTGAGAAACAGGAAAGTACCAAACTAATACACGTTTAAAAATTATTAGAAGGCGCTATCTGAATCTGTTTAAACTTCCAATTATGCAGATGTTAGTTTGAGGGTTCATTAGTTTAAGTAAGACAAGGTGAATGTCTTATAATTTCGGAAGGCTGTGCTTGAGCAAACTGCATTCTTACAAGTAATTTCAGAGCTAGGTTTCTTTAAGTTCCCTGGAGTATCACTGGAAAAGTAGTATTTCTAGTTCAACTTCATAATTCACTTCTTGATAGAAGCTTGTTAGACATGTTTGTTGGTTATATACTTGCTTGATGTTAAATGTTTCTCAGGTGCTAACTACAAAGTAACGGTTCTCCATTTGTTGCAACTGTTCCCCTTAACTTTTAGAAGTAGTGAATATATTAAATGTACCTGAAGAACTTTGAAATACGTAGAATAATTTTTTATTTTATATATATATTATTGTTATTTTTTGTTACTAGTATCAATGTTCATTCTACTTTGAAGATTCATTGTCAGAATTCTTCCCTTTTTTTTTTTGTAAATTTCAAAGTGACGCCATGGTCACGTTGCTCATCTTGGTTCTTGATTATCTCTTTGCAGCTATAGGGGGAGAGTATGTTTCAGTGAAATCTGCTGGGAATCTCTCTGCTCTGTTTGATGTTGGAGGTATAGTTGGTGGAATTCTAGCTGGACATTTGTCTGACAAGCTTGATGCTCGTGCTACTACAGCAGCCAGCTTCATGTATGCAGCGATTCCTTCTATGCTTCTGTATCGCAAATATGGAGGCACATCAAGGCTCATGAACATTTTGCTCATGATGATTGCTGGCTTGTTTGTTAATGGGCCTTATGCACTTATAACAACTGCAGTGTCAGCAGATTTGGGTACTCACAGCTCTTTGAAAGGAGATTCACGAGCACTTGCAACAGTTACTGCCATAATTGATGGTACTGGATCTATGGGTGCTGCTTTAGGTCCTCTTTTGACGGGTTTTCTTTCATCAAAAGGATGGGATGCAGTTTTTATAATGCTTGTTGTTGGTGCACTTAGTGCTGGTCTTCTTCTATCTCGTTTGGTTCTTTCTGAACTTAGTGAGAAGTTCTCTAAGCGCCTAGCCTGTGAGCAACACAATAGCGAAGGTAAGATATATCTCCATTTGTGTGTCTGTTTTTCATTTTGTATTTACTCAACCGTGTCTTCATCCTTATTTCATTTCTCTCTTTTTTTTCTGGGAAAGGTAAGATTTTCTTACTTCATTTCTTCTTGCTCTTTGCAAAGTCCAGTACAAATACATAATTTGTTGATGTGTCAGAGCATATGCATAGCATTTGCTAAAAACATTAGAATTAGAGCAGTAGGATGAAATGAATTAGAAACATTTTCCTTTTTAATCTAGCTCACTCAATACATTGAAAAGATACATGGTGCACTTTGCTCCCCTTCGTTTTAAAATTTTCTTTGGGCTTTTGGGGAAAAAGTATTTTGTCTAGATGTCTTACCAACACCTTTATACCAAGAAACAAAACAAATGACTATTGCTTCATGTCCTGTTTAAGCCTGGTCAATAATTTATCTGGAACAGTGCTTTATTGTTGTCCAGTAAACGGGAAGCAGATAGATAGTACTTTTGATTAGGGTAAAAGAGAAGTCAAAATATTCTGTATGATAAAAGTTATAGTCAAGATATTATAGCTGTATCCTGTATAAGAAAATTTCATGTTCCCAAGTATTCATGGTCTTAGCTTATAGACTACTGGAGTAAATGATAAAATTTATTGGAGTTTGGAAATAGTTATCAAATTTATTAGGCCGTAATCATGCTTTAGATCTCTGTGCAAGTTTGGTGTATTTGGATCAGCACTATGCTATAGCCTTTGCAGTGAAGAATGGAAATTTAAACAACACCATGATGCAGAGTAGTAGTTTAGTCTCAGTTTTATATACTGGTGTTTATGATTATTATATAATCTTTTTGAGTGGGCTATGCAAAATATCTTGCATCAAACAATATCCTCCATCTGTATCATGGATGCACCCAAGGAAAAGAAAATAGCAATATCTTTTTGTTGTGTACTTGATATATCTCCAAGATTTAATTAAAATGCATACTATACTTGCGCAGTCAAGAGCATCAGAATCTGGTTGATGCGAGTGGATGATCTTACTTCAGCAAAAGATTTTGTTTCTTTGTTGTTATTTTTGTTCATTGCCCAGAATCTATTTTCAATAGGAGTTAGAAACTTATGCAAATTGTATCTTAACCCCATCCACCCACCCCCAAAATGAAAAATGGAGCAATTAATGTATAGAATGTGCTATATGCAATACCAATGCATGGAAAAATATTAGGACTCGGAGAATACTGATCTATGTCTCTCCTTGCTTGTGCAGTAATTACAGATATATTAGAGTAGCTTTGTCATCTTTCTTTTTGTGTTCTGAAAATCTGATTACAGAAATATTTTTGGGGTGCTTCATCATTATGTAATATTAATGAAAACTATAAACAAGAACAGCAACAACATATCAAGTGGTGTCTAGGGAGGGTGGTGTATACACAGCCTTACCCTTACTTTGTGAAAGGTAGAGAGGTTATCTATATGACGACTATGAAAAAGTTATTTCAAATAATGAATCCTATCTGCATATCATTTTGCTTCTCATACATTACCACTTACTGTCGTCTGTTTCTGTACATATTTGTAGTTTGAAGCTCCTATAAAGCACCCATAGACATGTTTCAATCCCCACTTTACCTCCATTTGTTTTATGACTTGTTTTAGAACTCTTTAGGAGATTTAAACCTGCAAAATATCATACTGCATCTAAAGAATGCATCTTACTCTGGACTTTCTTGCTTTTAGTTCTATATTGATGTTGGAGAAGATGGATGAACTGACAGCAACAGGGTTTAACCGCTGTTCTTCATCTTTTTGTGATAAAATTTGTAGTTGAAACAACTTTAAACCCCCCCCCCCCCCCCCCACGCACAGGTGTTGCGATCTCCAGAAAATTTTGTAAGTTTAGTAAGCTGGCGCATATGAAATTTTCTGATATATCCTCAGATATTATTTTGTGAGCCGTTGATTTATTCATGTAAAGAGTTTACTATTTCAAAATATTAGTTTCCCTTTTAGAAGATACTGTGTCTAGCTTGTTCACTCTGTTCCTCAATGTAAGTTTGGCTTGTAATTTTCAAAATTATGAACCCTTGTCATCTAAGAAAGTTGCTTCATTTTACAGATTCTGCATCTCAACCCCTTCTAGGAGACCGAAGATGAGGATTTGTTGTGCATGTTTTCTCAAGAAACATAAAGAAATGATGGCAGATACAAGTACTGCCTCTCCGTGAAAACAGAAGCAAAATCTTAGGTATGAAAAAGCCAATGGAATCAGCGGGACTCAACAAGCCACTTTGTCATCAAAATCGCCACTAATGCCTTGAACATGGTTTCTTGGTACATGTCTAAATGAACAAAGGTGCTTCTCTTATGAGGTTTTTCTCTTGTGAAAATCACTGCTTTTTATCTGAGATATATTTAAGGTTTAACGAGACGTGTCTGGTAGTTATGCTGCTGCTGATATTACCTTTCTTCTTATCCCATGAAGCAGAGTTGTAGATAGAATAAAGTGAAGCTAGATTGTTAGATTTAGTAGCACATCACATCCGATGAATATCCTTTGTTTATTAGTCCACTTGTTCCGTATTATCTGTCTATTAAAGTTTTCGCTGCACAAGTCTTACTCATAATAAAATTTGTGTAAACCACCTTTTGTTTCTTCTTAAACGTCTGTCGTGATTAACACTACATTAATTGAACTGGTTATTTGTATTGTTTTTACGAAAATTGATGATCAAGTCTCTCTGGACCTAACGCCTCTGTAGTCTACTAAAGCTCTCTTTCTCCAGAATCAAGAACCACATTTTCTGTAACAAATTCCTGTAAATGTTGTTACAACTTGGTCCTAGTTAGTTCTGCTGCAAATAATCTCAATCTAAGTCTCATGAATTAAGGTAGTGTGCTGGTCATTTAGCACTTAGCTTTGACCTATTTGGCAAAAAATATGAGGGGGTTTTAAGAGGTCGGGCACTCTGTGTCCTTTTCAGTACTCTTTCAATTTCAAAATACGTGCAAGCACGAAAAAAAGATGATGTTCTATTATTGATTCTATCGTTGATAAAATTATGACATATTCGATGAGTGTCCTGCCTTCTCATTTAATGAAAATTTATGGGCCAAATAATCAATTGACTGAAATGCAAAGACACATTCAAACCCCACAGATATTTGTGAGAAAAGTTTTGTTTGGAGAGAAGTTGTATGTCAATTGTTTTTTGAGGAAATATTTTTGAAGAATATTTGTGTTGGTCAACTTGTTTTTTTAATTTGATTCACGTCGGGTTCAATTTCAAGTTCTTGCACGGATTGCCCCTATTTTAGGATGGCCTTTATTTTTTGTCCCTACTTTTCATTTGATGAAAGTTTATGGGCAAAAGTATCCTTGACTGTGATTTAATTTCACAAGACAAAAGTTCCAACATAAATTGTATAGTATCTAATTCGCAAGACAAGTACATGAAGTTGTCCGGCAAAAGGCAAAAGTTCAGTAGAAATAAAACATGCCTTATACCTTTGGGAGTTCTAAAACTGATGCCTTGTGTACATAACTTGTGTCTTGGGAATTTAGCCTTTGCAAAAAAATTTTGCCTGGTAAATCATAATTTTTGTCTTGCAATTTTAATATTTTATACGTCAGTGATATTTTTCAACCACTTTTTGGTTACTTAAAGTGTTCAAGGACAAAAATTAAAAGCCAATCCAAAATAGGGGTACTATGCGAATAACCCGTAATTCATATTCAGTTATAACCCAAGGGTGTGACCTAGTGATCAATGAAGTGGGTTGAGAATCATGAATAGGTTCAAATTTCAGCAGAGATAAATGCACTCGGTTATTTCTTCTCATTTGTTCTAGCTTTGGTGGACAAAATTACCCGGTACGTGTTGTTGTTGGAAGATAACAAGTATCTTGTGTAATTAGTCGAGGTGCATACAAACTGGCCTGTACATCAAGGTTATCATGTACAAACGTGTGTATCAAATTCAATTCCCTTATGATAAGTTGTATGCATTTACAATAGATAATTAAAGGAGTGATCAACCATAACTTTGCAAATAAAAGTCATAGAGTAGACTTGTTAAGTAAAATCAGGACATGGAACCCTTGTTTCAAACATATATATACATATCTCAAAAACCAACACCTCAGATCACAAACTTCCTCTCTTGAGTTTCCTGTAAAAGAGAGTCATGGCTCCTTCATGTGTCATGTTATTGCTCTCCTTTTCCCTTACCTTCCTATCCCTCACTGTTGCTCAAGCACCCACAATGCCACCTTCCAGCATTGTAGCCCCGTCCCCCGGACCCGCGGTGATCACCAAGCCTCCGGTTATGTCACCACCAGCACCAGTGGCATTTCCTCCAACAATGAGCCCTGGTCCATCAGTTAGCATATCACCAACACCTGATATGCCTGCCTCTCCCCCTGCACCCGTGGGACCAGGCCCCGTATCGGGACCTGCTCCTGGACCTTCTGATGGAGATATAACTTCTCCATCAAGTGCTTTTATGCATGGAAGTAGCATGGTTATGGTGGCATTGATTGGGAGTGTATCACTCCTCTTCTAAATTGATGATCATTTGCCTTACCTTCAACATTTTGTGGTCATGTAGACTATAAATAATGTTTATCCGTGTGTATTCTTTATTGCATTTTCATATGTTTTACAGTATTGTTGTTTTTTTCATTTTTGTTGTTTCACTTTGTCCTTTAACGTCGCAATTTATGTGATGTAGTATGACAATTTAAGAAAGATTTTGCTCAAATTAATTAACCATGTTATCCCTTATACTTGTGTCATAATGACAGGACAATTTATCTCAAGTAGATCCCACTTTGCCCCACTTCATTTTGATCATCACTCAATTGGTAATTAATTCTTCTTTCGTTTTCAATTTATGTGATATAATTTGATTGAGTATGAAATTTAAGAAATATGAGAAGAATTTTTAATATATTAAAATTATTTTAAAAATAAATAAATTTATAAGTAGGGGAGTACAGAGACCAAAAAATGAATAAAATATTAATAATATTGTTGAAACAAATTAAAAAGAAAAATATATCATGTAAAATGGAATAGAGATAGTATTTGTTTTGGTTATATCGACTTTCTTCTTTTTGAATCTTCAGGAACGAGTTGGCTTATTTGTTACCTTGATTTTTTTTTGGGTGCAACGTTGAATTTTCTTGAAAACCTACAATTCATAAAATATTTCAAGAAATGACATTTTGAAGGAAAGAAAAGGTTGCATTATAAACAATACCAAGTGATGTATAAAAGTAAGTATCTTTCCTGAAAATATTTCAACATATAAGTTCTCTATATTTCTCTTTGGTTGAACAAAGAGTAGGCTAAGTAGGCAAGGATATAAATTGATATAACATATAATTAAATAAGTTATGACATACGTTTATAATTTTTCAAATCTTTTAATAAGGAAAAGAGCCTGATATATCCCTCGTTATGAAAGTGGATCATAAGTCATATATACTCTACTCTTATATAAATGACTCACATATACCCCTTTCCTCTAACGGAAATGAAAAAATATATTTTTAATTTAATTTTTTAAAAATAACAAAATAATCCATATAGGGGTATATTTGATCATACTCACACATTATTTTTTAAACTTTTTTATTTCAACGACTAATTTTATTATTTTGATAATAAAATTTATTTATGTTTCACTAATTTTCTTGTAAAATTTATTATAGATGCCCAATTTCTTTCACAAATCCAAAAACTAAATTACAATATAGCCACAAAAAATTAGTTTTAAATTATAATATAGACGCAAAAAATTATTTTTTTATACTAAAGAATGAAAGAAAAAATAAAATAAGAATAAAAAACTGAAATAATGATAATAAAAATAATCAAAAAATAATTTATGTATAAAAAAGATTAAAATATACTTTGAACTTTGCTAGAAGGATCAAATATATCCCTACATGAATTTTTTTAGAATTAAAAGTCAAAAAAATTAATTTTTTCAGTTCCGTTAGATGAGGGGTATATGTGAGATCCTTTTGTAACGGTAGGAGTATATGTGAACCATTTGTATAACGATAAGGGTATATATGAGTCACTTTCATAATAAGGAATATATCAACTCAGATGACAAAGTTGATGGGTATATCAGGCCCTTTAATAAATGATATATATAATTTTTTAAAAGGCCGTTTGATAATTCTTACTCAAATTGAGAGGAGATAAAAAGGATATAAAAGTAATTATTTGTCGCTCCAAATAATACACATCTTTGCACTTTTGACATTAACTTGGGTTCTAAATTTGATTTCACTTGTAAATTATACGTAAATCTACAGAAAATAGTAACAAATAATTAGTTAACTTGTGGTACTCCATCCCAAATTCGGTATTTCAAAGTTCATATATTTTTTATTTAAATTTAAAACGTGTGTAGTCAATTATTTTTAAGTCTTAAACTTGTCACATAAGGTATTGAAATTGAAAAACTTACTAAATTTAGATCCATGCATTAGCACGGGGCAGCTTCTTCACTAGCATATAGAGAGAGGGGGAGGAGAGAGATGCATGACATATAGCTAAACAAGAATAGTTGAGTGTTACCAACAAGGGTTGCGGTGTGGTGGTAAGTAGTCATTTATCACCGATAAGGGTTGCAGTGTGGTAAGTAGTCATTTATTCTTAACTAGAGGTCTCGAATTTAGACAAGTTCCAATGTGGGTACCGGACAATGGTTGGGAAACCAAAAAAGTTATATCTGTTTCCAGCAGCATCCTACACATATTTTGGTAAAAGCTAATCCACATGCTTCCTAATTGCATGTAGCAAAAGGCTTTCATACAACAACCAAAAAATAAGGTGCAAATTCACCAAGGTCAAAAAGAGCAGGTCAGTTTCTTGATTTCTGCTTGGATGATGTAGACAAATATGTAAGATATTCTTTTCATTCATCTAATAGAAAAATGTAAAAAGAGAAAGATATCGTATTCAATCATTGTCTTCTCCTTTGTTTTTTACGGCACTCGAAACATTCAGTATTTGGAAACTTACTTTTACTAGAGTAGCTGGTTTGGAGTTTACTGGGCGAGACTTTTAAGTCTTTCACCAGTATCTCGCGTAGCTTTTCATTTTCCTGCATGAGCTCATCAATCGCTTGCTGGTGTTTCAACACCTACGATGCAGCAAATGTATTTTCAATACTTCAAATGTCATATAAACATAGATCATCAATGTAAGTCTACTAGGTTTCAGCAGTGTAAGTCATATTCTGTTTAAGAACATCCTTAATAAGTGGTGTAAACAGTCAAAATGAAAGCTTACCATATGAAGAAGGTTGTTCACAGATCCCAAACGCTCAGACTGCAAATAAAGAAGTACAGGAATTAAAACTAATATATTTTGGTATTAGCAACCTCATATTTGCATCTAACAATTTTGAATCTCATCCTTAGCACGATATACAACAAATACAAGGAGACCTCATAAATTACGCTTAACCTATAGTGTTGTGAGAAATGTGTATTCATCTTCACATACCAGCTCATTTGTTGTACTGTCTTCGCCTTTCACAAGTGGGCTCTGCAAAAAATTGCTAATAACCTTCTCTGTTCGGCTGATATATGATGCATCTGAAGAGCCGACATTAGCTCTTGAAGTGTCATTTTCATTAGAAGAGAGAGAATTTGTGTTTCTATTTGTCAAGTCTGGAGAAGAACTATGTGGAACCTTCACTTCAAGTGGATTGGCAATTCCCAGTGGGTTCTGAATAGAGGCTTCACTGACTGTTTTCATCCCAGCTTGCAAGGATGGTGGAAGGATGCCTTGACCAATAGATAAGCCGGGAGACATTCCAGACTTCATCATTAATTTTGACGTGGCTTGCTGCAGTTTAAGAGAAGTTATGTTAAAACTTAAGTGTGGAAGAGGAGGGGAAATCTTAGATGGTAGCAGGCTAGCAGCACTGAACTACGGAAAAGAATGCATACAATTAAATACAACTGAATCCGCTCCACCACTCCACGCTTCACAGCAAGACCTGACATGCATCACCAAGATTTTGTTATTTAACAAAGGAAATGTTTAGACGAATTCTGCCTAACACAACTTTATAAAATAATGTTTTCATGATTCAGTTATTTCTGTTTCTTTTTTTCTTCCTTTATCTCATTCGCAGAGTCTGTGACCACAATTTAGTAACAAGACACAAGTTTACATTCCAATAAACCCAATTAACCTTGACTAAGGTATCTATAACTCAAACAACTTTCAGTTTCTTGAAACACCTACGGCGACCTGGTCCCTATGAACATGGCACCACTATCACCAAGCAAAGCTATCAAGCACGGGAGATCACTTATCCAGAATCTATCCCACACAAATTCAATCATACACATAGTTCAATATCAATCAGATGAATGACACATGGCACGGTGATAAAATATAGACAAGAGCTAATCATAAGGATAGTATTGTCAATATTTACTCAACGAAACATGAGAAAAGGAGTCCACTAACACATTGCCTCAAACAAGCATGAAAAGGCCAAACTAATTAAGCATTTACTCCAATTTTAGTGTATGCCAGTCAAGCTTATGTTAATCGTTTTATGTTATACTTTCTGAAGGAGAAGAAAGAAAAGAGGGAAAAGTTTACTTTGGGACAGGATAAGTGCCTGGACTTATATCAGGCTTTTAAATCATTTAGCTTTGACTTGTTAGTTTTACTTCTAAAAGTTTCTAAAATACTGACAAGGAGATTTTAATTTAATCATTTAAATTCAAACAATTTCTGTGGTCTATATTATCTTGCACTGAACTTTTGGCAAGTCGGGGTTATCTGTCAAGAAGTAATTTGCAATGTTTTTGCATCTCATCGGCAATCCTACTTGTCATACATAATTACAAACAAGCTTCTTCTTACTTGCTAGTGATGCCAACTTATCAAAGTGGATGAATCCTTTCAATCCGATGGTAAATAATTGTGAGTTGATTTTTTGCTATCTGGCGACACTTCTTTTCTTTAAGCAGCAACTTGGCATAGGCTCTAATCCATAGGGAATGCTAAGCAGAATAATTACTAGGCCGTTGTCTTTCTTCTTTCTTCTGCCATCAGCCAGTCACATTTGTGCAGACTGTGGCATTTCAAATACCTCTTTTCAGAGTCAAATTTTTCCCTTTCGATAAAAAATCCAATGACCACAGAAATGCTCTATCTCACTGTTTTCTGGCAACAAAATAAACCTCAAACCAGCCTAGAAGTTCTTATTTCTACTGTCAGTCATAAGCTATGGAACCTCTTACTTGTCCAACATTATTATTGTTTATTTCTTTTTGCAAGAGATCTTTGAAGTCTTCAGCTCAATCTTCTCCAAGTAAAGAGTGCACACAAAGTGGTTAGGAATATCACAGGAGTTTACCAATTTCCCCACTTCAAAATGAATCATCCTAAATGCAAAACTTAATAGATAACCTTCAACATTTTGTTTAGTTTCTTAACTTTGTCAGCTCACTCGGAAACATTTAGAAGGTTCAATGGTTGTGGAACTCGCTATGTTTTGTTTTTGCTTTGTAATTCAGCATCTACTGGATGCATTTTATCAATGAAATCGTAATTTAGCTGATAGAGAAAAAGAAGAAGAAGAAGATAACCTTTAACAAAAGCAAATATAAGTCTACATACCGACTCCAAAACCATGTCCAAAACCTACTCCACATCCAACGCCAGCTTCAATGCCTTTTGCCCCCACCTTTTTCAACTACAGGAACGACAGAAAGCAATAAGGACCCAGTGAAAGAACAAATATTAAGTAAGGTATATCACAATAATATGTGAACTGTGAAGACAGTTTAACAAATAGACATACAGAATTATTAACATGTCTTCCAACTCCAGAAAATGCATCCGTTGCGCCTCTAGTGGCAGTCATAACTTGATTTAGCATAGGTATTGCACCTAAAAAACAAGATAAAATAGTGAGGAAGGCTCAAAGAGATATCAATCTAAAAGAAGGCAAAGTCCTTTAATTTAGAGTATCTCAAACCATAATCCCATTTGCACTTATATTAAGACAGAAAATCTAAGTGACAAATAACAACCTGAACCAATTCGATCAAATTGATGAATTCCAAATTTTAGATACTAGCAATTCGATAGTCCCAACAATGCAGAAAGGCTGAACAGGATTAATTTGCACTTGACTGCAATACAACAATGTGACTACACAAACGGTAATCTGATAAAACACACTAACTACACCACTCAGACTGCTCAATTGCACATCATTTATATCTAATTATCTATGCATACCATCGTATAACATATCAACATCTCTTGTTTTCAACAGTATTCAACTAAGAGTATCAACCATTTTAGATAGAGTACACTAATTGGTTCTTTCCATGAAAAAGCATCTAAAGGAGCATTAACCCCTAGCCTCCAACTTTGTTATTAGTAACAACCCCCCGCATGATATCTGATCTCTAATGGCCAGAGCTTAAGTACACATACACACTAAGAAATTGATTGCTGAGAATCCTCTCTCAGAATAACCCAGTAAGAACAAACAACAGAAGAGCATCAAGAAGGAGGATTAGCAAGGCTATATAATATGTGCATATCGATTTCAGATATTCCTTAACTCGTGTTCACTTGGTGTTATAAAGCAAGTAATCCATAAACAGAGAACAGTAAATAATTCAATAAAACTAACCAAAATTACATCAAACATCACAAATACAGGCAGGAAAAGTATACCAACCATTACAAACACCTTAAATATTTCAACTTTATGTTTTTACTTCATTAACACACACACCATGGACAAACTTAACACCCAAAAATGAGTTATAGATTATTGTGTTTTAAGTTGGGTTGAAAGTAACCAAAACAATGCAGCATAGCACAAAACATTCAAAATTTGAATACAAACAACATAAAGATCTCATCTTTACACATTCAAGGCATTAATAAACAACAAAACAAAACAAAATTACACCCCCAAAATGAATTACTTGAATTTTTGGGTTCCCCTTCTTTAGGTTTCCAAAAATCTTCAATTTTCATGTTTTTTTCCTCCTCTTTTTTTTTGGTGAATGGGAAGAAATGAGAAGGGTGAAGATGGCTTAGTACCTAGATTTAAAGGGCGGCCAACACCGATTCCAATCCCACAGCCAATGCCAAAGCCAGTAAATACTTGACCAACCTTCAAAGTAAAGGGATTTTCTATTCTGATTCTCCTATCTTCTGTAGTAGCTATCACGCCATTGCTATTACTATTGCTGCTACTTGTACTACTGCCGGTTTCCATTAGAACTGTTTATGTACAATCAGTCTTCAGTCTTGTTCAGCAAAATTCTTCAAATAATCGCAGCTTCTTTCTGCAAGAAAGTAGAAATAAGCATTTATATGTCCCTCTCTTTCCGGTGGATCATGGGTAAGTTCCTGTGCTGCCGAACCATCAGATTGTAGCAACTGCCAAGTCAGTCACCTACATCAGCCCTTTTCATTTTTATCTGAAACAGAAATTTCTTCATGCCTATTTTCCTTTTTTTTAAAATAATAATGAAAGTACTCAAAACGCCAAGAGGTAAATTATTACTTTTATCTCGAACTATTGACGTACTTTATTACTTGACTAACTAAATTTAGACACATTCGCAATTACATCACATAGCAAGTGGTACCAAATTCTAGTAGAGCATAAGTCTCTTAATAAAAAGACGAGATAAATATTGAAAACACCCTAAATTTGGCGAAAATTAGGGTTATATTTCACTCATGTTACAAGATTGTTGGTTATTTAAGTTCAATTAGTCGTAATAATGCTATCAATAGTTCAAATGTGAAACTAATAATTCACATCAAATTTAAAATATTTTCAATACTTCTTTCAAAAAATAATTCCATATCGATTTATTGGATTTGTAATAAATTAAAATATAACCAAACTTATCCATTTTTGTAGATATAAAAAAATACTTATTAAAGATTGTCAGTCTTTTTTAAACTTAAACTTAAACCAAATTAAATCCAAAAAAAAGTTGTCTTTGTTTTGGAGCAAAAATTAAGTTAAATATAATCAAAGCAATATTTAAAACTAGAAGGTGGATGTTCAAAAATTTATATATTTTGAATTCTTAAAAAGTAAAAATTGTTTCACAAAAGTAATAGACGCTAGAAGGAGGGGTTGAACCTCCGACCTTGTGGTTAACAGCCACACGCTCTAACCAACTGAGCTATTCCAGCTTCGTTGCTACAATATTATGTTAATCATGTTTTATCTTAACAATCTCAGAAAAAAACTATTCTCACCGTCGCCGGTAACCATGGCACACCGGCAAACTTTTCCTCAGAAATTTCCATTATGCTCAAACTTCACTGAAGCAAACAAAGAAACCAACCAATTATCTTCATCTGAATTACAGACTCATATGTATCCGTTCCGTTTCAAAGATACAATACCGGGAAAAGCTTGCATTCAAAAAAGGGGTGTAGGGTGGGGTTGGGTTGAGGTCTACGGAGGAAAAATCTTGATGTTTAGTGCATAAAGAGTTAGATTTTGAGTTTTGACACATCGTTAAATGTCGACCACTCGTATTCTTATGGAATACCTACTTGAATTTCTCCTCTTGTCTTCTTCACATTTTCTTTCCACCAACAAACTATTTTCATGGCTTTATCCTCTTCCACTCTGTTGCTTGTGAAATCCCACATCTCTCTTTCTTCTTTTTCGAACCCATCACTTTATTTCAGTAAAAGAACATCTTCAAAAACCCAACTAGGAGGGTCACCAGGTGAAAGCAGAATTCGAGTCAGACGCATTTCTTTATCCATTATAAATGCTCGAGCTGATGATAGAAAAGAAGATATTGTTATTGTCGGGGCTGGAATTGCTGGTCTTGCTACTGCTGTTTCTCTTCAGAGGTTCAGTTCACAAACTCTGCCTCCATTTTTTTTTGTTTTTGGTAGGGGAAGGGGAAATGGGGAGGGAACTATAAGTTGCGGGAATCAAACGCTAACTAACAAGGTGAAAGTTTAGGTAGTCAAACTAACTGGCTGAGCTACTTGATTCACAAATAATAAAATATGTGCCTCCATGATAGCTGTTATTACAACCAATTAATTAATCAGTTAGTTTTAATAACAAACTAGCTAATTTGGTCTACTCAGCTTCTCTACCTCCATAAAGATAGTGGTAAGGTTTATGTACACCCTATCCTCCTCAAACTTCACTTGTGAGATTACACTAGGTTTGTTGTTGGTGTCTATGAATTTTCTATATCCATTTTGTTCTATTGCTGTTACAATGATTACTTTTTTATTTATTTTTTTGCGAAATTGAGAAGTTTGATGAATGTGATTTAGGCTGGGTATTAGAACATTGGTACTTGAGCAGGGTGAATCATTGAGGACCGGAGGAACCTCGCTAACACTTTTTAAAAATGGATGGAAGGCATTGGATGCTATTGGAGTTGGCAATGATCTCAGGAGTCAGTTTCTTGAAATTCAAGGGTATGTTGTTTCACTTGAACTCCTTGTTCATACATTTGCTTAAACATCTACCTATATATTGGCTGTTCCTATGGGGCTTAGAGAACAGCTAGTTAAGTAAGCGTACACTACACTAGCAGAGATCTTTTTATATCTAGTGTATAGAACCAGAGCTGAACTTCACGAGTGACTAGTGATTACTGTTTAGAATTTGCAGATAACAGAGTGTAGGGAAATAACACTTTCTAGTGTGACATATCAGATTACATAATACTGCATACTTAAACGGATTACTCCCAAGATTAGTGAGAGGTCTTTTAGTGGCTTACGTAGAAGAACCTCTCTGTTGTCTTCTCTTTCTTCATTTATTAGTGTGCTTCTGGAGGTTTCTGGTGCTGATACTGAAATCATGCGGAAGATGCTTCTCTTGGTTAATGATTTCCTTGGGTATCTGTTTAGGCATTAGTGGTTCAATTTTTAATAAGGAGTAGCTTGCAATTTGTTTATCTAAAAACCATGCACATATGCTTCTCATAGCTTCTTCTTTCTATTTGTATCAAAAAATCACTGGTTTATATTTGAAGAATATCCCGGGATTCGCAGGATGGCGATAAAATCAGAAGATGGAAGAGAACTGCGCTCTTTCAGGTTCAAAGATGAGGATGAAAGGTATAGTCCTCTCTCATTGTTGTGCTTCATGGGAATTTATTATAAAATTCTTATCCTTTTCTCCATTGATCCCACGAAAATGGAGTAGTCAAGAAGTCCGTGCTGTGGAGAGAAGAGTCCTACTGGAAACACTTGCCAGTAGGCTACCACCAGATGCTATTTCTTTTTCCTCAAAGCTGGCAAACATTGAAAGAAGTGAAAATGGTGAAACCTTGTTGGAACTTGATGATGGTATTCGGATATCTGCCAAGGTACGTAGTTAGATGTGCTCTTGAGTTGTCTGTTTGCAGGGTTTCCGTGGTGCTTGTTCTCATTTGTCTGATTATATCTCCTTTAATTAGCAATAATGTAAAATTAGTATTGCCAAAAACATTATTTTCTAATTCAACTGGACAAGGGAAGCTGTAAAATGCTTAATCTAATTTCTTGTTCACTATTTTGATGATTCTCATTTTGTAGCTGTAAGATTTATTCAAAATATTACCAAGTGGACTTATTTCTCATGCTTGCCCTGCTTCTTGAACTTCATCTCTGTACAGATATTGATCGCTTGTGATGGGATTCGGTCACCAGTGGCCAAGTTGATGGGGTTTCCAGAGCCTAACTATGTGGGACATTGTGCATTTCGAGGCCTAGCATATTTCCCTGAAGGACAGCCATTTGAACCAAAAGTAAACTACATCTATGGAAAAGGAGTGCGTGCTGGATATGTTCCTGTATCTGAAACCAAAGTCTATTGGTTTATCTGCTACAATAGCTCGTCACCAGGTTTGTGTTTCATAACAGCTGTCTGTTCTATTTCTTTCTCTTTAGTATTCATGACAGACGCAAGAATGCTTTTACATCAACTACTTACTTGTCTTGTCTCTATACCCCTTAGAACTTGATAAGCCAATCAAAATATTGCGCCTCAACAAGAAAGATGAGGTTGGCTATATGATTCACTGTCCATGTCATGTACTGTGAGAATTCATCATAAATTGACTAATTTCATTCTGGTTGTCAACCCACCGCAACTTCTCCCTTTATCGGGGTTTGGTACTGACAATATGAGAAAACTCACCAAACAGAATTAGAACTTGACATGTCCATGCTCCTAGTAAATTGGAGGCAGGAACGAACGTCCATGTGCACATGATAGTGTCTGTTTTCTTTCATGAGGACATGTTATTTGACAGCAATGTCCACTTCGATTAGATTCTCACTAGCTGAAAACTTCTATTCCTCCCATGCAACTCTCTGTAGGTGGACTTATAATGCTACCTTCTAAATAAAGTTGAAAGACGACCTACAAAAATTCTCTATTATCTTTTTCTATTACTCATCATCTTAAGTGTTTTGAATATCTATCGACAGGTCCAAAGATAACAGATCCATCTATTTTGAGACAACAGGCTGAACAACTCGTTAGAAATTGGCCAACCGAACTAATAAACCTCATCAATCTTACACCAGACGACACAATCATAAGAACCAGCTTAGTAGATAGATGGCTTTGGCCCTCAATAAGTCCTCCAGCCTCTACTGGCAGTATTGTGCTGGTTGGCGATGCATGGCACCCAATGACACCAAATCTCGGTCAAGGTGCTTGTTGTGCACTTGAAGATTCAATAGTTTTGACAAAAAAACTTGCAGAAGCAATCAAGTCTAAACGTACTTCAGTCGAGGACGCATTCAAAGCATATGGAAATGAAAGATGGCCCCGTATATTTCCATTAACAGTACGTGCATACCTTGTAGGTGCACTATTACAGTGGGATAATCCAGTTATATGTGCCCTTAGGGATAACATTGTTGTACCTAAGCTGGTTAGGCTTGGACCAGTTCTGGAGCATACTAATTTTGAATTTGACCCTCTATAACAAACATAGAAATTTAGTTGCTGGGTTAGCATCGGCAAATATTATTTATACTTAATTGAGGTGTGCATCAAAAGTACAAACGTTGCTGTTTGTTATTATACATACTGCACAAAGTTCCTTCTTACACTTTAATGTCAATTACATCTCGTTGATATCACATATGGTCACTCAACTAATATTTATCATATTATAAAGTTATAACCTTTCTTTATTCGTTCACTTTTATTTATCATATTTGCATTTGACACACTCGTTAAAAAATTAATGATTATTTTATCACATTATTCCTCTTAATTAATGTTTAATTTAATATCATGTCTTGGAAAATAATTTTAAAAATAAATAATTAATACTAAAAATAAAACATAAAAATAAGTAATTACGTTTTCTTAATATGTTAAAATAAAAATAAAAATTTATTTCTTAAAAATAAATGAGAAGCATGAATGAATTTATTTTAAAATTATTTGTGCAACCATACTTATCATTTTCTCCCTCTGGTCCTAATTACTTTTGTCTAGTTTTCTTTTTTTTTAGTTGTTTCTAATTACTTGTTCATTTTGACAAATCAAAATAGGACAAAAAAAAAATTACCTCTTATATCCTCAATTAATTACTTTGAAAAATGTAGAACTTCTTGAAAATCTTAAGTTTTAAATTCATTCATTTCATAATTAATAGGGGCAAAATGATAAACTCACTATATCAATCATTATTTTCTTAATAGATATGTCAATTCGTTTTACACGATGCATTAATCTAAGAGACCATTGAACATTAGTTGAGGGAATAGTATTTGACGGGATCTTTTTCCTCTTCTTTGAAGATATCACTCACGCGCTATTACTACTTTCAATACAACTAAAAGTACACTCGTGTATGAGGCATCTACGAAATTACCGGCTCAGCCACCTTTTAAAGTTTCGTCAAATGACCGAATTATCCTTTATGAGGCATCTATGAAAAAACATAAATTTATTTTCAAGAATCAAAACACAAACATTTCAAAATATTTTCAATCATGTTTCCTCCATATAGAGCTATAAATTTGGAAAATTAAAGAAACTTCCATTGACTAATTTAAAACCATGAATATTGTCCCTTCAACCTCATATTTTTGTATCAATTTGCAAAGGCTTTAAATATTTGTACTGATTTTCACTTGAGTATACTTAAAAAAAAGGATCCACAATTTTGAGATGTTAGGCTAAGTATTTTATTAAGATTTTAAAGTACTATTTAGAAGATGAAAATAAAAGTAATAAATATAAGCTCAAATCTTATTTATTTTTTAAAAATTTACCGAATGGAACACATGTAATCCAAACACCACACTGTTTGATCCAAAATAATTTCTAACTATTTTATATTCATATAGCCTAACTTAACAATGTTGCCACTAAGTTTTTAAAAAAAAATTATTCTCATCTTTTTATATATTTAACGAGAAAATAGTGACTATCCATTGAGCGAGATTCACTAGGATTTAGGGTGTGTTTGGTACGAAGGAAAATGTTTTTTCTGGGAAACAGGTATATTTTTGACTTATTTTCTCATGTTTGATTGGTGAGTAGAAAATATTTTTCGAAAATTGTTTTTTAGAGTTTAGTTTATGAATAATTTATTTTTTTTTTGAGAAAATATCTTTTATTTTTACTAGAGAGTAGAAAATAATTTTTGAATTGAAATTGAAAATATATTTTAAAAATAAAGTTAAAATTTTTTTGGGTGGGGTGGGCTGGTGTGGGGGGGCGGGGGAGCGATAGGGTAAAAAAATAAAAATTTGAAATTAAAAATATTTTTTAAAAACAAACTTAAAAAATTTTTTGGAGGGGGTGGGGGGCTGATTGGGGAAGGGGGTAGGCGTGGGGTGGGGGTGAAAAAATAAAAATTGAAAATATTTTTTAAAAACAAATTTGATTTTTTTTTTTTGGGGGGGGGGGGTAGTGGGGGTTGGGGCTGGGGCTGGCGGGTTGGGGTGAAAAATAAAAATTTAAATTGAAAGTAATTTTTAAAAACAAACTTAAATTTTATTTTTTTGGGGGGTCGAAGGTAGTGGTGGGGTGGGGTGAAAATAAATTTTTGAAATTGGTAATATTTCTTGAAATCAAATTTTAAATTTTTTTTTGGGGGGGAGAGGGGGGGGGGGTCAAGGGTAGGGATGGGGTGAAAATAAAAATTTGAAATAACTTTAATTTTTTTTTTTGGGGGGGGGGGGGGGGCTGGGGGAGTCAAGAGTAGGGGTGGGATGGGGTGAAAATAAAAATTTGAAATTGAAAATATTTTTTAAAAACAAACTTCAATTTTTTTTGGGGGATGGTAGGGGACTAGCTAGGGAAGGGGGGAGGGTGAAGGGTGAGGGTGGGGTTAAAAAAAAAATTGAAGTTGAAAAATATTTTCTTAAAATAAGCTTTAAATTTATTTTTTAATAAAAAATTTGATTTTTTTCAACCAAAAATTGTAATTTGAAGTTGGAAGAAAGTTTTGGAAAATATTTTCCTTAATTTTTTAAGGAAAGTCATTTTCCTTAAATTTGAGGAAAATGAGTTGATTTGGAAAACATTTAACCCAACCAAACATGAGAAAATTGGAAAACATTTCATACCAAGCACACTGTTAGTGTCAACACCAAATAAAATAGGGAAAAATGACAAATATATCCCCGAACTATCGTAAATGGTATGTGGATACCCTCTGTTATACTTTTGGGACATTGGTGCTCCTACCGTTAAAAAACTAGAGCATATATACCCTTTATACTAACGGACATACACGTGTCATAATCTTATCCACCAATCTGACATTTATTAAATATCGGATCAACGGATAAGATTGCGCCATGTGTCCCTATTTAGTCTTTCGCTAGAGTGAATGGCATATATGCTTTAGTTTTTTAACAGCAAGGGCACCAATGTCCCAAAAGTATGACGGAGGGTATCTGCTTACCATTTACGATAGTTCGACAATATTTTTGTCATTTTCCAATAAAATATTGGACAATATATCATTTAATCTATATTATGCATATATCTTTATTCGATAACTTAATTTCATATTTATTCTCATCACAAACTTTATACTCCCTCCGTCCACTTTTATTTGTCATGTTAAGTTTTTTTATAGTCAATTTAATTAATTTTTAAAGTCAAATAAAATTACATTAATTCGATATTTTAAACAAAAAATTTAGATATTTAAAAACTATACAAAAAGTACTATAAATTGCAATTTTTTGCATATCAATATGATGAAAAAATACATGTAACATATTAATCAAAGTTTTTATAGTTTGATTGTAAAAAAGGAAACCATGACAATTAAAAGTGGACGGAGGTAGTAATAATTAGTAAAATATAAGTGGGTGCAATCCAAGTCATGATAAAATTGAAGTCATCGGCGAAAAAGGACTAGAGAAGCCCATTTCTGTAATTGTACACGATTTTGTATTCCACGTGGAATGCATTCCTTTTAATTGCAAATTATTTTAGACTCTCTCCTCTTTGTCGGCGACTGTTGTGATTCTCTGATCAGTTTCTCTGCCGAAAAATCTGAAATATTTGTAGAATTTGCAGCTTCCTTCTTCTTCTCCGGTTGATCGTTCTCATACGTTTAGCAGTCATGAATCCCGAATAGTAAGTAGCATCTTCCTCTTACATTTGTTTTCTGCAAAATAATCAGAATTTTCCTTTATTGTTGGTTGAGCGAATACTCTGAATCTGTGAATCATGATTATTGATCGATTTCAGTAATATACTTTATCGGATTTGTTCATTGGAGTTCAGTTGAACTCCTTGCATTTTGTCTTCAGAGATTTAACTAAGTAGTAGAAGTGTCGATACCTTATTGTTTCGGAAGTCAGCATCTGGCATCCGTGCAGTTTTATTGCTTTATAAGGGAAGCTAACAGTGTTAACTAATCATCACTTGTAAAAATTTAAGCGTAACTAAGCCAATAGAGCCAAGGAGATATCAGAAACAACGTCTCTATCTCTGAGGTACGGGTAAGGTCTGAGTACACTCTCACCTCCACAGACCTCACTTTGTGGGACTACACTTGGTATGTTCTTGTTGCTTAACTTAACAATAAGCATGCCTACCAAACCTCGCTATCAAGAAAGAAGAAACCTAAGAAGATTTAGAAAGATGAAGAAATAGAGAAAAGGAAGGGGAGGCTGGGAGGTTGAAGGATTAGTATGCATCTGATCCCCCCAAAGAAAAGATGAGAGGTTCAATTAAAAGAAGAAACTATCCAACTTATCTCTAAAATTAAACCAGAAAGCTACGTTCATAGTTTTTCCTTTTGTCAATTTCACCCATCTTTTTGGTTTATAGTTGGGTTCTCCAGCTAATTTTTCTTTCAACTAAGCTAAAATTCTCTTTCAAAATATTGATTTCTTAGCTTAATTATGTATTTTTTTCAAGGTTCAAATAGCAGTTCTAGTTAAGTAGAGGGATGTTTTGATTTAACTGTTTAGAACTCTTGTTCAAGTGCAATCAGCTCTTTTCTTTGGTCAAATAGTAGTGGAATATCTGTTATTTACGAAGGCTGGGATCTTAATTTTGAGTAAACAAATATCTCTAAATACTATAGAGTAATACCTTCTGGTCATTTTTGTTGCTCTTGATAAAATATTGCGATGTAATTTTTTTGGTTTAAGTTGTAGCAGTATAAAACTTCTGATTAATAATTTTGTGCAAGCTTCCAAGCTTTAGATGTTTTGTGTAGATTGACTTGTAAGATTTAAGGCATGTGCTAACATGATATTCCTGAAGCTTGACATACACCTGAATTAATATCTAAATATTGGCAACAGTTCAACCATCATGGGTGGCCGGTGGATTATGTTAGTTTTGGCGAGTTACTAGATATTAATCGCACTGTCTCAATCTGAAAAACCTCTTAGACATTACGCTCTCTGTTCTGAATTGTTTTTGGGAGCAAATTCTCTTTAACTTCGAGCAGCGTTTTTCAGGCAATTCTTAAGCACTTGTAATAACTCTATTTTAGTTTTTAGACTTCAAAAGTTTTTTTCATGTGATGATTTTATCTGTAGGTCCTACAATTCACTGTGAAAAGTTGGCCACATTAAATCTCAAGTAGAACAAAGTAGAAAATAATTTGGGCAGTTCAATTAACTTCTTTTAGTTATGCTTTGTGGAAGCTTGCTCTTTCAAGTCGTCATAAGTTCTCTGATTATATGTGGATCTTATTTGATTTAACTATTACACTTAAACTTGTTGTGGCAATCTTCCTGTGTGGTTATGTTGACTAATGTCAGATCTCAGTGGAGGTATTTATCAAAGTCTGGATTGAGGATTTTCCTTATGTATTTCATAGTAGGAGAAATTGTTTCCACAGAAATAGCGATGTTAAATTTGTGCCTCTGAAAACATGTGATGTTTAATGGGCATATTAATTATAGATTTTGGTCATCTTAGGAATCATGGAATGCCTGCATGATTATGTATTATATTTACCTAGACATGTAATTATGGATGTTTATCATATTAGGAATCATGGAATGTCTGCATAGTTGTATATTATATTTATCTGGACATATTTTGATTTTATATAGCTTATCTGATGTTGTAATTTTCTGTGCAGCGACTATCTTTTCAAGCTTTTGCTTATTGGAGATTCTGGAGTTGGCAAATCATGTCTCCTTCTCAGATTTGCTGTAAGTAATTTTGCATAATTTTACTACATTTGTTTCTCAGTTGAAATGTGATGAGAAGGCCCTTTCCTTTGCCTCATCTAAGTTTCTCTTTTACTGGTTCATTTCTTTCGGGGATTGGAAATGCATTGTTTTATCTTTGATTTTCCTCTTTTTTTTATCCTTGTGATGACGGGCAAGGATAGCATGCTCTGCTTCTGTAATTTGGTGATTTTAAATTATAAAAAAAAATCATTGGTATAAGTTGTGGTCGTTTCCTGTTGGCTCTCTCTGACCCCAAGTATATACGTGTGTGTGTGTAAAGGGTTTGGGGGGGGGGGGGGGTTCTCCTTCAATTTTTGGGCTTACCGAGGTTCAGCTTGTTTGTGATTGAGAAACCTTTTATTATTTCTTGTTGACCTGTGATCTAAATATGAAATGTTTTGTTGACAATATATAGGAATTCTTTCATTCAGATCATCTACCAATATATTCGTACAGAAGGGAATTACCTCTGAATATTTTTATGGCCTGCAAGTTGAGACTGCCTTAACTTCTGTTGCTGTTGAATGGAATGAATTTGATGTTGCATTTCCTATATTTTTGTTGTCCTCATTTTCTGATTTGAATTTGTTAGACTCTTAGTTTGTATTGCTTTTAAACTTCCCAGCAATAACATTCTGTATGAAAGAAAACGGGCTTTTCCTTATTATTTTTGTTCTTTTCTGGTTTTCAGGATGATTCGTATCTTGAGAGTTACATTAGTACCATTGGAGTGGACTTCATAAGTGATCCATGTCATTCTGTTCAATGTCTTCGTAATCATTGTTTGCAGTATATCAGTGACGATTGCATTCTCTTGTAGAAAATCCGCACAGTGGAACAGGATGGGAAAACCATTAAACTTCAAATTGTAAGTATTTGAAATCCAAGTGCGTAGGCAATTTATGTCTCTGTCAAAGGAATTGCAATTAGCAGGAGTGTCTGGGTTGTTTACCATATATTTAGAGAAACAGAAATTAAGTCAGAATCATTAATCTATATATATTTTGATTCATTCTCAACTTGTTTTAGTTCCTTTAGAATCTAATGTTCCTGCTTTGTTACATATAGTGGGACAGAGCTGGTCAAGAGCGTTTTAGGACAATCACCAGCAGTTACTATCGTGGGGCTCATGGCATAATTGTGAGAAATAAATTATTTATTATACTTGTTCATTGATTTCATTTTTTATTTATCAAGGTTGTCTTGTTCTGATGGCATTTTTTCAGGTGGTTTATGATGTGACTGATCAAGAGAGCTTCAATAATGTCAAGCAATGGTTGAGTGAAATTGATCGATATGCAAGTGATAGTGTAAACAAGCTTCTTGTGGGAAATAAGTGTGATCTCACAGCGCAAAAAGTAGTTTCCACTGAGACAGCTCAGGTAAGAAGTCTGCTACACCTTTTATTCAAGACACTGTCCCACAATGAATACATGGGTGAATAGAGTTTGCATAATATGTAGGCTTTCGCTGATGAAATTGGTATTCCATTCATGGAAACAAGTGCAACCAATGTGGAGCAGGCTTTCATGGCCATGGCTGCTTCAATCAAGAACAGGTATCCGAATTCGTCAAAGTACTAGTCATTCATAGATATACATCTGAAAAATCTCTGTATGATGATTCTTTGATTTTGTAGAATGGCGAGCCAGCCTGCATCAAATAATGCTCGGCCTCCAACTGTGCAGATCCGTGGACAACCTGTTAACCAAAAGAGTGGTTGCTGCTTGACTTGAAAGGATGAAGTTACGTTAGCACGATGATGCTTCTGATCTGATGTAGCATGTAAAATTAGTCGCAATGGTTTGACTGATGTTTCAGCCTTTCGCCAAAACCCCCATTCTTTGCAATGTATTTGATTTTTGTACAAAAACTAGGAATATGGGTGGAATTAGTAGGTTTGCTTTCATTCCATACTTAATATTGCTTCAGCTTTAAAAATCACCCTTGAACTTAATGGTAACTGAACAAGTTAGCCCAACGTCTAACAGATTATGTGGGAAATGCTAGTTATCAACGAGTTAGTGGTTAGGAATGACAATGGGGCTTCAACCCCCCCCCCCACCCCCCGCCAGGGGCGGACCCACCTTTGAGGGAGTGGGTGCATATGCACTTGTTCACTTCGAAAAGTATATATATATATATATATATATCTATATATTTCTAAATAAGGATCATATAATTAAGTTTGCACCCTAAAATATTTTCTTTTTGTCAATTTTTTTCAAGAAAAATCATATTGAAAAACCCCAAGTGAGATTTGAACTAGCAATTTCACAGTGTATACTTAGGGACAATACTATTCGGTCATAGAGTGTACTATGTTATGTTTGGCAATATTTTTCGATTAAGTGTTGGTGCTTCAACTAAGCTGCATTTGCCTTTAGTAGTGTCACGTTGTCTTTAAATCTTGGGTTCGCCCATGAGCCCCGACCTGCTTATGTTATCTCTATTTTATAAAAAAAAAAAAATGTTATCTTGCTAAAACAGTACACAAATTTGACATTTCATTATATTTTTTTTAGGATGAAGATCTAGTTTAATAGTACCTTCAGTTATTATCTTGTTAAAACACACAAATTTAACAGATTTTGGACCTATACGTGGCAATATATCATAAATAAATCTAGTTTGGTTTACAAATAAATTTCCAGAGCTAAAACCCAGTTACAAATTTTGATTTTAAAAAAAAGTGTCAAAATACATACCTAAACTATCTTATTCTTTTTTTAGTTTCATACTTTAAGTGTTGAGAGAGTGAGTTTCATACCTAAATTATCACCACATTAATTTGAGAAACACACTTTGAATGTGTGTAATACACTCTTTTTTATTTTAATTTTTTTTACCACATATCATTCACATAAATAAATCTTTCCACCTTAAAAAAATTAAATAAACTATTAATATTAATTAAACATTAAACTATCACAATCCCAAAAGGAAATGATTTTTTTCAACTAACCCCCTCCCGACAATTCACACACATATTTTTAAAAAAACACACATATATATATATATATGCGCTCATATGCTTTTCGGAAAGTTATTTTCTCCTTTTGCGTATCGAATATAATAATAATGAAAATTTTATTTTCAAAAAAAATCTTGCCGCAAGTAGAAAATACTTCCCTAAAAACATTTATATATTTAACCCAAAATGAAAAAAAAAATGAAAAGGAAAAAAAAAAGGGGGGGGGGGGGGGAGGGGAGGATAGATTAAACAAATAGTATCTTATTTATTTTGGAAGGGGCTGGAATTGAGGGGAGGTGTTGGGGCTAAGAGAGATGTTTTAAATTTTATTTTATTTTTTTGGATAGTGATACTTTAATCTTTAATTTTTAATTAATTCTAATAATTTATTTAGTTTTTCTCAATGTGAAATATTTTGACCATGTAAAGGATCATGTGACAATTTTTTTGAATAAAAGTGAATCAATAGAGTGTAATAAAAGAGAGATGTGTGTTTGTAAAACTAATGAATGATAATTTAGATATAAAACTCACACATCTAATAATTTAGATATAAAATTCAATAAGAAAACGATAATATAGGGGTATTATTTACACTTCACTCTAATATTTTAGTTTCCCCTTCATTGTTGTTTTTTTTCATTATTTTACTGTGCATAGCCGTTTCCCTAAACTCATATTTCCACGCAAAGCCACCTTGTAGAGTTGTTCATATTGAACGTACCCAACCTTCAAATTCTCTTACAAATTATATTTCTAAAATATTCTCCTTCTTTTTAGCAATGTTATATGCACTTGCAAGGGAAGTTCGAAGTGTGACTTTAACTGATTTTTGTATGTGTTTTACAATGGAGTTTGAAATATCATTACACTATTATGGCTTATTCATTCTTTTTTTAAGGACACACTATGAATTCAGCAGACTCGAATTAATATTATCATCCCTCCATCTTTTTTTTTTAACATGAGATTTGATTTTAATTTTTTTTTTTTATCTAACCCTTTATCAACATTCTCTCATCCAATTGATTCGTTCATTTACTAACTGCCAAGCACATGCAGAGTGATCAAATTAGCTCATAAAATATGATAAGCACAATTCGTTTAATTAAGGATGGATCATCAATCCATTCAATCATTGACATATAGCCAAAATTGACAAATGTGAAATTTTGTTTGATATTGTTATTTATAGACATAATATATAAAGAAAAAACGATCTATTACATACTTAAAAAAAACCATTAAAATTAAGTGAAAATTGAGTGAGCTAAGTTATGATTCAGCTTTTATCCCAACTCATTTCCGTCCGATTAATTTTTACAATCCATTTTGACTCACCGAGACAGTAAATTTAACACCCCCAAGATAGTCTATTCCTCCACAATATGTTTGTATAGCATGTTCACACTTTGATTCAATAACTAGGATACCATAAAACCTCACTAAATTAATATTCAGTAAATTAATAATCTCTCTAAAATAATATTTTTTTCCGATTTCAATTTAGGCCAATAAAATAAATCACTCATTTCGATAAGATAATATATTTTCAAAAAATGTCTATATAAATATGATCCAATCAATATTACTCCTGATAAGATTAGTTAGTTTTAGTGTACTGTTCAATTCACAGAATTAGTTAGTTAGTTAGTTAGTTAGGAGTCACAAGTTTACAATTCATAGTTAGTTGAGTTTGTTAGAGAACTATATCAGTGTGTATATATACACATACATTGTATTGGTTACAGTTCAGTTTTCACATTCTCAATAATATCTTTTCTCTTCTTCTTCTCTGATTGTTGGTGAAAGCTCAACCTCCATTAATGGAGGAAGTATATTGTTTTGCAGCTTATGCTGCTGGTTTTGTCATGGTATCAGAGCAGTGAGATTCCTGCTCCTCTCTCTCATCGTGAACATTGTATTCAGTTCGATTTGCCGACATTTTCCTCCCTGACTTTCTCTGAACGATCTCACTATCGTTCCTCTGTTTTTTTTTGTTTCGAATTTGCTCATTGTGAGTTCATCTTCATAATTCTTCTGTAATTGCATTCTCCTTCATATTCTTCTATGGGAGACGCTCCAGGTGACGCGACTGCTAACAACACTTCAACTCGATTGGATTTCAATAGCCCATTCTATTTGCATCCCTCAGAGAATGCAGGTTCTGCTTTACTTCCTGTTGCTTTTGACGGAACTAGCTACAGGTCATGGAGACGAGCAGTTCTTAGGGCTTTATCTGTTAAGAGTAAAACTGGATTTATAAATGGAAAAATCGTGAAGCCAAACTCTGCAGATCCAATCTTCATGCAGTGGGAAAGGTGTGATGACATGGTGACCTCTTGGATTTTAA
Source organism: Solanum verrucosum (assembly GCF_900185275.1). Classification (NCBI taxonomy): domain Eukaryota; kingdom Viridiplantae; phylum Streptophyta; class Magnoliopsida; order Solanales; family Solanaceae; genus Solanum; species Solanum verrucosum. Next base: position 1,297,100 of record NW_026020221.1, on the reverse strand, counting down.
ATTCTCTATCACCAGATCTGCGAGATAGCTTGCAATATGTCAATAATGCTAAGGAGCTTTGGGAGGAGTTGGAGGATAGATATGACCAAACTAATGGCTGCAAACTCTATCAACTACAGAAGGAGATAAATGACCTTGTGCAAGGTAATTTGGATGTCACTGGTTACTATACTAAGATGAAGAAGTTATGGGAAGAAATGAACACTCTTGATATCAATTCTCAATGCACTTGTGTGTGTATTTGTGGTGGAAAAACTAAGATGCATAAGGCTGAGCAAGATAGAAGACTTATACATTTTTTGATGGGCCTAAATGAGATGTATACTGCTGTACGTGGAAACATCCTCATGATGTCTGATCTACCAACTATGGCACAAGCATTTGCCATTTTGTCACAGGAGGAAAGGCAAAGGGAAATGAAGCCTCCTAGTCACATGGCCTTGGAATCCACCTCTCTAAATGCATCTGTGTCACCACAATACAATGCAGGATCCAAAGGCTTTAATACGAACTACAATAGAGGAGGTACAGGCAGAGGTGCAAGCAGTTCCAATAACAGCAGTTCTAATACTTTCAGGGGAAATTCCAGTACTGGGAACAGGTCAAATTTGTTCTGTGAGTACTGCAAACGAATTGGACACACTAAGGATAGGTGCTATAAGCTTCATGGTTATCCAACCAACACAAAAGCTCCAAGAGGAAAGGGCTCAGGATCTGCAGCAAATGTGCATGCCTCTGAGGATGATAGAGGCCAGTGTGAGGAAACTACTGAGCAGGAAAGACAAATTCCATTGAACCTGTCCAAAAGTCAGTATGAGCGGCTACTTAATCTACTTGGAACTCTGCAAGTTGGATCTGATTGCTCAGGAAGCATGGCAGGTGGATCAGTGAACCTAGCAGGTATACTTGCTTGCTATTCTTCTATAAATGAGATAGGTGATTTGTCATGTAAATGTATTAGATTAACTGCTGGCTCTTGGATCATAGATTCAGGAGCATCACACCACATGACTTACACAAAAGATGCCCTTACAAACCTTAGAACACTACCCTATCCTTTCCTCATTACATTACCAAATGGATACAAGGTTAAAGTGACTGAAATTGGTGATGTTTGTTTGACTTCTACACTGACTTTGTACAAAGTTTTGTTTATACCTAGCTTCAAGTTCAATTTGATATCTGTTCACTGTTTAGCTCTTCAACTCAAGGGAATAGTTAGCTTTAACAGCTCTTCTTGTTTACTGCAGGGCCCTTCTCTGAAGAGCCCTCTGGCACTTGGTAAGGCCAAGAATGGTCTGTATTTTTTCTGTCCAAAATGTCACAATTGTCCACCTGCAGATGGCAATATTGGTTCTCATGTCAGATGTCAACCCGTTTCTTCTTTTAACTACTGTAAGATAGCTTCTGTTGGAAATAAATGTCAAAGTCCATCTGAAAATGTAAAATACTTTCATACCATCAATAAAGAAGCTTGTGTTGTTGATCATATTTTATGTTCTGCTGTTAATTCCTCTTCTGGTACTGACTTTACTCACGTTCATGACACTGAATTTTTATGGCATGCTAGATTGGGACATGTACCTTTTGTAAAAATGAAAACTATCTCCACCATACCTCTGAACTTTTCCAGTAAACAACCCTTCACTTGCACAATATGTCCTATGGCTAGACAAACTAGGATGCCCTTCCCAGAAAGTACAACCACAACCAGTACAATCTTTGAACTGCTTCACATTGACTTATGGGGACCATACCACACACCTACCCATGATGGTCACCATTATTTCTTAACTATGGTGGATGACTATAGTAGGTCAACCTGGACACAACTGCTAAGATGCAAAAGTAATGCATTGCAGACCATAAAAGCCTTCATTTCCCTTATAGAAAATCAGTTCCATACCAAATTGAAAATTATCAGATCTGACAATGGTCTGGAATTTACAAGTACTGAAGCAACTAATTTCTTTCAAGAAAAAGGTATAATACACCAAAGATCATGTCCTTATACACCACAACAAAATGGTGTGGTTGAAAGGAAGCACAAATATCTCCTTGAAACAGCAAGGGCACTTCTATTCCAATCAAAACTGCCTATGAAATATTGGGGAGAGTGTGTCCTGACAGCCACATATCTTATTAATAGGCTACCTACTAAACTCTTACAAAACAAGTCCCCATATGAACTACTATATCAAAGAACACCAACTTACTCCCACCTTAGAAGTTTTGGATGCCTTTGCTTTCCAACTACCTTGAAAACTCATAAGGACAAGTTTGAACCAAGGGCAACACCACATGTCTTCATTGGATACCCTTTCAATACAAAAGGCTACAAGGTCCTCGACTTGGCTACCAAGAGAATTCATGTGTCCAGAGATGTTATTTTTCATGAAGCTGTTTTTCCTTTTGTTACTGCTCCTGTTGGTTCCACTTTTAGTTCTGTCTTGAAATCCCTTGTAAGCCATTCTGATACATTACCTTGCATGCCTAGTAAAGCAAATAATTTTGTTAATGATGAAGTGTTGAATGATGACACATTAGTTGAAGTCACTACTAACCATGTCTCCACAAATACTAATGCACAAACTACTGAACCTACAGTCCTTATGTCTCCACCTAGACCTATCACTAACACCTCTACCCTTGTTGATGCTCCACTTGCACCTAGAAGATCAACTAGGCACCTTCACACCCCAAGTTACCTGAAAGACTACACTTATACAATACCTAACTTGTCTTCTTCCACTTCTGATCCACACCACTCACTCACATCTTTCATTTCTTACCCTGATCATGTATGTTTCACTAGTCTGTGTCCTAATAGTCAGCAGTTGATCAATAATGTTTCACATGATATTGAACCTTCTTCTTATGAAGAGGCAATTTTGAATCCTGCCTGGCAAGTGGCAATGACACAGGAATTTGATGCCTTGTATGCAAATGACACTTGGGAACTAGTTGGTTTGCCTAAAGGGAAGAATGTTATTGGGTGTAGATGGGTGTACAAGATTAAACACAAGGCAGATGGTAGTGTAGAGAGGTTCAAGGCCAGATTGGTGGTAAAGGGGTACACTCAGCAGGCTGAAGTAGATTATAATGAGACATTCTCACCTGTGGTAAAGATGACCACTGTTCGGACTCTGATTTCTTTAGCAGTCAAGAGAGGCTGGAACGTATCAATTGGATGTTAACAACGCTTTCCTTCATGGTGATTTAAATGAGGAAGTTTACATGGCATTACCACAGGGACTGGCAGTGGACAGTAGTAATATGGTTTGTAAATTGAAGAAGTCATTGTATGGCTTAAAGCAGGCCAGCAGACAGTGGTATGACAAGCTGGCCAGCAGCCTCTACTCAAAAGGTTACACTCATTCTAACAGTGATTATTCATTGTTTTATCGAAAGAATGGGTGCTCCCTGGTCTTTGTTGCAGTATATGTTGACGATATCATTCTAACTGGGACTGATATAGATGAGATCACTTCTTTAAAGGTGTTCTTACATGATCAGTTCAGAATAAAAGATTTGGGCAGGCTGCATTATTTTCTTGGTCTGGAAATTTTGTACAGACAGGATGGTATTCTTATATCCCAAAGGAAGTTTACTCTTGATCTCTTGAAAGAATTTGATTCTCTGGGTTACAAAACTACTACTTCCCCATTGGATTCTAATGAAAAGCTGAGACTTACAGAAGGCACACCACTATCAGATCCTACTCACTATAGAAAACTAGTGGGGAAACTTAACTTTCTCACCAACACAAGGATGGATATAGCATATAGTGTGCAGCACCTCAGTCAGTTCATGCAATCTCCTAGAGAGCCCCATTTGAAGGCAGCCTATCATGTGCTCAGATATCTACAACAGGACCCTACATTAGGAGTTTTCATCTCTAATAAGCCTGACCTCACCATCAGTGCTTATTGTGACTCAGATTGGGCCTCTTGTCCTGACTCAAGGAAGTCAGTGAGTGGCTATTTGGTTCTCATGGGTGATAGTCCCATTAGTTGGAAGTCTAAGAAACAGCCCACAGTGTCACTATCCTCAGCAGAAGCAGAGTATAGAGCTGTGAGACAAGTTGTGGGTGAAATAGTATGGCTGGAAAGATTACTTGATGAGCTATCAGTAAAATGTTCTTTACCTATACATGTTTTTTGTGATAGTCAAGCAGCAGTGCACATTGCTAAGAATCCAGTTTTCCATGAGAGAACTAAACATATAGAAGTGGATTGTCACTTTGTCAGAAATAAGCTGCAACAAGGATTGATCACACTCCAATACATTCCCACAGATGCGCAATTAGCTGATGTCTTTACTAAAGCCTTAACTGGAGTCAAGCATACTAATTTATTGAGCAAGTTGTCTGTATGTAATTCACCTCCAACTTGAGGGGGGGTGATAAGATTAGTTAGTTTTAGTGTACTGTTCAATTCACAGAATTAGTTAGTTAGTTAGTTAGTTAGGAGTCACAAGTTTACAATTCATAGTTAGTTGAGTTTGTTAGAGAACTATATCAGTGTGTATATATACACATACATTGTATTGGTTACAGTTCAGTTTTCACATTCTCAATAATATCTTTTCTCTTCTTCTTCTCTGATTGTTGGTGAAAGCTCAACCTCCATTAATGGAGGAAGTATATTGTTTTGCAGCTTATGCTGCTGGTTTTGTCAACTCCCTCCATCCCTTTTTAGTTGTCCACTTTAGAAATGACACACAGATTAAAACAACAATGATTAACACAGTGAAGTTACAATTTTACCCTTATGACAACTTTTCACTTCAAAATTACAACCACTTATTTGAATTAAAGTGAAATAAATTGGAGGGAAACAACATACACTTTTACAATTTTCAAGAAGTGTAAATAAGGGTATAATAGGAAAAAATTTGTTGTCCTTTCTTGATTTGTCAAAATGGACAACTAAATAGGGACAACTAAAAAAGGAAATATGGACAAGTAAATAGGGACGGAGGGAGTATAAACTAATGGAGTACTCTTTAAAAGTCTTTAGTTCCATGAAAATAATTGGTCGGTGGTTTATTTTCATAAGCTAAATTAGTACGTCATTCCTTTTATCTTTCCACACTCTGCCTTAAATGTTTTCTAATTTTAAAGAGTTTTTGTTGACTATATAAAGATACTATTATGTTTTTTGTTTTGAAAAGATGTTACGTACTCTAGTATTTAATTATGTAAGGTTGTCTCTGACCGTATGACGCGCTTGTCAACCGGTCATGTGCAATTCTCATTTGATATCTATGTTGTCTTGTCGCTATTCACGCAGCCTTACGCGGCCCTACTAATTTAAGTGTGATGTTCTTAGAGTATCAAATATTTTCTTCAAATTTTTTTTTTTATTATTAAATTAATATTTAAATAAAAAAATATTATTCCAAACAAGTTTGTATATAGGAAGAGCTGTCAAAAAGGGTCGGTCCAGCTCCACCCGACCCAAGGCCGGCCTTTCATTTGGAAGGGTCTAAAAATGTTCAACCCAACCCAACCCAACCCTAGAAGGATTGGGTTGGGCTAGCCTTTTTTTTCTTTTCAAACTTGTAATTTTATAACATCAAGAAAATGAGAAGATTTTCAAATCAAATATGACAAAATGGTGTTGTTTCAATAACACTAGCAAAAAATCTAGTGTAATTAACATGTATCTCGCATACTAGATACGCGAGCGAGATAAGAGAGTGACAAGCAAGATGAGATGGAAGTGAGGGCGCAAAATTTGTCTATGTATCCTAGATACATGCGAATCTACTTGGATAGAGTGTATCGAGAACAAATTAACCTAATTTTGAGTCCATATATTCTAAGATGCACGTATCTGGACGCACCAAAATCTGGTAAGATTCATAATATTACAACATAGTGTGTATTTAAATAATTAGATTATATACTAGTGAGATTATTGTAAGTTACCCTTAAGTAAAAAAATTTGGCCCATGGGTCGACCCCAGCTCAGTCCTGATCAAGCTTCAAGGGTCAAGGGCTTATATGGGTCGGGCTTAGAAGCCCTAGTTTTAAACGGGTTTGAAAAATTCTATCACAATCTTACCCCAATAACCGGTTGGATTAGGTCGGCCCCGTGGGCTAAGCCCGTTTTGACAGGTTTATATATGCGCTATGTAAATTGGATGTTGGAAAAGGTTTATCTGAACTATCTTTATTGAAAAATTACGTAGCTTACAACTAATTACTGAAAATTATTACCTATACTTTTAAAATATTACGTATCTTATTACTAATTATGAGTTTCCTAAGTATTTAGAACAAATTACACCTAAATTTGATCCCAAGTATTTGAGATACATGTATCTAGATTCTAGAGTCATCAAAATCTGATAAGATACATAATATTACAAATTATAATGTATCTAAGTAATTAACTCCTAAATGAGTAGGATTTAAGTAAGAAAATCAAGTTTTATGCTATCATTTTAAAGAAATATATTTATCTAATCGGTAAAGATTTTAATAGCTTAATTGATTAATTATCTAAGTTTTCATTTTATTAGTGAAAGCTAGTTTGTTTCCTTTATCTTCTTAATTCCTTCTTTCATTCCCTTCCCAATATACAAAGTCAATATGTCAAATCAATGGCACTAAAATATTGACAATTTGACATTAGACACGTCTTCTCTTCTTTCTTTTTTTTCATATGTTGATTTAATTGGCTCTTATTGAGATTTATATTTATTTTTTTTGGAAAAAAGGCTCTTATTGAATTTATATATATTAAACATTATATATCTGTTATTGTCTTATTTCCTACATTATTTAAAAAAGAAGAAAAAAACTGTTCGTAACAAATTTATGAAAAGGATATAAATATTTAAATATTTATAAAAAGATAATATCTTAGCTAAAGTTATGTGATTGCAAAAAAATTTGCAACCAACTATATGGATTATTCCTATTTATTATTCCAACCACGATTAAGACCTCTCTTTATTTAATTCAATCATTCATTTTAAATTTTGACATATTTTCTCCATCCAAATAAGAATTTTGACATATTATATAGTTGTTTGTCCCCTATTATTAGTACCCTTACATCCCCAAGTTTTCTATTTTAATTTTCCATGACGTGTTTTAAAAATGGATTTGTTTCTTTTCGTGTTTTTATATAGTACTTCCTCTATCCCTAATTACTTGTCCACTTTTGAACTGACATATCTATTAATAAAATAATTATTGACATAGTGAGTTTACCATTTTACCCCTATTAATTATAAAGTGGATAATTAAAAATTTAATATTTTCAAAAAGTTCTACGTTTTTCAAAGTAATTAATTGAGGATATAATAAAAGAAAAAAATTTGTCCTTTCTTGATTTGTCAAAATGGACAAGTAATTAGGAACAACTATAAAAGAAAAAGTGGACAAATAAATAGGGACAAAGGAGTATTGTTTAATTAATTAAAGTAATAAAATGCATTTTTGTCTATCACATGTATACAGTTAATATTTATTCCATAATATAGTTGTCAATTGTCATACACGATAACCTCATGGAAATAAACTACCGCGGAACTGCTGACTCCAATATTAAGTCTATATTCTTACGTATCCTCAGCTTCCTTCTCTTTTCTTTAAAAATAAATAAAAATAGTAGTATAAATTTCTCCCATGTGAAATAAAAGGAATATATGTTTCATTAGCGTACACACGTATTTAGATTAATTTCACAAGATAGCGACTAGCACACATCAATATTTTGATTAATTTCGCGAGATAGCGCCTAGCACACACCAATATAGGTACATATCACATAACTATGATACCTCCAAAGTACTCGACTAAGATGAATATGACATCGATATGCAACATCCGCACAAGGCTTGGTCATATATATTTATTAGTTTACAAAAGATTGATCTAGTTTGAATTGATATAGAGTTTAAAAAAAAATAAAGAAGACTTTTCAATTTTATGATTCTAAATTAAAATTATGTTAAATTATTTTGATATATTTAACACAATTTTAATTTAGAATCACAACACTAAAAATATTATTTATTACCTTAAATTTCATATTAAGTAAAACTAATATTATTATTTTTAAATAAATAAAAGTACAATATTAATCTCACCCACTAAAGTGGTAGCTCACTTTTGCCGTAAAGTGAAATATATAATGATGACAAGAGCATAAAACTTTTGCTAGTGCTCTTCAAAAGTTTTTATTGGGACACTTTATATTGTACTTGTTAGTCAAGAGCCTCATTAATTTCTCAAGAAGAAATTAAGATCATGAAGAACTTTTCATGCATTGTGCCCATTCAGTGCCAAGTTTCACTACTACAAAAAAAATGACTATTTTCTCGTTAAATTTTCTATTAAAAATATTAAGTAGTTATTTTCATGAATATATTGATTGAATCGATAAATAATAATAATAATATTTTTATATAAAGAATTAGGAAGTTTTCCTTCTTTATTTTTTAATGATGTTTTCATGTTTTTTATCATGAATTTTTTAAATGAGTTATTTCAATGATAAATGAATAAAAACATGTATAACACAAATTTTTCATTCATTAGCGGTGATTTTTTAAAAAAAAATTCAAATAGTGTGTTAACAAGTTGTGAAAACTGAAAACTATAAAAAAATTCTTAATTTTTACGCATTTTTATTAAATGAACAAATCATAATTCATGAATATGATATCAAGAAAATCATAAGACACCGCATTGATAAATCACATATCTTCATGTCAATTCTTTTATAAATAAATGTTTATATTTACCCCTATAGTCCATATTAAGAGAATTGTTGTGGTTCTTTTAATAGTTCTAAAAACTTAAAGCATACATTTTTTTTTCCACAAATTTAAAATGATTGTTCTTTTTATTTAAAAAAATATATAAACTAATGTCTCAAATTTTTACATACAAAAGAATTTTGGAATCTCAAGTTACGCTTTTTAGAATATCTGAGATATTAAATTATGATTCCAAACTACATATCTAACACTAATTTAAAATCATAATATGAAGTTGCATAATAAAATGCATATTTTTGGCTCCATCACACCGCCACCAAGCCATTTAATTTCATAATGCTTTTAAAATTAATTTGTAGCAAATAATTGCTAGAATATTATTAAGAGTAACATTCACATATAGCAAACATAAAAATTATATTTGTAAGTTATAACTATAGTTTGCATAATTGCGCAACAAATTTTATGTTTGCTATGGAGCTTTTGATTTGTATAATTCTCTACAAATATTCAATTTTATACAAATTGTTCAGTTTTGTATAAATTCATTTATACATTGTAATTTGTATAATAAGATCTGTATTTGAATAATTATAAGTGTATAGGACGAAAATATATGTATTTGTATATACAATTTTCCCTCGCTTTATACAAACACAAACACATTTTATACTGAAATGTATAAAATGACTAATTGTATACCGAAAATAGATAATTGTATATCTAATCAAATGGCAAAAAAAAAGGAATGTTTGCTGCGAATTACAATTAAAATAAACTATGGCTATATCATTTAATTTGAATTATAGTTTGCTATTCCATACAATTTTTCCTATTATTAATGAGTTATATATATATATATATAACTTAATATATATGGATTATTTAAATTATATATACCTGAGTGACAATAATCTAATTGTTCTATATCATGAATATAATTTGACATATTATAATATGTTACTTATCATTTATTTGAAATTACATATTAATTTAATAAAATAGAATTATTTGAATTTACGTTTTAATTGGTACGGCGAAACAAAGTGTACGTTCACCGACCATTTGGTGTCCGAGCCGATTGGCAAATGCAATTTAAAACTAAATGTTACATTATTATTATTTATTTAAAAAAAAAAAAAAAAGAAGTCAAATGTAGTGAAATATGGATGTAGTATCACATGATGTGGTGAAGTGAATGAAGTTACCTGTTCTTTAAGCAGATGTCTCGGATTTGAGTTTTAAGTATCGAAATATTTTTGATAGGAAATGTTTTTCCTCGAATGAAGCGTTACACAACATAAATAACTAGTCATCAGACTCCAATAAAAATATCAAAATACCATATAAAAAAAATCAAATGCCATTAACTAGTGAAGATCCGATTACGTACAGTGAAAGCAACAAATGAAAGGCTGTTTGTTAATCGTTTAAAGTGTGCATGTTTTTGGTAGTAGTAATTAAGCAATTTGTTCATATTTTTGGGATGAATTGGATAGGCATCTCTAAAAGGATGTATATATATGTACATTACCACTTTATAGATATGCAATCAATAAAGCACCGACCCAATAAAGTTTGGCAAAATTACCTAATAAAGTACTCCCTCTGTCCTTAATTATTTATCCATTTTTTTTTCTAGTTATCCCTAGTTACTTGTTCATTTTGACAAATCAAGAAAGCACAATTATTTTTTTCCTATTATACCATCAATTAAATGACTAATTACTTTGAAAAATATAAAACTTTTCATCCATTTCATAATTAATAGGGATAAAATGATAAACTCATTATGTTATTAATTATTTTCTTAATATGTGTGTCAACTAAAAAATGAACAAGTAATTAAGGACAGAGATACACCCAAAGTATAAGACCGTGGGGGATGAAATATCATAGAGTATCATATTTTAGGTTCAAGTTTCGATAAAGAAAAATACTCCATATAAAATGTTTTGTTCTCATTATTGTCTAAAACTTAAGTAAACAAATTACTCATTATCCATGTTGGATTGTTGGTGGCATGAATAATAGACTAATAGTTAGGTATTTTTGTTGAATTAGTTGAGTTGTGTGAATATAAATTGATCTGATACATAAAGATATATGACTGATATAGTAGTTAGTGAAATAATATATTTAAATTTCAGTATAGAAAAATATATTGATGTATAATAAACTTGTAGGATTAATCGACACAAGCCCGCTCGACACCACATCACATAAAAATAATATATAAGAATATGATAATCATACTAAATATGTATATATTCATAAATATAACACAATCATTGTTGTCATAATTTGATAATGGATAAAAAGTTATCAAAACTCAATATTTTCACCAAATCGATAAAATATACATCATGTAACTGTACTTGGCCGTGATTAGATGCGGTGTATGACTTTAGAAAATTAGAGCAATTTGAATTGAAGTCCTAGGTTGATAATGTGAACGAGAGTTAATTTGACACTAGTACTATTTGCTTGAAGATTGAAAACAAGTGAATTTTAACTAACATTATAAAATATATTCGTTTCCTATTTTTATATTAGAAAATTAAAATATAAAATAATATTGTTTGCGTCACTTTGAATAACAATAAGAACATTTTTGTCTAAAAATTGATAAATGACATAATTACTATGTTTTTAATAGTTCAAGAATATTTTTACTTTTTTTTTCATTTTATTTATCAGTATATCTTAATTCAAACGTTAATTTCTTAATCTTTTAAAAACAACTATATGAAGTCATTATAAATTAATTAAGAATACATTCTCTCCGTCTCAATTTATGTGGCACATTTCGTAAGTCATACAATTTAAGTTTGATTGTAAAATCAGGTATACAATCTTTAAATTTTTTGAAATAAATTTACATATTTGAAAACTGTGTAAAAAAATATTACAAGTCATAATAGCCGACAAATCAAAATATAATATATAAAAAAAAATACGGTAAAAGATTTTTTTTATTTAAATCTTAAAATTCAAAAAATAATTATCATATAAATTGAAACATATAGATGTGTTATTTTAAAAAAAATAATAATTAACCTTCTAAATTTTAGCACAATATGGTCGGAGGTGTCCTACTTGTTGGCCCATTAATTGTTTAGATCACCCTTTGGGCAAAGATCTCAACAATTCGAATTTGGAAGTTTATTTACATCATTCAGTTGAGGAGATGATCTCCAAATGAAGAATTTTATTTATATTTATCAATTGAATTTATTTAATATAATTTACAGATTATTATATTGATAAAGTGAAATTTACCTAATATGTATCCGAAAAATAACGAGCACGGTTTCCTTATCAAACAAAAAAAATATGGTCGGAGGTGTAAAACGTGGTATGTTGAAATAAAGAATTTGGAGGAATTGTGTTATTGTCAACCATAAATTAAAAGTAGACTTTTTGATATTTGAATAGAATTGAAAAGGGAAAGAGAGGAGTCAGCAACTAGCTATTCGGGGAGCCACGAGGATAATTTATTCTCCTTTTTCTATTTTAAGTAATTAGAGTAACACAAATGAACAATTACTCAAATAATACCGTCCATCTTTTTCACCTACTCATATTGTGTGTCCTTTTTTTCTTACTATATGTTACTTCATTTATTCGGTTGACATTTTACCGGTTTTTTTTTTAGTTTTACTTCCGATTGTAGGAAATACAAATTAGCCTTTGTGCCTCTTTATTGTGATATCTTCTCTCTTTTCGACATAAATTAGTATTATCTATCTCTTCTAAATTTTAGAATTGATTGTGATAAAAATAAACAATGTGGAAATTTGTGTTGCACTTTTATTCTAACTACAATTCCTATTTTACGAATATATATATATAGAGAGATTTTTTTACTAGTTAAACTCAAAATCTAACTATTAAGAACTAAAAGATAATTAATTAAAAACCAATAATAAATTATTTAATTTCCAATTTAATCACTTTAAAATTAATAAATCAAATTAATAATACGTAAAATCAAATTGAATCGAATCGACCGGTGATGGGATACCTCAACCACATTTATTGGATTATATATTATGATGTTATTGCTGGTTGTAATTGTAAATAAAGAAAAGAACAAGCCTCAATATGTAACCTTCTCCTCTATAAATAACCAAGTTCGATCCAATAACAACTAGCTTCCTAATTGTAACAACTAACTCATTGACTCCTCTCTCACTCTCTAAATCCCTCCACCTTTTTCTCTCTCTAAAACCATGCAGATCGGAACAACACTACCAAATCTTCACCTTTTTCAGCCACAGGGAGTCAACTTTAAGTGCAATGCACAAACTGTAAAAACAATCTCATCTACAGAAATGACGAAAAAACATATTTCCAATCTCGATAAGTTTCTGCAAAAGACGAACCCAATTGATTCATCGAAACCTGTAATTGAACAATCCAGTAATAGGTCGATAGAGAATAGAAGAAAAAACTTGTTAGAAGGGCTCAATTTGGCTAACATTTGGCCTGATGAGATGAGAAAAGCTGCAGAGGATATGTCGCCACGGCATTTGAATAGACTAAAAAGACTATTATCTTCAAAATCAATTGAATATTCTCCTCGGAACAATCTCGCTAACCGGTGGAGAGAGTATCACGGCAGCAATAACTGGCTCGGGCTACTCGATCCGCTCGACGAAAATCTCCGGCGAGAATTAGTCCGGTACGGAGAATTCATACAGTCGGCTTATCACTGTTTTCACTCCGACCCTGCCACGTCAGCAGATGAGGTTCCGCCGGAGAGACACGTGGCGTTGCCGGATAGGTCATACAAGGTGACTAAAAGCTTATACGCAACTTCGTCTATTGGGTTGCCTAAGTGGGTTGATGACGTGGCACCTGATCTCGGATGGATGACTCAGCGGTCTAGCTGGATCGGTTATGTGGCAGTGTGCGATGACAGGAGTGAGATCCAACGAATGGGAAGGAGAGACATTGTTATCGCGTTACGAGGGACCGCCACTTGTTTAGAGTGGGCAGAGAATTTTCGTGACTTGTTAGTGGAACAAAATGATAATGATGATGATAACGACGAAGGAGTAGTACAGTCTAAAGTAGAATGTGGATTTTTAAGTTTATACAAAACAGGTGATCATCGTGTGCCAAGTTTAGCTGAATCAGTTGTTAACGAAGTGCAAAGATTAATCGAAAAATACAAAGGCGAGCCTTTAAGCATTACCATAACCGGGCACAGTCTCGGTGCGGCATTATCCCTTTTAGTCGCGGATGATTTAAGCATGTGCGTGCCGAACGCCCCGCCCGTGGCCGTTTTTTCCTTCGGGGGGCCACGAGTAGGCAACCGGGGTTTCGCGGATCGACTTAACGATAATAATGTTAAGGTTTTACGTATCGTGAATAATCAAGACGTGATCACGAGGGTTCCAGGAATGTTTGTGAGCGAATCACTCGACAAAAAGTTAAGAGAATCGGGTGCAGGTCGAGTGCTAGAGATGTTAGATTGTAGGATGCCATGGGCGTACTCACATGTTGGGACTGAATTCAGAGTTGATACAAAGATGTCTCCTTTTTTGAAGCCTAACGCGGATGTTGCGTGCTGCCATGATTTAGAGGCGTATTTGCACTTGGTGGATGGATTTACGGCATCTAATTGTCCATTTAGGCCTAATGCCAAGAGAAGTCTTGTGAGGCTGCTAAATGAACAAAGGTCTAATTTTAAAAGACTTTACACTAGCAAGGGAAAGGATTTGACTATCAATCTTGATAGAGAACATAATTTCCCTAGATCTAGTTGTTTGCCTAGTCCATCATCCTGAGTGTTATATATTACTAGCAGGGAATGTATACTTCATGTACAAAGAAGTAACAAGATGTATATGTTTTCGACATACTTGTTTTTCTCTTCTTTAGGACTCACTTGGCCATGAGAATTATTCACTTTTTGGAATAATTTCTCGTTTTACAGAAATATTAGTGTTTGGCCATGGAAATTTCTAATTAAACTTGAAGTTGAATTCCAAATTTTTCGAATAGAATGCTCTTTTCTCTCATTTGCAAGTATAACCAAACACAATTCTATTTTCAACTTTAACTTCATAAATTCCAACTAAAGTAAAAATAACTGAAATCAATGACCAAAAGTCGACTTATCTTCTTATTTGAATGACTAATATGTGGATTTAATTAAGTAAAATATCACTCAATGCGCAATAGAGAAGATTTGAAAGAATAAAACTGATCAATATGGGCAAAAGGAAGAATACAATTTTTTTTTCTCTTTGACGACTAGACTATATAAATAGAATAATTAATAACGTCATAAAAAGTAACATATATGACATCGGATGAATGAACCAGAGTCTTTCCAATTAATACAAATGTCTTACTTATAATTACAAAAAATGACTAATAGATCTCATCAAAGAAGGTAAAAGTGGTTGCAAATATAAGTACTCCTAAGTGAAGTACATACCATGAGAGCCATTCGCAAATATAACCTTGTGAACCGTGAATCAACTAGTGATCATGCAAATTGAAGACATGTTGTCAAGAGTAATATAATGAAGAATCAAGATATATACGTGCAATATGCAAGATAAAGTCAACTAGTATATATATATCTTCATTCTTCCTACTCCACTTCAATCAAACTACTTTAAACTCAAATGAGTTCAATCTCCTCCTCCCTAAGGCCTAAACCCAAGGTGAAAGGGAGCACTTAATTCCAAGTGATACCTTTGTGAATAAAAAATACAGTAATAATGTTAGGAGTATATCTCATAGCATTGACATTACAACACAAAGTGGAAGAGAGCTTGAATTATGAGAAAATCGATTGAGCTTGATAAGGAGAATATATATATATGGCGAAAAGAGACCTACGATGAGGGAATTAGATGTGCAAGTGGATGACTATATGTATATGTCTTGGTTGATGATTGTGTTGAAGAAAGTTCAGAATCCCACCAAATCAAGTTCAATTTTTCTTGGTTGGAAATTTAAAGCAAGTAGGACCATGTAAATGCAGAATAATATACATTGGCGCACAATATTGTATGTGGTTAATTCTCCTTCCTTGGTCTATTATATTTTTCGAGCCAACGCATCCCAAGGCCAAGGAAGCAGGATTTCCAGGAAATATGTTCATGTGACTTTACGTATTGAACCTTCCTTCTTTTATTTTCCAAGAAAATCAATCTTACTATATATACTAACTGTGACATGTAATGTTTGTTACATTATACTAAGTACTAAGAAGACGGGACTTCAAAAAATGAGCAGTTAACTGATTACCCCTATTTAATTTATTGCTATAGTATTGAATCAATTACGTAATATTTTATTTGAAATTTTTCATAAAGACAAGCTTCATGTATTTTCAGACGTTGAGAAGAAACAATTTTATTATTTTGTATTTTAGATTTTAATATCATGAATAAAGTTCAAACATTTTTATCTTAAAAAATTTACCTTATTATAAACCCAAAAAATTACCTGTTTCGAGGTGGTGGAGGAGATCTCGGAAAGGGTGGTGACTTTGGTGGTGGTTTAAGTGGAGGCGCTGGTGGTGGAAAGCAAAGTTGATTTTTCGGTAAAAGAAATGGGTTATATGATTAAGTGGGTCGGATCGGGTTAAAATTAGGTAATTTTAGTTGATTTGGGGCCTTCCATCCAATTGAGGGCACAAATAATGAAATTAGTAAACATAACTTTATTTTAATGATAAGGATATAGTCAATCAATAAAACAAAATTGAGAATATTTTTGACCCTTTTCCCTAAAATAAAATTAGGAAGGCAAAGTGGTGTTTGTACTTTGTTTGTGCATAAAGTGTAATAAAGGTAAAATAGTGGACCAGTTCTGCAGCTAAGTTGATAATAAAGGAGAAATGTGGAAATTTCAAAAGTTGAACACAGTAAAATGTTTTCAGGCAGATGGAATTTTTTCCGGGAAATAATAAATTTGAAAATTTGAAAGACGCGCCATTGTAGTTTGTAGATTATTTACATCCCAAAATTTTGTTCTCACAGTTTCTCTTTTCACATTTTTCAAACATCATTTTTGAATTGTTCTTGTTTCTCTAGCCGATGTCGAAGCAGGTAATCCCAGAAGCTCCCATTTGACCATAGATTTTGAAAATTTTAATTTATGAATTGTGTTTGTACATTCATTTTACTTGGATTTTTTTTGTTTTGTAATTAGAATTCTCAAAATCCATGGTGAAACACTAGTTTATTGTTTTTTATTCTGCTAACAAAAAGGAAATTAAACTTAATCACTGAATGAGCAACTTTGAATTGCAGGTGTTAGATTCTGTAGACTCACTGTCGGTTCCTTCTGGTATGCATATTTTCCCCAAAGAGTTAATCTAGAAGGTTCAATCTATTTTTTTTTTTCATTGGAATTTTCTTGTTTGAACAAATAGAGCCTCTTCATATTGGAAATTGGTTCTCGAGCTATGCGTATGATTCGCCGGTGTTGAGTGAGATTGATGATTTTCAAGATTCGGGAGATGGCAGGAAAAGAAAGAAAGCTGATTCCTTGCATTGTGGTGAGAATGTAGCTTCACAAGGAGATATCAAACTTCCAACTAAGGTAGTTGAGCTTCAAGTCTTATCCCTTAAACCTTATCTTTAGATTCCCCCCTTTTCATTTAAATTTGTGGAAAAAACAATAAATTTGTTGAATTGACTCAACCCCCTCATGAGAAAGGGAAAAAAGAAGGAAATATCAACCCCTTGTTAAAAAGTTTAAGCCACGGGGATATAATTAGGTCTGTTAAGCTATGCAATTTACTGTGATCATAAGATATGATTATACTCAGAAACCTTTACATTAGAGTCCAACATTAAAGAGATTTTTGTTATCTGCTTCTTGAATTCAATCTTATAGTTATTAAGAGCTTTAAAAGTTGTAGATTGTTAATGAATACTACCATTTTTAAGATTAGTAATATTACTCTAGTGGTTGTTTCACAGGTTTGGAGAGCTTCAGATGATATCCCATTTTCTTCTGGTAAGTTAGGCTAACATACTATGAAGTATTGCTTACTATTGTTTTCTGGCATCTCAGTAGAAAGAAGTGGATTTTAGAACCTTATATATGCCGAGAAAGTAGAAACTAGACCACATACTAAAGTTGCCAGTTCATCTCTTTCCCTTAAATTTGTATATCAAAATTGCTTGTATGAAATTTGTACGAAGCTGACTTTCTGTCCCTATGTCAGTGCTATCAGAGCCTTTAGATACCAAGGACTGTTTCTCAAGTTTTGTGCCTGAAACTCCCCTATTGGCTGATAGTGATGATACTATAGTCCCTGAATCAATTGACATCAGTTTCAATGAGGATACTAGCTCCAGAGGATGCAAAGAAGACATCAACAGCAGGGAGGAAGATAATTCTGCTGAAAATCAAACAAATGGGAAAAGCAACAGTTTGTCTTCTGGAGGCAATATGGCATCAAAAGACCTTGAGCAGTGTACAAATTCTGTTGCAGATAACAAATGGGTAGGTCAGGCAAGTTCTATTTTCTATTGTTGTTTCAATTTCCACTGTGCAAACTTTTAATTGGAATCCAAGTCTATTTTGAAGTGCTACGTCTTGGTGGTGGATTTTGATAATAATGTTACAATTTTCTCTGATTATTTCCATTAGCATGTTCCCCATAGTCTGTGAAGTTCAGAAATATTTATTGCAAGTAGATGAGCAATTTTGTGTGAGGAAAATTTGCAAAATATTGTATGGATTGACAAACATCAAGTCATGTATCGACGAGTTCCTTTCTGGACAGTGTAGCACATAGATTTGTTTTGGACCGTCTCTCCTGTGTTTTCTTACTAAACCATGATTTTATGTACTTGTCTTTAGGATGTGGAGTCTTCAGATGACATTTCACTTGCTTCAGGTAAGTGTGATCCTTTCACCTCCTAATACAAAAGTTTCCATTTTTTTAAGCAGGCAATGATAATTTTTGTTAATGCTAATCTTTGTTACCATATATGGTCTTTATCAGAGCCTCCAGACATCCGGAACTGGTTCTCTAGCTATGTTTATGAATCTCCAAAAGTGGATACTATTCAAGATTCCATACTTCCAGATCATGAGAAAGAATTAGATGACAAAGTGTGTACGAATGGATATAGTGGCGGTGAGGAACCTCAGAATTTTAGGAATTCATTAGGAACTCCTTTTATCCATGATGACAAGTATGAGCATCAAACTGCCTCAAAGGTAAACTTAGAACCTTCAGCTGCATCAAACTCCTTTCATACATCCTCTTGATCTACATCAATTCTTTGTGAACTCATGTTTTAGATGTTGATTTATTGAATGTACACTCAAAGTAAACGTAGAACCTTAAGCTGTAGATCAACAAACAGATGGATTTTATCTTTCTGCGATTGTACGAACCTTTTTGGCTGGAGGGATCAGTACCTAGAATATACAATAAGATTACATTGAGTTACAGTGTTGGATCACATAGTTGAACATATGTACAAAACAAAGACAGAAAGAAACATTAAAAGATCTATTCTGTCTTTAGTTAGTTAGAAACTTAGGTATTTTTAGTTGGCTGGAGCTATGCATATGAACCATCTCATCTCCGATTCTGTTAGTTATACAATTGTTTCTACCATGCAAAGAAGATAACTGACACTTCAGCTACATAATTGAGGTCTACCTTACCATATTGTCATAAGTTCCCTTGATGATTTCCTTCGTGTTTGTATGCTTTGAAGGATCAGGAGGCTGATTGGACAAAGAACACAAGAATATCCAATGGAATGTCTCATGAGAGGATTTCTCAACAGACACTAAATCACAAGACAACGGAGAATAGCAATTGTGGTTCACCAAGAGACATTGACATGGTCTTCAAAGAGAGTGATGGAGAACACTTGGAGACCATTTTTCCTCAAGAAGTTAACTGCAAAGTATCCTGCACCATCGATCATTCAAGCTGTGAAGGTGAAAAATTATACAGACATCCAATTCACAGGAAGGATTCTGCAGAGAACAGTTCGAAATCTAAAGATAGTGTTGAACCTGCTGATGATGTGCAATCTAAAAATAGGATGGAGATAAGTGTGTTAAGTCAGAAGTTATCCAAACGGAAAGCAGCAGAAATCATCCACAAAGAAAATCACCTAAATGACTTTGGAGAGAATGGTTTTATAACAACCAGAAAGAGTAGAAATAGTCAAGTGCAGAACAAAAGTCCTTTGCCAACGCCAGCTGCAGTTCAGTCTCCTTTAAGTGGAGTCACTGTTGCATCAAACTGCCACAAGCAGGGTTTGACTAGAAAGGTACTCACAGAAACAACCAACTTGCATCCTAGTGCTTTGGAAACAACAGGAAAATGGCGGTGCCCCCAAAGGACTAAGCCAAATATTGGTCCTCCTCTAAAGCAGCTTCGACTAGAGCAATGGGTTCGTCGAGCTTAAGTCTAATACATTCTTATGAAGAGAAAATGGATATCAAGAATGGCAGAATTCAAAAGAGGTTTTTGCATGTTAGCTAGTGAAAGATGTGAGAACAAGACTTGGCACAATGCTAGAGTTACTATATCGTGGTTGTCAATTTACAATGCAATGAGATCTATTAAATTGACAACCACGATATTTAGATTTTTTTTAATAGGTTTGGCCTTGAGTCAAATTTTGTTCGACATTCACATAATCAAATTGAAGTATTTTTTAATTAGGAGCGTTTCAACTCGCTTATTAGGTCTATTCGACACAAATTTAGATTGATTATCTTCACTTGTTTCGGACACCAAGTGATTAAACTGTAAAATATAAATAGATGGGAAGTGTAGATCTCCTCGAAATTCTTTTAGTAACAGTAAACACTCATATACAAAAATATGTCATAAGAAGTTTTGTGCAACCAAATAAAATTTTAAAAATTGGAACTTTTTTTTTTGTTTCCCACCCTATATATCAGGAACCCACATTGGAGTTCGAACTAAATCTGAATCGTGTATTGTAGGGCTCATTTTCCAATATAATTTTCTTCATACTCCAAAAAAGTTGAAAACTTGCTCCTTTGATAATAATGCTGTTTAAAAAAGATATATATTTGAAATAATCAAATGCGTTCCTGGAAAAGTATCTCGTGTTAATAACTTGCTAAATATTTAGCATTATAATATACCTTTGAATTTAAATTCTTCATCTTGTTATTTTTTTCAACTTTAAATATTCAAAATACTGGTAAATTGATTTAGTGATCTATTACAATTTTTAGTTTTAGGTCCAATCAAATCTCTCCAACATTTTATTTTTTATTCTTAAAATATATTTTTTTTAACATTTCTTTTATAAAATTATATTTTATTTAAATTGTAAAAACAAACAAACAAAAAATGATAAAGAAAAATAAGAAGACGAGGGTGCTAGAAAATGATAAAACCTCCCACCATAAAGCCCTTCCCATAACTATATATATATAAAGAGGAGAAGGCGATCGAGGTAGAGAGAGAGAGTAAAATAGAGGAAAGGAATCCATGGCGGAAAGCACAGGCTCTAAGAAGAGATGGCTTCCTCTTGAAGCTAACCCCGATGTCATGAATCAGGTACCTTCACTCCTTTTTCCTATCTCTTGATTTTCATTTGTATCCTCTTTTTGTTTCGGTATTTCAAATAATCTCAGTTTGTAGTATTTACCGTCTTCTGAATCAGCTGTATCTGGAATGAATTCAACCTACTACTCTCTCTCCGTCCCAAAATCACGATCTGTTTTGAGTACTGTGGTCAAACTAGCTAATTTTTGGACTCAAATTGGACATTATTTAAAAGTTAGATTTTTTTGAAGCTGATTAAAAGTTAGTTTTAGATACTTAAAATTTAGAAAGTCGCAATGTTTTGTGCTTAAAAATAGTTGGTAGGAGCATCAGATATGTGGAAAAGAAAATGTAGTCAAGTACTAATGGTGTCATATAAAATGGGATCGAGGATATTGATGTTTTCTAAGTGTAATTAGAAGTAAAAAGAGAATGACCTTAATATTGGTTGAGAACTGACTCAATCAACTAAGTATGTTTCCCACCATGAATTAGATTTGATAAGTTTGGCTTTAGTATGTGAAGTTTTCCAAAAACAGCTTCTCTACCTCCACTAGATAGTGGTAAGGTGTGCGTACACTCTACCACTCCACTTGTGGGATTTCATTGTGTTTGTTGTTGTTGTTGGCTTTAGTATGTGAAAGAACTATGGGATGGTATTTCTTAACTAGGTTGAGAATCGTTTAATCAAAATTTATATATGGTTTGTTAAACTATAGGAAGCTGAAGGAGGAGGAAAATCATATACATGAAGGTAGAAATGAAAAATATTAATGAAGTTCCTAATTTATGAGTTTTTTTTATCGAGCAGTTTCTTTGGGGTCTTGGTGTTCCAGCGAATGAGGCCGAGTGCTGTGATGTTTATGGGTTAGATGAAGAACTTCTGGAGATGGTGCCAAAGCCAGTGCTTGCTGTTTTATTTCTCTATCCTCTCACATCTCAGGTTTGTTGTTATTTAGTTTGATGTTAACTGGTATATGTCAATGATCCTGGTCAACTAATTAATTTTCTGCAATGTGCGTGCAGAGTGAAGAAGAGAGAATAAAGCAAGACAGCGAAACAAAGGTGAATTGAATGACCATTTCTTTATAAACTACTCATGTTCATCAGTTCTTTACTTCCAACCTTAGATTTTTTTCTTCTTATTGATGAATGATTCCGTTAGGCAAATTATGCCATTTAGTCTCTCTCTTTTTGGGGTGTTCAATTACTTAAATGTCATTGTTCCTGCTTATGCAGTTCTTGGTGTGAAACTTTGTCCATCACTAATCCTAGGAAGTTCCCTCTTGCCTCTCTCTTTTTCCTATTTAAAGGGGAAGTGGGGTTTGCAGTTGCCAGTGCTTGGTCTCCTTGCTATCAGTTGCCAAGATCCTTTCTCTGTCTTGGATCTGATTATTTCATTTGTTCCTTTTTGTTTGCTTTCCTGCTGATGTACAACATTCTCCAGTTCGTTGAACTCTGGCTTTATCTTTGTTGGCTGCTGTCGTGAAACCATACCAGTGTGTCTAAGTGGTCCTGTAGACAGGTTGTTTGCTAAGTGAGTTTAATAGACAATGCAAGGTCAATTTATACTTGGCTTTGACAGGTAACAGAAACTCGATTTTATATTTCATCAGTCACATAAATCAGTCATCAGTCATCACTACAACATCTTTTTTTTGGCCCCTTATAAATATCTCCTAATATACTTGATTATCTGTTTCTTCTCTATTTATTTGACCGAGTTGAGTTGGAATATTTGATTGTTTCTACATTTATGCCTTATATTTGGCTTCATAATTCTATAATTATTCTTGAGAGCTTTCTGGCAGGTGCACGATCCCAGTAGTACAGTTTACTACATGAAACAAACAGTGGGAAATGCATGCGGAACAATTGGCCTTCTTCATGCTATCGGGAATATCACCTCTCAGATAAAACTTAGTAAGTCATTTGATGTTCTATATATATCATGAACTGATTCTCACCATGAAGGTTTCTACTCTTTGCATTAAGTATGTAATATTAGAGGTGGGAGTACTTAAGAGTTTCTGGTAGTATCATAACAGATAGTTGCACAAGTAGTATATTACTCAGTCAAGAGCTTGATGTTGTGCTATAATTGATGATAATATTTGGGGGAAAGGCTCTTAATTCATTATCATAGTCTGAGAAATGCCTGACCACAGATAAGATCTTGAGAATTTTGGTGGTTAGATGAAATTCTTTGAACTATGGTGACATTCTTGTCAACTTGGAAGATATGTTTTTTTGTTTTACTTTTTACATGTTCACTATGTTGTTTTTTTTCTTCCCTTTTTGCTGTTTTCTTTTTGCCATCTTTTCAATCCTAGTTTTTCTTTTCTTTTTGTTCCCCGAGTTTTGACATGCATGTTTTTTTTTTCCATTTAGCCGAGGGTTCGTTCTTGGACAAGTTCTTTAAATCAACCTCAAGCATGGACCCAATGCAGGTATTAATTTTCGCTATTGAAGTTAGTGGCCAGTCACATCATTCTAGTCATCCAATGCTAATACATTCAGGTACAAATTTGCAGCGTGCTTTGTTCCTTGAAAACGATAGGGAAATGGAAGTTGCTCATTCAGTGGCAGCCACTGCTGGTGATACTGAGGTCAGAATTGCCTTGAATAATCTATGTGTTTCTTACATATCTCAAATAAACAGTCCTTATACTAAATCTATGCCTACTCAAGAAACTAGGCATTTGTATGCTATCCATTACCATTTTTGCCTTCATTTTTCTGAAAGCTACTCAAATTCATCATACCAAATCTGTCCCTCGAGCTTCAATCCTTCATTAGTCAATGAGTCCACGACAATATTTGCTTCTCTGAAGTAAAATTGTGGCTGAACATATTCAAAAACCTTCAGCTTGTCCTTTATGCTTTCAATTACTGATATAAGATTCCATTGGTACTTAATCATTCCTTGGTGCACTTAGAAGTAAAGTAAGTCAGAGATTAAATATTTCATCAATGTATTGACATATTAATTGAACCAATGATCTATGAGTACTCTTGACATTTTCTAAAAAGAAGAAAGATAATTTTATTTAGAGACTAGCAACCACAAAGGAGGAGGGTCTGATCTAGTGCAAAAAACATGAAGAAGAATTCATGCAACCAAGTAGGGTAGTCCAGTTGGTAACCTAAACTTTCACTTATTTGGTGAGGGTTTAATTCCTTATCTTGTAATCCCTTCCCCATTTCCTCTTTTTAAATAAAAAATAAAAATATACGGTGGTACCTTCAAGCCTGGTGTCGCTGTTGTGTGGTGGCAGCAGCAGCTTAACTTTTGCTGATCTAAAGAATGTTGCTGTGAACAACTTTCTATATTTGATTTGAACTTTTGTACATTTAGATTTTCCGGAGCTCACAGTTCTGGACGTTTCTTTATGTGTTTTGCTGCTACGACAGCCTCTTTGTTTTCTCGACATTGTTGGAACAGAGAGGCATGAAAAAAGTATTTGGGCGTCTTATAGGAAGCTGTCACTTCTAAGCCTTCTGTGGGTATTGGTGTGATACACCAGAGATTTTGATGGCTTGCAGTTTGTTGAAGACCAACAACCTTCTTGTTTTTGAGAAGGCCAACAACCTTCTTGTTAAGCTCTGGCCTGTTTGCATGAGAGAGTTTGGGCATGTTAGAGGCTACCTTTAAGCCTGGCAACTGTGTACAACACAAACACCAGAGGTTTTGATGGTTTGCAGATAGTTGATAACCAACAACCTTCTTATTAGTCTCTGGTGCATTTACTCTTCCTAAAACTCACACTTTTGTGAATTTGCGTGCTTCTCTTGCAACTGAGAAATGTTAGAGCCAGGGGCTGTAGTTTTTTGTTATTATGCAAGCCAATATAGAGATTGTTTGAGAGTTTTGTGTGAACCTCAGTTCAAACTCTGTTAAAAACTGCAAAATAGAAGATAGTTCTAATTTTTTAGAATATGATTTATGGAAGATGGAAAAAAACATTTGCTGGCTTTATGTTAAATCTTTTTGAAGATGTGAAACTAAATTGATTGGATTTTAAGACTATGAAGTCAGAAACTTCCTCTATATCAGTTTTCCCATTGAAATAATAACTCCTTTTGTTGGTTTAACAATCCCAATTCCCATGTATATGACATAAAATACATGTCACTATTTCTTTTTTGATGTTTTTTTCCTGTTTAATGTGCATTAATCTGGTGCGTTCTTTATGCAGGCTACCGACGATGTGAACACTCATTTCATCTGCTTCACCTGTGTTGATGGTATTTCCTTCTCCATCCCATTTCATCCCACTCTTTCTCTCACTCTCTCAGTTTCTGTGATCCGTAGAATTGACTTAAGCACTGTCTGCATTCTGCTTCCAAGTTAAGATGGTAGTTATTTGTCATCTGGAGTGTAAACTGAGTGCTTGGGCATTACAAACCTTATGCTAGACTGCTAGTATCCACTAATATGGCTTTGGTGTAGAAAGTTGTTAGGTTGATTTACTTTTTTTCCGAGTATTGTTGGGAGCCAACTGTTATTCCATTTGTAGCTTGCTGCAGAGTGTTTGAGGAGTTCGGTTGATATGGAGCATAGTAGCACCTAGAGGGCCTGGGATCTCCATCAATTTACATTTCATTAGCTATAGTTTTCATGTGAAAACATGGAAGCTTGTATTGATGCTATAATAATGATTTGAAGATGTCTGCTAGGTCAACCACTTCCTTTAGATAACATACTGCCATCCATTGATACTAATGGGAAACCTCTTTTTTCCCTTAAGTTAAACAACAACAAATTGGGGAGCACTAGGAGCGCATGTTATGGGAGTCAAAAAATTGCATCATGACTATATTTTGTTTACAACATCAATAATATAGTGATTGTTGACTAGACGATTCAGCTTTACTTAACTCGACTCATGATGGGTGAGGAATTGAAAGTCACACAAGCTTTGGTCACATTGCAGGACAACTCTATGAACTTGATGGAAGGAGGGCTGGACCTATTACACATGGCGCATCCTCTCCAAGCAGCTTATTAAAGGTAAGTAATTATGTCCATGCTCTGGGGAGTGAAGTTCACTGACCGATGACAATTAGTCAGTGACTGTGGCCCAATTTCTTTGTTTCACACCCAGACCTAACCTTCGTTTCTTCATCCATTTTAATTTGGAACTCTTCAGTACGTGTGATCACCTTATCAGTCCCAAATCTGGAGAAATATCACTTATAAGCAAATATCAATTAATTGGGATTAAGGTTTAGTTTTACTCCAACATAAGATTTGGCGTTTTTTCAGAAGTTCTTTTAAACTAAAGTTCATACTAGTATGAGATCGTAAAACTTAAATGTTTTTAAGTAGTCCTTTTAAACAAAAGTTCCTTTCATCTATCTCCCCATTATGCGTTTTGTGACATGGAAGTATTTCTCATTTATTACAGGATGCAGCCAGAGTTATCAAAAAGATAATCGAGAAAAATCCAGACTCAATCAACTTCAACGTTATTGCTATTTCCCAAAACGTTTAGGCCAATCTAGAGGCTTTTATCGATGAGATGTTTAAACCAATTTTAGCTTTTCATGTTTCTGCCGTTTCCAGTACTATGTTTCTTCTTGTTTGCAATAAGTTACTTTTGAGAAATTAGTACTTGTACTATTGGTGAACAACTCTGCTACATATGATTGCAGTAATTCCACCATCGGCCAATAATTTTACTAGAAGGTGGCCTCCCATTCATGCGTGTGCCAAAACTGATTTCTTGTGCCAGAGTTTGGCATCATTTTCAACTAAAATCTTAAAGGAAGCAAGGAACTAACAAGGATTTGGATATTTTAATAACAGACTCGTTAATAGTAAATCAAGTTACAGAACCATTGAGATCTACCACAAAAACCAACATTCTCAAACAAACGATTAAAAGGTACATGCTTGCATTAAAAATAAAAATAAAAATAAAAAGAGCTCTTGAATGAATCTCTCTTCAACCCTTAATCTGCTGCTGTGCTTGGTGCCCCAACTGCTCCGCCTTCTCCTTCACATCATTTGCCACATGTGCAATCTTATCCCTCGCGTAATCGATCTTGGTTGCTCCGATCGGGTGCTTCCCCGTGACATATCTGTACATCCAGTAGAAAACAAAAGAAGCAGTAACTCCAAAACCACCAGAAGCCAAAAACCCACCAAGGATCAGCCCAAGAGTTATAACAGCAGGTACCAAAACAGGGCTGAAAATCACCAGCAAAGGGGTAACTATAGCTAGACCGATAACGGTAGCCGCCAGAGTTAACCCGGAAAGCACCATGAGTGAACCACCAACAGTGACAGCAGTGGTGGTCTTGGCCACCTGACGAGAAAGCTGCTGCTCATGACGAGGCTGATTCTGCATTGTTCTTCTTTTTGTTGCTAAGGATTGTAGATGAAGAGTGGAAAAGCAGAGAGGAGAGCTATGAGTAATATAATAGATAGATAGATAGAGTTAAGAGAAGTAGATGGGGGGTTTGCTACGTGTTGATCATTTTGAATTTGCATGATAAAGAGGCCTTTGTTGATAGACACGTAAGGTTTCATCCAAACACACTAAAATTTAAGCCATTTGGAAACGACATTTTATTTTATTTTATCAAATGAGAAACCTCTACTTCTTTTCTTCTTTTTCAAATGTCGCACTTTTCATTTCCCTTTGTTAGGATTGATATTCAATAATTAATTTAAGTTTATTTTGTTATTACAAGGTTTATTATTGACGATGATGCCTTATAATATAATTTTATTTATTTTTAGTGGCACTTTACATTTTGTGATATTAACGGTTTTGAATTGACGTGTCATGATTTTTTTTATTCTTCATTTGGTATCTGAATCTCATATTGAAGTTTAAATTAAATTCAAATTCCAAATAATAGGACTCATTCGAGAGTTATACTCTTAATAGAATTTTTCTTTATATCTAGAATTTGAATTCAAGACCTTTAATTATGTTGGTGTTGTGTCCTCATTAACTCACTATGGTCCATTTGAACTTTTCACTCTTTTGTGGCTTAAACGAATGACCAAACATTTTTTTTTTAATTCGCATCAAAAATTCTTTTTGATACTTTAACTTCAATCTTATTTTATTTTAATTAATATATAACGTGTCTCATTTTATGTTTAGAAAGTT
The DNA here is from genome assembly GCF_900185275.1 of Solanum verrucosum. Lineage (NCBI taxonomy): Eukaryota > Viridiplantae > Streptophyta > Magnoliopsida > Solanales > Solanaceae > Solanum > Solanum verrucosum. Next base: position 1,268,681 of record NW_026020221.1, on the reverse strand, counting down.
TTCAAATTTCAACATTTTATTAGTCAAGTATAATTATAAAAAGTAAAAAGGTATACGTGATATATCTTTGAGATAAATAATTTACATGTTACATATCTTTATAGTATGCTGTGATTCAACTATTTTGACTGTTGTATATTGTTGGGAGTCATAACGAAGCATTTAAAATGTATACAGAAATTTCGATAGACAATTAACACTCATGTACTTGAAAACATTAATGAGTCATCAATCAAACCAATGCACTATAGCAAATTCTCACTTTACTCAATAGTTAGCGCTTCATATAGTGATATATATATAATATCATTCACATCTTATCAAAACAAAGACGATACAAAATACAACACTTTTGTTGCTAAAAGAGAATGACATTATGTCTTTATTAGTCCTTTAAAATGACAATGATAATTTTTTTATTTTGAAATAATTGAACTTAAACTTTTATTTTATCCTCAATAACAAGTTTTTATAGCTACAAGAATATCACGGCATATTTAGGATAACTAATTTCTAAAGTTTATAATTACATACCGGTTAAGATATATTTAAATCGTAAATTTTACAAAAATACATATCTAATCAAACTACATCATATAAATTTTAAAGAAATGCATTTTCATACCAAATGCCAATATTTGATTTGGTGTTTTTTGTTGCATTTTTTAGAACAATAATAATTTGAAATTAAATGATTAATTGCTAGGGACTCAAATTTTATTGTGGGGTCTCAACAATTAAAGAGTACTATAAAATGGTGCTAATAGAATTGTGATAGACATATCAAATCTTACTATATGATAATTGAGACAGCTTCTCATCATTTGAACCAATAATATATGATTAGGTAAAGTATATATAATTAATTAAATAATAATCCCACAATCTCATAAAGTACATTTTTTTAAATGATGAAGCTTATGCTGTCTTCTGCAATAATTAATTCTTTAATAATTAATACATTAATTAATTAATATTAGCTGCTAAACCAAACATGTATGGTATTTACCAAACTAACCTCTTCTCTCCACTAAATTATTGTCCCAATTTAGGCTTTATGGTGCTTATTTGAGTGAGGATATGTTTGTAATTTCACAGAGTGTGTATATACAGAACAAATATTCTCCAAACTCGGCACACGTGCAACCCTACATCTCAAATTGGGCTTTTTATTCTTTTTTCCAACAAGTTGGGCTTTTAAATCCTTTTCCATGAGTAGGGTTTATTTTAATTTTAGGAAAAATTACAGAAATCCCACCTTTTAGTTTACTTATTACCATTATCCCCTATAAATTTTACAATTATTCAAAATCTCTCATTTTTGTGCATCAAATTAGTGTATCAGCGCTTATATTATTGTATCTTGCGCATCAGATTAATGTATCAGCGCTTATATTATTGTATCTCGCGCATCAGATTAATGTATCAACGCTTATATTATTGTATCTCGCACATCAGATTAATGTATCAGCGCTAGGGGTGTGCATTCGGTTTTTCGGTTTGGATTTTTTGGCTTTTGGTTTTGAAGAAGTGCCAAAATAAATTTGGTTTGGTTTGGTTTTTCTCTTTTTGGTTTGGGCTTTTTCGTTTTGGTTAATCGGTTATGTCAATAATTAGAAACATAACTATATATATATATATATTGAATTTCTTAAATATACTTTTTAATATAAATCACAAGTAAAACGTAAAACACAATACTTAAAAGTATATCAATTATAGATGTCCAAACATAAAAAAAAATAAACTAAATCATAATGAAAATAACTAAAAAGAGACAAAAGTGGTTAACTCCAACTTAATTCTAAACATAATATATATAATATAATATAATTCAATTTTTTTGGTTTTTCGATTTTCATTTTTCTAAATCCGAAACCAAACCAAAAAACCAAACAAAGTAAATTATAAATCCAAAACCAAACCAAAAATCCAAAAAACCAATCCAAATTAGAATTCGGTTTGATTTTTTGGTTTAATCCAAATAGTGCACACCCCTAATCAGCGGTTATATTATTGTATCCGTTTGAGGGATTTATGTAATTATAAACTTTTAAGGGATAAATTGTAATTTTGTCTTAAAAGTATGTGATTTCTGTAATTTGCCCTTTATTTTTTTATTATTTTTTTAAAAAAAACATTTTATACATCAAAATAATAGTCGATATATATAATAATATAAATATTTAATTTTAATAGAGAAAATATATATATGGATATTCTATTGATAATACTGTATATTTATTATATATTTAATGTAATTATTTTTGGCCTCTCAATTAAATGTGCAACTTTCCCTAACAATAAAAAATGATACTCTCTTTGTCTCAATTTGTGACACTTTTCATTTTTTGAGAGTCAAACGATTTAAGTTTGATCGGCAATTTGCGCATGAAATCTTCAAATTTTTTGAAATAAAATTTATATATTTGTAAACTACGTAAAAAGTATTATAAGTCACAATAATTGATAATTCAAACTGTTCAAAAGATTTATGAAAAACTTAAAGTAAAATATAGACTTGTTCAAATTTCTAAATCCGAATTGTGTTATATAAAAGGAAAAATTACAGAAATCTCACCTTTTAGTTTACTTATTACTATTATCCCCTATAAGTTTTACAAATCTCCAAAATCCCTCATTTCCGCTCATCAGATTAATGTATCAGCGCTTATATATTGTATCTCGCGCATTAGATTAGTGTTCATGTATAAAATGTACATTAGATTAGTGTATCATGTATAAAATGTAATGTATCTTACTTAACGATTAATGTATCTCCCGCATTAGATTAATGTATCAGCGCTTATACTATTGTATCCGTTTGAGGGATTTCTGTAATTATAAGCTTTAAGGGATCCGATTAACGGTTAATCACATGTTAACCAGCTAAGCCGGTCACATGGGCCAGATATGTGAGGCCCATTAATCCAAGCAAAGCTGGCCCACCGACAAACTACAGGTCCTCCGATAATGATTGCACGTGCGGGCATCAATGGCTGACAGTTAAATTTATTCCCGATGAGCAGTTGAGATTGAATCCATTGGAACCTTAGCACAAGTGAAAAGTTGGAATATAAGAAAAAGTCATTTTTTTGTTTCCAACCCGGCCATTTGGAATGACATCCCAACAAGATTTTCTCCATATGCAGAACTCGAATCCGAATTCGAATCCAAGACTTTGAGACCTTTGATTAAGGGTTTTTTGACCCCTAAAAACTTTCTTTTTCTTATATTCATATATTAGTGATGTTAAAATTCATATAATAATAATAATAATAATAATAATAATAATAATAATAATAATAATAATAATAATAATAATATGATTGTGGTAAAAAAATTCATCGATAAATTTGGATGAAAAATATTCACAAATCCGAGATTTCAATATTATTAAATTATCTTTTACCTAATTGAACAATAATAACATAAGTTCAGTTTATCATGAAATAACTTGTATTAATTTTAATGAGGTAAAATCATTATATTAGATCGAATAAATACATTCAAAGTAATAAATATCTTGTTTTAGAATTGAGAAATTAAATTTAGATATTTTTAATTATTTGTTTGTACGAACAAAATTATGCCATGATAATTGCTCTGGTCTCTTTATGAAACTTTCTTCCCGTTCAAGTAAACTTACAATCAAAACATGTAAAATTTTAGAATATAGTTTTAACCTTCGTTATAATTTGATTTGTGCAAAACAAATTTATATATCGACAGATAAACACTAATAAATGAATTACTCAAATTAAAATAATGAGCAAGCAATGATGAAATGATTATTTGAGGTGACCGTTGACTAGATGTAGAGGTTAGTTTGGCTGAACGTGTGGGTACACGTATGCTACAAGTGTATTTGGGGTTGGTAAGGAAAAAGTATTCCAGCTAGGATACACATGACCATGCTCATAATATATAAATATTTATATTTATGCAACTTGATAAAAATAATTTAAAAAAAATGTATATTTTTTATAGTTTGCTTATTTTGTACTTGGATCTTCGTATGTATTCAAACGCTCTTGAAATTAATAATAAGCTTGGATTTTGTAATTTTATGAATAGTACTTAAACTCTAAAATCTTGATATGGAATTAAAGGAGTAATTACAAACCAATATAGGATTACGGGGAATTTTTGCAAATAGCCACTATAATAATCTTAATTATACTTCATAGCTATAGTTTGCATATTTACGGGTTGTAGCTGCAATTTAAGTTGTCTCGTTTGTATAATTCGCGGGTTTGGATCATCCGCAGGTTGGAGATTGAGGGGATGAGGAGGAGATAGTAAACTTAAAATGTCACTTATGAACATGTTTTTCCTATTTCAATTGAGGAAATCAATTCTCTAGATTTAAGGAACATGTTTTTCAAATTTTTCGTCCAACCAAAATGAGAAAATTGAAAAAAAAATCAAAAAATAGTTTTCTCTATACCGAGCTCACTTAATATGTGAAGTAGCGATAAATTGAATGTCAATTTTACTATATCATCTTTTAAATATAATAACTTTAATGCTTTGCAAAATAATTATAATTAATAATAAAAATAAATTAAATAATAAGTCTCTTAATTTTTTAAAATTAATCAAGAATGACATCTATTAATAAAAAAAATCATTTTATAATGAACTAATAAAGGTGGACAAAAAAAGTAATAGTAATTAAATAGATGCATTTACATATGTATATATTTAATTCATGTTTGTTTATGCTTTTGGAAACTTGGATGGGTTCCTAGAATGATGAGTGTTTATAAAAGTTAGCCAACTTGATGAATTATTAATAGTTGTTTAATTCCAAAGTTAATGTTTTTTTAAAAGGTAAAGCTTCTTTAATAAGTAAATTAATTTTGAAATTCTATAAATTAACAAGGGTAAAAATGATAAATTCATTATGTCAATTATTACTCCCTCTGTTCCTAATTACTTGTTCACTTTTGAATTGACACACCTATTAAGAAAACAATAATTGGCATAGTGAGCTTACCATTTTACCCCTATTAATTATGATGTGATGAATTAAAAACTTAAGATTTTCAAGAAGTTTTATCTTTTTCAAAGTAATTAATTGAGGGTATAATAGGTAAAAAAAATTTGTTCATTCTTGATTTATCAAAATGAACAAGTAATTAAGGACAACTAAAAAAGAAAATATGAATAAATAATTAGGAACATAGAGAGTATTTCTTAATTCTTAATAGGTGCAGGTAATAAATGGACAAGTAAACATGAAGTAGTAGACTAAAGTTGTTACGTGCCAACTTAATTAATTAATTGTAATGATGAGAGACAGCAAGAGATTTGTTAAATAAAAATTCACAATAATCATGTGCAATCCTACACATGATGAAAATCAGGAATAAAGTTAATTAAGTAATTAAAAATTGGGAAGTGCTAAATGATTAGAAGATTTGGTCAGAATTTAGCCAGAAAATTTAAAAAAATATAATTTTTTTTATTTTAAAGTTATTTTTTTTTCATTTTTTAGTTAAAAGGTATTAAAGTTAAAAGGATAAAAATATTTTAAAAATTAAAATAATATAGATAAAATATCATTCTAATCAAAAAAGATTTTTTCTTATTAATTTTCTGTCAAATGATGCTCTTGTCGGAAAACAAATCTTAAAAAGTAGCTCCTTTTTCATCATTTTCTTAATGTAAATGACCAAAATGGTCCTAATGTATAGGTAATACTTTATTTTGATCCTTAATGTATTTCACTTGATTGAAATGATCCTTAATGTACAATAAATATGTTTATTTTAGTCCTTAATATATTTTACTTGATTGAAATGATCCTTAACGTATAAAGATCACTTGTCGTCCCCAAACCAAAAGGGATGAGGGAAAAAGACTCGAGAAAGCGTCCTTTTTTGGGGTTAGTCTGACTGTCCTCATTCAAGTTTGTAAGCGTGCGAGTAAGAGGGTAGTAGGCGAAATTTTATGAATTGAATGAGGGAAAGGCGGAGGTACGAAAGAGGGTTCGCTAATTGGATTTCCACTCATAGAAAGCCTGAAGTTCGTCCTCAACTGCTAACAGTTCCAAATGCCCAAACAGGGAAGAAGAAGTGGTATCTGTTATAGATCCAAGGCATTGATCACATACTCCTTATCTCACCTGCTGCATTCTCAGTTTGGTACTATTGAAATGATCCTTAACGTATATTTTAACCATTTTGGTCCTTTATCCTAAACTTAACATATTTTTTTCAAAAAAATGTTAAATTTAATCATGGACCCTGCGTAGCTAACAAATTCACTATTGAAGTTTTCTTTGTTAACTCCAAAGAAAATTAATGTCATGAAATCTAACACCATTTTCTGTACTTTCTCTAACAAAATTTATTAGTATTTTCTCTTGCTAAAAACAGAAATGAGAATGTCAGTACGTAGAATAATAAAATGGTGTAAAATTTTATGGAGTTATTTCTTTGAAACTAACAAAAATGACAACAATGCTAAATTTTGTTAGGCACATAGGATCTATAGTAAAATTTAACACTTTTTAAAAAGTAAATCTATTAGGTTTAGGGGAAAAGACCAAAATGAACCCCTTGTATCATATATTAAGGATTATTTCAATCAAGTGAAATATATTAAGGATTAAAATAAATATTTTTGTTATATATTAAAGACCGTTTCAATCAAATAAAATATATTAAGGATCAAAATAAAACATTACTTATATATTAAGGACTATTATGGTTATTTTCTCTAATTTTCTGCGTCGAACTTATTTTACTTTTCTATATTTTCCCCCTCGAAATCTTTAAAAAGGCATTTGGCCAAATTGTATTTTTTTTCTTATTTAAATGTAAGTTAATTGATTCAAAAATATATATCGACAATAATCAGTTTACGAACATGCATGCTTTACTTTCCCAGAGAAAAAAAAGTGCCGAAAGATTAAGAAAGTTGCTAAGAGAGTACTTATTTATTCGTCTTTCATGCTGATTTTCTCCTTTTTCTATTAAGCTAGAAAAAGTTGTTTTTGCGGTCAAAAAATCTAATCTTTATATGTACAAGAGTAGTTAAAGCAACTCCGAGTGACAAAATCAGAATTTTAACTAATTAAGAGAGAATTAAAATATAAAAAAAAAGTAAATATTTGGAGAAGTCAATACGGTTTAACATGTATAATAAAAATTTATTCTCACCAAGTGTATATTTATACTTATACTTCCTCTCTTCATTTTTACTAGTTATATTTGGATTTAATACACCCATTAAGAAAACATGATTGACATGATTATTTTACTACACTACTCCTGTTAACTGATGTCTTGATAAATGAAATGGAAAAAGTAAAACATGGCAAAAAAAAAATCATTAGTATGTTTTCTTAATATGTAAAAATGGATAAGTTAAAATTTAATTTTAGATCAATAGATAAATAAAATGAACGAAGAAGACTCAGACGAAATTCCTTGCAATAACCTAACTCTACCCCAACTCGCTACTTATTTAATTAATTAGGACATGTTTGATACGAACAAACAATAATAAGTAATTTTCTTAAAAACTTATTTATGATATTGATACGTAATTATTGAAAAAGTTATCTAGAGATTTTATTTGTATACAAATATACAATTCCAACAAATGTTAAAGTTAGGTGGGTCGGGTGGAGTGAGATGAAGGGTTTAAAGAGGTGGGGGCGGTGATGGTGATAGTGGTGGTGGAAGGTTTTGGGAGGGGTCGGGGTGGATGTACCGTCTCAATTAATGACTTTATTAAATTAATTACATTTTTTAATATTCATAATTATGCATATTAATAATCGATTAAGCTACTAATTTTTTTTGTTCGAAATATGAAAATGTTGGGACAAGCAACACGTACTCGTTGGAACACCCCTATTTCCTCGTCTCCTCCGACATCTTGTCGCCTCAAATCGCCCTTCCCTAAAATCATTTTTAATTCATTCATCATTTGTTTTTGAGTGAATTTTTAATTTATTATTTAAAATAATTAAATTGTTTAATGTTTAATATTCTTTGTCCTTATTTATTTGTTAAATATTTTATAATTTGATTTCTCTTTGTATTTATTATTTTTGACAAATCAATGAAGGATAACATTCTTTTTTCCCATTATACCCTCAATTTATTAATATTGGGTTAGAATCTTTAAAAAATATAATAAATAAATATATTTGAGACCCTATCAATTAATAAAAGTAAAATGGTAAACTCATTATATCAATAATTATAGGTCTGCCTAATCAATATTAGACAAAGAAAATAGGACGACGAGATTATGGATGTTTGAATTCTTCTTTTTCATGTTTTACCTTTTCTTTAATCAAGTTTTATTATTTCTAAGAGATAAATCACACTACTTATAAAATTTATAAAATAGAAGGAATACCTAATTATGTCCTTAAATATTTTTCTTAATGGATATGCATTATCTGACAAATTCACTTACTATGAAATAGAGGGAGTACCTACTTATAATATTTTTAGTTTGGATACGTCCTTTAAAGAAATTTATTACTTCTAAAAATAATTTTTTTAATTTACTTGTTCTTAACAAATGCATGAAAAAGTATCAATACTTTTGATTATGCATTTTTTAAATATTTAAATAAGATAAATTAGAAGAATAAAATCAATGTCTTCTTAATTATGTGATATATTATTTATTTTAAAATAAAAATAATAAAACCACATACTACTAGATTTTAGTGTTTCAAGATATATGTATTTCAGGATATATGAGATCAAAATCATGTGTAATTTGTTTTAGATGCACTATAGCCAAGTGGATTCCTTGGTTTCTAAGATATATAAACAAATTTCACTCGTCTCCTCCTATCTCACTAGTCACTCTCATATCTTGTTCTCGTATCTAAAATCTAGATACATGTGAATCACCTATATCAATGTTATTTACATGTATTTGAGATATATAGACAATTTCGCTCATATTTCTTTTGCTCTTGCGCGTCTCTCTCCCTATTTCAATGTATTTGGTAGCAAAAAAAAATATATTTAGGTGTGTCTGACTTAAAATTTGGTATGAAATTCTTAAATTATAAAATAAAATGCATCTATTACAAAATTATACAGAGAATTAATTAATACAATAGAAATATTTATGTAATTAAATAATTTTTTTTGGTATTTATTTACTTTCACATAATAATTGTATTATATATATATATTTCTGGACTGTACTCTCAGGAATCAATTACCATTTCAGTTTTTTTTTTCTTTCTAAAAAAACAAATTCAGAACTTTTGCTTCTTTTGAAAAGGAAAATCGGAAAGTTAAGGTTTTAGCTAAAGAGTAAAAAGTTTGGTGCAAATCTTATTAGTGAAGGATAAATTAAGTAGGTTTTAGTATTGCTTTTATTTTTTTTGCTGTTAGTGCTAAGTCTTTTATGTGTGTGAACATTATAAATATTATCCTATCTCTATCATGTCTTATAAAATCAGTATGACAAAGGTTAAATGTCATGAATTACTAAGTTCTAATTATTTTATTTAAATTTTTAAATATTTAATAAAAAATATATGGCCATATATAACACATCCTTTTCCATATTAAAAGTATTTTTTAGATTTCTTAATATTTTAAAATAAATTAATGATTCAACATGCAAGAGATTTGTTGGGATTTTTTTCTCCATATTTACTACTTTATATTTTAAAATATAATTAGAGAATAATCAAAATAGTAACAATGGAAAGTAATCATTAATTTATGTTCTTATTTTTTATTTTTTTTAAATAAAAATCTCTTATACTCCAATAATTCACTTAATGTGGATTAGAGGAAGTATCAAACAATAAAATTATTTTTTTGAAAATATTTTTTACTAATGTAAAATCAATTTAGCCTAGATATAAACTCAAACTTTGATGGATTAAATAAGTAAGCGAGTTAATAATCAATTCAAACTTAAATTAATAATTGGATTAATTATAATTTCATGAGCTGATTTTACCAACTCTACATTATAAAACTTTGATGCATAAAATGTGGTGCCTTTATATAGTACTAGTGTTTTTACATTATCATCGAGTAATTAATTCAAAAGTTCTTAATATGAGTTTTATTTATTATTACAGGTAGAGATAATTTAATGATGTAATACGTACTAATGATGTGAAGTATAAATGAATCAATATTATTCCGAATTTCTTTGGGATAAACCAAGTGAAATTATCATGATTATCTAACAATATATTATAGCGCCAAAAGAATGTTTGTCTAAATTTAAATGATTTATTTAATTAACTAATATTTCACTAATGAATGCATGGTTCAAGTGATTAATAAAGGGTTTCTCATTATTTTTATTTTTATTAAAAACTACTACTACTAATATTTGAATTCAGAAAAATAATACTCGTACTAATCTTTTAATGATTGGGTCTCACCTCTCAACCGCCACGAGTGATTAAAATGAATTTGAGATACAGAAGGCCCACATTTATTTGCATGAATTATTATAGGAATCATGCATAATTATGATTAAATAAATAAACAATAATTTGAAAATCTAAAAATAGAATATGTAATACTCAATTAGGTCATGTTTGTTGTCTCCTTATTCGAGTTCACGTGGACAACCCTTAGGATCCAAGCTAGGGAAAGGAGGCATCATAATTTATTTAGGTATTTGTAAGGAGAGAAATAAAATAACCTTTTTTAATTAAATAATTAAATTTGATTTTGAGGAAATTTAAACTTTGTACAAAATCAGTGAAATAATTATGTGGCATAAAATTACATTATAAAAAGAATTTATATTTTAAGTCAAAATAATTCTATATATAAGAATATATTATTTTCATAGAATAAATTAAAAGATAGATATCATAAATGAATGGACGTGTAAATTTTTTGTATAAATAGATATAAATTATTTTTTCTTGAATACGAATATAACGTGAAATAGAAATAAGATTCTAATAGTGTGTTTTGAAAGAATAAAATTCTTTAATTCCAATTAGAAATGTTGAGTTTAAATTGATTCCTACTTTAATAAACTTACGCAATGAAAAAGAAAAATTAATCGAGATATGAAAATTAGATTTATTTTTTAGAAAAACATTTTCCGTCTCACCATTTGACACCTGGATGATGCAATTACACGTGCGAGAACATGGTGGGAAGAGTTAAAGTAGTGGCGTTGAGTTCAAATGATTGTAGGTAAAGGTGGTGTCTTCCTATAGAGGGACAAAACACTACCATACGCACGCTTCCATGGACCCACACTTCCATAAATTATTTAAATATAATTACTATTTGATTTTTGCAATATTGTGGGGAGTACAAATTGATAAATTTATAATAGTATAATTTTCTTATAACGACTTATATAATAATAGTAAGAGAGCGCCACATAAAATTAAAAGGCAAAGGATTAGTTATATAATGACACCGCAAAAAAAACATTTGTATTAGTAATATTTTTAATGTTTATTTTTGTTGATTACTACTCCCTTCGTCCATTTTACATGGCACGAAGTTACGAAAATAAAAAGATAATTAATTTTAAGAACTTCCTTTTGGGTTCAATTAAAAATACATATATATGAATCACATATCTAAAAAGAAAAAAAAAACACCCACGTAACTTTTATTTTTTTCATTATTACTTATTCATAATAAATATTGCCCACTAATATACTTTATCATATTATGTATATATATCATGAGTCTAAAGGAGTATAAACAAAAACTTAAATTTATATAAAATTAAATAAACAACCACAAATATTTTACATAACATAATAAAAATCAATTCAAATATATTTCATATCATATCAAACTAATACAGATTAAATAATATGAAACGAAATAAATAAAAAAGAGAGGGGCATAGATATGTGAAAGTATTGTGTAAACCAGCACGACATGTTTGGTCCACGTGAGTTCTGGGACAAAGCAAACACCCCTAAAGATAAAAAGAAGGTGGGCAACCTCATGCATAAGATTTTTTATTCGTTTAAAAAAATTGACTCAATTTGATTTGACATAAAATTTAAAAAATATATTTTTTTATAATTATAAATTAAAGCTATTTTAAAAGTATTAAAATATCTTTTAATTTTATAAAAATATATTATATAAAAATTTAAAATAAAATATTATAAAAAAATGAATCATTCTTTTTGAAAATTATTTTTAAAAAAAAATATCATTCCTTTTTTACACGGAAAAAATATTTACATTTTGCGATGACTAGTTTATTTGTTTTCATTTTCATTGCCCACGTGAAGTCCACTTTTATGTGTCCCCAAATCTGTTTTTAACCTTATCTAATCATTTGACCTTTGGCTGAGCTTCCCCCTTATTAGCTGGCTCATCACTTCACTCAGTTTTTGGAGTTTTCTGTTGCCAATTATCTTCGAATCTCATTTGCTATCAACTATATATATACTCCTATGTCGTTTTAATTTAGTATGAATATTTAAAAAGTTAATTTATGATTTTAATAAAATATGTTCACTAGCCACTTGACCTTATAGAGTTGAAATCTAAAGTTAAATTTAAATTATAAATAAGAATTTGTCATTAAATTCAAATCATAATTTATATTTATTTTTAATAAATAATTTTATTAAACTCGTAAGCAATAGAAGACAACAAATGAGGGAAAAAAGGGGAGGAAAGCGACTAGTTCGTCCCCTTCCCTTTAAACTGGTGGAGAGGAAAATAGGATGGATAGATGCCTATTATATATTCACATTTCAAAGATAAGAGGGACCAAGGAGACATGGTTTTGGGACCCACTTCAGGTGGGCTCTGGGACCCGTAATGCTCAGTCAGTATCTTAAGGAATCATTTATTATTGAAAGATTTGTTTTTTTTATTTTTACTTTGCTGTTTGATATCATAGATTTTTTTTATTTTAATATCATAGATTCTATTTGAGGAGAACCACTTTGAATAATATATATATATATATATATATATATATATATATATATATATATATTATATATAGAATTTAAGATTTAGGATTCAGGGCTTAGAATTTAGAATTTATATATATACATATACCAAAGTTGCAAGAAAAAAATAAACTCATCGATACCTAACAAGAATTGAGAGCAAAGTATTTCCCCTCAATTCTCATCATTTGATTTGATTTGGTTGTAATATCTCAAGAGATTATTAGACACACAAATTAATGAAAACACATTGAAGTTGAGAGCCTTGTCTTCACAAAATTTGAGGGATTGGACATCTAATTATTTGACTTGATTTCTCTATGTTCGCAATAGTTAGGAATTTTTTTTTGGCTAGAAAGATATTTTATTTATGTTATTTTACTTTTTAAACTATTTCTATCCATTTAACTAAAAAATGAAAAAAATATCAATTTATTTTAAAATAAAAAAAATATTATAGTTCTTTTAAATTTCTGACCAAATTCTGGCCAAATTTTCTGGTCATTTAGCACTTCTCATATTTTTTTAAAAAAATAATAGGATTAATATTACTACATTGCCCTTTGAATATATTAAATTTAATGCTTTGAAAAAAAAATGCACTAAATATTGAATATTATTTATTAACAAGGGTAAAATAGATACGATAGGGTAAATTATCTCTTGATTTTTAAAACTGGACAAGCATTGTTAGGCAATTATTTTTAGTATTGTGGACTAGTAAAAATAGACGAAGAGAGTAATATTCTAACTATTAATTATGTAATCATCTAAGAAATTTACTCTGTAATTATTCCTACTTGCTCCATATTTTGTTATTTTAAAAAGGCACGATGTGAATCCATCTATAAATTCAAAAGGCGTAAGAGCATTGAGAGAACATTTCCCCAATACGAAAGGATCAGATGAGATACACCTCTTATGTGCCCTCGATTAAGTATTTTGGTAAGAGTTTTAAAGGGATTTACTGAGGTACGTAGGCGCTTAGAATATATCCTAAGTTCAGTTGCATAAGTGTCCTGGCCCGCAAGAGTATAAACTGTGTACGGCACAACCAAAAAAAAAATAGAAAAAAAAATCACTCAATCCCCCAGAACTACGTTGTGACTTGATCCTCTTTACTGAGGTACGTAGGCGCTTAGAATATATCCTAAGTTCAGTTGCATAAGTGTCAACAAACCACATGTTCCCACTTGATCTGTCACATGTCAGTCAAAGCAATAAGTATTCAGTTTTATCTTTTATCTCATCATACTTTAGACTTGTACGAAGTATTGATTGGTCAATAGATGATGGCAAACCCTTATAAAATATGAGTTTCTTTAACAACATGGTTGAAGTTTCTTTCCATTTAGCCAAGTATGCAAGTTGAAGTCTTTATATTCTTCGAGTTTACAAGTTGAAGTATTTGAATCCTCTAAGTATACAAGTTCAAGTATTCGAATCCTCTAAGTGTGCAAGTAGGACTTCAAGTATGTAAGTAGAAGTCTCCAAATCCTCCAAATGTGCACGTCGTTGAATTTCCATGCCGTAAGGTGGACAAATTTGTCCCTTTGCACCTTAAGCTAGCCTTTTCGCGGATTTATCCTTAAGTGGATCTTTGAATTTCCATGCCTTAAGATGGACAAATTTTTCTTGCACCTTAAGTTATTTATCCTTGAATGGATCATTAAATTTCTATGCCTTAAGGTGGACGAGATTTATCCCTTTGCACCTTAAGCTGGCCTCTTCACGAATTTATCCTTAGATGGATTATTTTTGGTATGCCGTGCACAGTTTATATTCTTGCGGGCCAGGAGTAACAAAAAAAACTGCCGTGCCTTAAGGTGGACAAGATTTGTCCCTTTGCACCTTAAGCTGGCCTTTCTCCGGGTTTATCCTTAAAAGGATCTTTAAATTTCCATGCCTTAAGGTGGACAAAATTTGTCCCTTTGCACCTTAAGCTGGCCTTTTTGCGGATTTATCCTTAAAAAGATCTTATAAAGCCTCAAGTAAGTGATCTTCAATGCGGGGACGTTAAACACATCCCTTCGCACCTTATGGTTAAGTATTTGGGACATGGTAACGCCTTGAGAGTAGTATTTTTTTTCAAGGCGGGGACGTTAAACACAGTTTTTTTAGTAAAGCCTCAAGTTGGTTAAGTATTCGGGACATGGTAACGCCTTGAGAGTAGTATTTTTTTTCAAGGCGGGGACGTTAAACACAGTATTCTAGTAAAGCCTCAAGTTGTTTAAGTATTCGGGACCTTGTAACGCCTTGAGAGTAGTATTTTTTTTTCAAGGCGGGGACGTTAAACACAGTATTCTAGTAAAGCCTCAAGCTTGGTTAAGTATTCGGGACCTTGTAACGCCTTGAGAGTAGTATTTTTTTTCAAGGCGGGGACGTTAAACACAGTATTCTAGTAAAGCCCCAAGTCTGAAATTTTCAGCATGACAGAAATTAAAGTTAACTTCAAAAAAAATAAATCATCTAGAAAGATTCTGAAGGTATTAAATCTTGAATTTTGGATATATTGTAGACCTTTGTGTCTAGATTCGAAATAATCAAGCTGCTTGTGATTTCGTCGTTCCTACATCAAGACATCAGAGTTTTAGTAAAGGTGCACAACTCTGAAATTTTTAGCATGACAAAATCTAGAGCTAACTTCAAAATATCATCTGAAAAGATTCTGAAGGTATTAAATTCTGAATTTTGGATATGTTAGAGATCGAGAAGTCTAGTTTCTAGAAAATCAAACCGTTCATGATTTTGATTTTTCTACAATGAGATATGAATTTTCTACGACAGACATGTCAAGCTGTAGAAAAAGTGACGAAAATCAGAAAAAGAGAGGGAGATTACCTCGAATTATGCCTCTTTCGTCATAGGCTCGTAGCTCACAATCTGTAATTGAAGATAAAATTGTGGAGATAATGTGTCTATTTATAGATGTCATATGGTGGGAATAACATCATTCTCCTAGTTTAGTTACAATTCCTTTTTGGCTAGGGCAATAAAACATGTATATAAATATTGAAATTGAGTAGGATTACAATTCCTAGTTCAATTACAATTCTTTTTTTGACAAAGATAATAAAATATATATATGAGTATGAAATTGAATAGGATTATAATTCCTAGTTCAATTATAATTCATTTTTTTAACTAAGGCGATTGGTCACTTCGAATAAAACTAGGAAAGGTTGGTGGCGTTGAAATAATTTGTTGCCTAATCCTTGACAAATTTGAAGATATGAAACGGTGGCTCTATCACAATTAATCCTATATTAAAAAAAAAATAAAGGAAAATTAAAATGTGGGCCCTTATATTAGCTCCGTCCGTCCAAAAGACCATCTGAAGTATATGCCTAAAGTTTTGGCAGTATAATATGTATATATATACTTTTAATATTGATTGAAATCTTCCAAGCAATCGGTGAAATGTTAAATAAATAAATTGCATGGATTAGTTTATTTTATTTGACTCAAGATAAATTTAGTAACCGGTTAATGCTTCAAGCCTAGTCTTTAAAAGATAAAATATCTCGACAAGACTTCAAGCAGGGGGCATTTGTAATCATTTAAAATTTATTAAATATAAATTTATAAAATGATTCGAATTATATTAAATTCATAAATATATTAGTCCAAATAAATTATTGATTAATATAATTGGGTTAATTATTCAAGTCCAATAAATATGGATTTAATTAAAGTCAAAATTAATTGATTTGGGCTACAGTAGATTGAGCCCAATTTGCTAAGTCCAATGTCATATTTTCCTAGAGGCCCATTTTTTGGTGCCACGTGGGCAAATGAAGTGGCATGCCAAGTCAAACAAGAAGCCAATAGGATCATGACGTGTGTCAAAGATGACAAGCCCGCTCCATAAAGCCCATATGTCATGTCACTTAAATCTGATTGGCCGAAGGGAATCCTGTTCCAATCACAACTCTTCTATTCTAAAACTATAAATAGGGGTCTTCATAATTCAAAAAGAAGACACAAAATTCTAAACAAGAAGCTAGAGAAAATCCGTGGTACAAACGCCATAAAATTCTCTATAAAGCTACAAGTTTAAGGATTCAAGCATTCAAGTTCAAGAACGATCAAGATCAAGACTATTAGGTTCAAGAACAAGCTCGAAGCCCTTGAATTCAAGCAAAAGTCAAGATCAAGATATTCAAAGTTCAAATTCATCAAAGATTCAAGAACAAGCTTTAAAGCCCTTGAATCATATTTGAAAAGGCGAATTCAGAGGGATCATAGATATTGTAACACTCGCACTTTGAAATAATAAATACGATTGTTGCTATAATTTTTCGTTCTTGATTATTGTTTTCTCGACGCGAATTTAATTGTCTACAATACTATATCAAGGTATATATATATAAGTTGTAAATTGTTATTAGTATTGCGTGGATAATAATCTCTATGTGATTACATATGAGACATACGTAGAAAGTCTCAATCAAAGACTCATTAATACAAGATTCTATCGATCAATTCAAATCTTATACCACAAGATTATATATTGTGAAAGATTTTAATCACTCTGATCAACAAAAAGACCAATTTCTTTCTGTTTGCTTTACACAATAATAAGAACAAGTTAAAGTGAAAAAGAATAAAAAAACAAAGTGAAAGCAGCACTATACGAGGTTGAGAAATAAATTCCTTTTACATGAAAGATATTGACGTACGAAAGGCACCTTTTTTTGTTTTTGTTTTAGTATGTATTCCCTTGATTTATTTTTATTTATTTATTATATTAAAATAAACCATTATTTTTTGTTACTAACTTCCTATTTATTTTTAATATATTTTTCAAAACATTGAATTTAAAAAAACGTGTAAAATTGTGAACAATTAAAATGGAGAGAAGTAATAAAGAATCGATCTATATCGATAACAAATGACAATAAAAAAATTAATTAATTATCATATACTAGTAATAATTTATATGGTAAAAGCTATTATTTGTGATAATAATTGGTACTCTGCAAACACTCTTACTCATGATTGACCACTTTCGCAACTGCGTAAGAATCAATTTATTATTCATTTTTTTAAACCAATGACCTATTTTTTTAATCTTTTTCAAAAAAGATATTTTTCTTATTTTTTTGATAATATTTTAGTTTCATTTTTTTAGGTTACATATTATAAGATATAAAATTAAAAAGATATTTTGATAACATAATTTTATTGTAGTCTTCTTTATTTCTTAACCTTTTGTATCAAGTAAAATTAAATTATTTTTAAATTAAAAAATATCGTACTTCTTTGCATCTAAATGGCACCAAATAAATTAAATTAAGATGTAGCCAAGTATAATTTGACTATTGAGGAATATAACATGACAATTATTAGGAGTATAAAAAATTATTTCCCCTGTCCTAAAATATCGAAAGTATTTTTATTTATCAATATATATTTTTTTAAAAGCAGTGCATTCTCCTATATATAACCCCTTCATTACACCATCACTCTTCAGATTGCAAAGTCCAATTTAATTCTCACATCTTACCAGAAGAAAAAAACTGAAAAAATCTTGTTTGAGAAACAGTTATACATAGAGAAATTAGTAATTAAAATGATGATGGGAAAAGAAGATCTGGGGTTGAGTCTCAGCCTAAGTTTTTCTGCAGAAAAGAGAACAACCACCATAAATCTCATTCCTTCAACAATAATATCCCCTTCTTCTGCCTTCAATAATAATTATTGGACTACTCATCCTCCATTTTCTCATTCCTCATCAGGTTTGTTAATTAATTTTAAATTCTCTGAGTCTGTACTTTTATTATGTTGATCTAAAAAATGAGTCGATTTTTTCTGCAGATCTGAACACGGAGGCATGCAGATTAGTGGAGACGAGGAGTTTCCTGAAGGGAATCGACGTGAACAGGATGCCGGCGACGGCGGAGGAGGAGGAAGGCGGCGTATCGTCTCCGAACAGCACTATTTCAAGTTTGAGTGGAAATAAGCGAAGTGAAAGAGAAGGGAACTGTACTGAGGAGAATGAAATGGAAAGGGCTAGCTCTCGAGGTATTAGCGATGAGGAAGACGGAGAAACTTGTAGAAAAAAACTCCGTTTAACAAAGGAACAGTCCGCTGTACTTGAAGATAGCTTCAAAGACCATCATACCCTCAATCCTGTAAGTTTCTAATTAATGTTATTTAATGGGTAAATATTGTTTATAACTCAAATATATACTATATATTAGAAGAAATGACGTTTTCAAGGGCATTTTCGGAAATTCAAATTAATTTTACAAGTATTGATGATGATTTTTTGTTTTTGTGCAGAAACAAAAATTGGCATTGGCAAAGAGACTGGGATTAAGGCCTAGGCAAGTGGAAGTGTGGTTCCAGAATAGGAGAGCTAGGTGAGATTTTTGTCTCTAATTAATTAAAACGTTTTAATTATATCTGCAATATATAAGCAAAATTAATATAGACAATCATAGGAATAATAATGAAGCAAAAGATTGAACAGCATATTAAATGTGAAAACCAAATCATGGACTTAATAATGAGAAATGGAAACAATCTCTTCCCTCTCGATAGGTATAGGTATAAAGTATGTGTGCACTCACTTTATAATTGTCGGATCTCACTTGTGAGATTACCTGTATCGAGTATGTGGTTGACTTGTTGTTGTACCAAATAATTAATGAGAAATGTGAACATTCCAACTCCACTTAAACAAGAAAACATTATTGTCATGCTAATTTGAGTTAATTTCTCAAATTATATTTATTAAGATTAGTTGAGTGCTCGTTTGAAAAATGAAATTCCCCACACTTATATAACATCTTTTGAAATCTACTATTTAGCTACATTAATAGTGCTGAATATAGTTTGTTATGGACATACAGGACAAAATTGAAGCAAACAGAAGTAGACTGCGAATTCTTAAAGAGATGCGTTGAGAATCTGACAGATGAAAACAGGAGGTTACAAAAGGAAGTTCAAGAGTTAAGGTCACTAAAGCATTCACCTCAATTCTACATGCAAATGACCCCTCCCACCACCCTCACCATGTGCCCTTCATGTGAGCATGTCGCGACGGGACCCACAAATACACCTGTCAACATCCCGCCTCATCGCGTTGGTCCACCTCATCAGCATCACCAACCTATGCCCTTAAACATGTGGGGCCCATCCTCCACACCCATCTCACAAGGGCATTATGGTCAAATGGACACTTATCCTACATTTGCAAGACAAAAGTAGTGACAATGACAAAATGTGAATATTAAGTACCATAATGTGTGTAGGAGGAATATAATGTTTTGTTATAAGATAAGGTTGTTGGGGTTATGAGGGGTCTAGAAAATCTCTTGCTTTTATTTGTTGTCCCTCCAATTTTTAGTTTTAGTGACTAATTAGGGTTGTAAGTCCATTTTACTTAATTTTGTAGTTAGTTCCTTCTTTCTTTCCCATCATTATTTGTGGGGACTGGAGAAAGAGTGTTTTTTTTTTTTATGTAAACTCCAAATCACTTTATAGTAGTTGAATGTCTGCCTCTTAACAGTAATTTTGGAAAGTTTGTTCAATAATTGTTTCTTGATTTAATATGATTAATTGTACCTTCTTAAAGACTAGTACTTATATATATTAAGGGAACTTTTAAACAAACAAATTACAACCTGGTACCATTGTATCCTAATGTTATTGGAATTTAGTTCCTTATTTTGCGGGATTTTTGCTTGAATTAAACATAATAAATTTCTCAAAACTGGATAAATTCAATTTCATTACTTATTTCAAATTAACGAAATAATATAAGTTAGGCAAGTCCTAGTCCAATATATGAAATGGGAGAGAGCATGCAATAATAGTCAAGATAGTCTGGGTGTGTTTGGTATAAAGAAAAATATTTTCCGACGCTCTCACTACAGAGTTGTCCGAAGTTCAAATAGGTAGACTTAAATAGTTCAATAAGGAGATGGATATCCGGCCCAATGTCGAACTTATTGGGCTTTTGTTCTAGGAAATCGCAATCATGCACATTGGTAAATATGCAGAGTTTACGGCTTCCCTCCGTTTGATTTTAAACTAGTTAGTTTGATTTGACATGACTTTTAAGATAAAAAAGAAAGGATTTTAAAATTTATGGTCTAAAATAAGTGATATATATTTGTGTGGTTATAACTCATTTTATTAAGGGTAAAACCTTGTTGTCATGTTGTTTGATCTTAAACTTTTAATAGGATTTTTCCGTATTGTTTGATGGAATATTTATTATAATCTTTTAATTTTAAACCTAATTAATTAAAGGCTAACAAAAAACAAACCTCCAAAATCGTCCAGTCACCAGAGACCTAAGACCTAGTTTATTCGGTTTGGTTCGAAAATTTTTCATGTTTTTTTTTTTAAAATTAAAAAGTTTATCCCAATTATTCGGGACGATTATACACTTAAATAAAAGTCCACAATCTTATTGCAAAATGATATAAATCAATTCGATACGGTTAAGTCGGGTCAGTTGAATCGAATTTTCATTCTTTTGGCACCCCTAGTGTTAGGTACTAACATTATGGGACACTATGTATACTTGGCCTTAAAGCCAATTCTTGTAAATTTCTCACTTATTTCTGAACAACCATCATAAAATAGTTTAACTGATATAGGAAGGCATAGTGATTAACTGATCATAAATGAAGAATTAATTCTCTGAACATCAGACATATTTTGGAAGAACAGAATTACAATACCATGTTAATAATCAACATAAAACCAAAAGATTTTCTTTTCTATAACCACAATGAGCCTCATGGTACTAAATCAACCACTGGCACAGACATAGATGACTAATTATATAACTACAATACTAGAATATCTTTACCAAAAACCTCAAATCTTCAAATACAAACTGAAAAAAAAGAAGGACAAGACAACTTCAGTAGTGCCAAGTGATATCTAGCTAAACCATAAGACTTTTTCAAATGGCAAGTAAATATACGACTTGACCCTAACTCAAACCTAAAAGCTAGTTGCGATGATTGCCCAAGCCCATATTAAAAACGCGATGTGAGACTCTTCACAGCAAGTGATCAATTAATAGTATCATCTCAGTTTTGAACAAGAATATTTTTACTGGATTAGCTTTTTAGCAGGCTGTTTAGCCGATGTACGAATGGACTGAATTCTCTGAAGCCTAATTTGCTCCCTAAATTTAGCTATGAACTCATCAGCCTTCTTGTCTACATTATCTGGACTACCATCAACAACACATTTTCTTTCTTCGTCTACATTTTCCGAGCTCTCTTCAATATAATCGTCTGAATCCTCATCACTTTCCGCTACTACATTTTCAAAAATCGACGTTTTCTTCTCTTCCCCTGAAAAATCCATCAATGCTGGCTGTAACACTTGCATCTGTGTATCAACTTTTTTGTTTCTTTCATCCTCTGCTTTCCCATTCATGAAATCTTTAGCATATACTCTGGCTCTTGCAGCCCCAATGAACGGCCTAATTGTTCGAACAGACTTCCCTTTATACGAGCTCAATTCAAATGGAACACTCTTAGTACTTCTCCTCAGTTCCTTACCAAAAGAACCTTTATGATCATCCATTACTATAGAGCTTGATCTCAACAGAGTAGATTTTTTTAACAATCGATGGCGATGGCAGAGGAGGTGGTGGTGATGGATGTGAAACAGAGGATTTATTAAAACTCTGTTTCCTCACAATTTTGTGATCAATCTTTCTTGGAGATGAAGTCACGGATTTTGGTGAATTAGTAGTAGTTGAGATAGGCTCAAGAACAGGGGATTTTAAACTTCTAATTGGCAAAAGCAAAGGCTTTTCAACAAAACTTGAACTAATAATAGCATCATTTTCCTTAGCAACAACAACTACTGGCTTACCACTACAATATTGATAATTATTCACTCTGTTTCATCTTGATGGTTTCAAAAAAAGATGAAACATCAAGTAATTTAGATTGAACATTATCAAACTTTGAACTATATAAATATTCATTTTCTGTCTCATCATCATCTCGTTATTGTCATCATTATCATTACCGGTTTTTCTACTGAATAAGCCATAAGAAACAGCTATACCAACTAAAATAAGCTGAACAAGTTCCCAATTTCCTGTTTGGGTGATGATTTCAGGAGCTTGTAAAGGAAAAAGTGGAAGTGCAACTAGAAATATGATAAGTAGCATAGTTTTAAAGGGAAAAATGTTGTAAAACTTACGAGGGTAGTCTGCATGGTTTGGTTTCTGTTTTTTGGAGATGTAAGGAACTGAATCTTGATCCATTGAAAGTAAGGAACTTGAGTTTTGGATCTTGTGTTGTAGACTGTGAAAAGAAGATTAGAAGATGAAGAAGAGAAGTCTTAGGGACTAAGTATAGAAAAGTGAAAGATGATGAAAAAAGATTTTTGGGAGGAGTGACATGATTTCAACTTATGCTTTATTTCTTCTTTTAACCACTCCACTATTTTCATTCTTGTCCCTTATGGTCTCAGCTAACATCAAATGGTATTTAAGAAGGGAAGAAATGTTTTTTTTTTTGTTGTCGATTTAGATATTTGGACAATACTTATTTGATTTGAGCTTGAAAGTTAAGAATATTTTATTTTTGGCATAATACATAAATATGTCCTCAACTGACATTATAATCTTCAATTTTGGGTGTGCATAGATACTTAAACTTGCATGAAGTTGAGCAAATAAACACATCCGTCATTCATGGCATCTGACATCCTACATGACAATTTGTGTCCTACGCGTCCGACGTGTATTATGTCACATAGAACTTACATGTCTACTTGTTCAACTTTATATAAGTTCAAGTATCTACTTGTGCACACTCAAAGTTGAAGTGCATAAATGTGAAATGAAACAAAATTAAAGGAAAAAAATATATATTATGCCAAATGTAAAATATTTTTCACTTTCAAATTCAAATCAACATAGTAAAATTAATTAGTTACTGTGACTCACTTTGGGAAAAAAAGAATCATTTATTAAAGGGAAAAAGGATAAATATACCCCTGAACTATCGTAAATGGTATGCAAATACCCTTCGTCATACTTTTGGGACATTGGTGCCCCTGCCGTCCAAAACTAGAGCATATACCTTTATACTAACGGACATACACGTGTCATTATCTTATCCACCGATCCGACATTTATCGACGGATAAAATTGCGCCATGTGTCCCTATTTAGTCTTCCGTTAGAATGAAGGGCATATATGCTCTAGTTTTTGGACGGCAGGGGCACCAATGTCCCAAAAGTATGACGGAGGATATTTACATACCATTTACGATAGTTCGAGATATATTTCTCCTTTTTCCCTTTATTAAAGCTCCTTTAGTTTCTAGTACCTTCATTAAGAACAACCTAAAAACAAATCATTGCATAGGTTAAGAAAAATTACTTTTGAGAATTGAAACACTTCGATGATTAAAATAAAATAAATCAATTAAAGTTCAGGCTTGGCGTAAATAGAACAAAATAAAGATTGATACGTGTTAGCAATTTTTAAAAACTTTTTAGATGATATTGTTCATATAATAATTTAGTATAATAAATTTTTAGTATAATAAATTATTTATTTTATTGTACCCTATAACTAATACGGTCAAATTTGAAGGAGGGGAAGGGCATTCGGGGTAGGAGATAGAAGAAGAATTTTTGTAGTTACGTTAAGAAAATAATATTTGAAAGTTATAAAGTAATATTTGGATAGTGTTTCATTTTTGTGAAAATAAGAGTTTTGTATGTAGTAAAAGATTTTATACTAGAAAAATTGATATTGAACCAGTTTCTCGAACTTAAAAGATTTACCTTAAAAAACTAACTTAAGAATCAGTTCAATATATAATCAAACAATGAAAAAAAAAAATATAATCAAACAATGTTTTTTATAAAAAAAATTGCGTTCAAAAGACTTCTAACATTATAAATTCGTACCGTCACTGTAATAAGTTATTGGGCTAGCTATATATTTGATTGTTCGGTCAAAGCTTATTAGCTTATTTTGGGATGAGTTCAACATCGTTTCTATAAGAATTAAAGTAAGGCATAGGAAACTAGAATAAGTATTTAACAAAGAAACGATGTGGGTTATGGTGGAATAAGTGGGATACTCTTCGACTCTTAATTGGAAAGTCTCGCGTTCAAGCTTTGAAAATAGAAAAAAAAAATATTGGAAGTGTTACCCTTAGAAATAATATTATAAAACGTAAATTTAAATTTAGTCAAACTTTTATACAATGTCGAACTACGAATGAAAAAACAGGAACGGGAATATGTTTCTTTGAAAAAAGCTGGTGGTCAAAAGTTGAATTCAAAAGATCTCCATGAAAATAAACATGCAGTAACTAATATAGCATCAGATTCTCCAACCTTTTTAACTTTGAATTGTTGAACTGCCTTGAAGTTAATGATTGAAACTCCTTAATTCCTCCCTAAGTTATTTGAACTATTTTTACATGTTATCCGTCCCATATGATATGCGAGTTATTGCATAGGAGTGGAATTACTGTATCGATTGCAGAATTCTCTTCTCATTAACTCTTCGTCAATTGTTCTCTCCTTGCATACCAAAATAGGTAGCTAATAATTAATAGACGTAATACATAAATATATGTCCTTTAACTAGGCATCAAATCACATATATGCCCTCTAACTTTGGATATGCACAAATAGACATTTAAACTTGTATAAAGTTGAACATATAAATACACATGTTCTACATGACAATTTCTGTCCTATATGTATTATGCCACTAAGACTCATGTGTCTATTTGTTAAACTTGTTTAAGTTAGAGTGCCTATTTGTACACACCAAAAAGTAGAAAGTGTAAATATAAAATAAGGTCAAGTTAAAGGGTAAATTTAAATATTATGACTAATTAATATTATTCACAACCCACCAGAGATATGACCATGACAATCTAAATAAATTTCTTCTTCTTATTTTGATGAGTAATAATATGAATTCATCAACATATTTTAAATTTTAATTATACATGATACAGAATCTTACGATAATTTAGATGAAGAATTTTTTTTTCTTCTCTGTTGACTTTCTAATCAAGGTCAAATTGTTTAAATTTAAAAAATTTATAAAATTGTGTTTAATAAAATCCAACATATAATGCAATATATAATATTTTATGATTTCTCTAAACTTCGCGTATTGCGAGGGTACTGTATGAGTATACTTACATAATATAAATTACGACTGTTCAAAGTAACATTTTGATTATATCATACAAAACTTTATATATGTAGAAATATTTCAAAAAAGTACAAATAATTTCCTTTATTAATCAATTAAAAGAAAAAAGATATTTCAATTAAAACAGACTAAGCAAAATACCAACATTTAAATAATTAATTTTGTACTTATACTATTTTATATGTTTGTTAGTATTATAATACTTAATATATATGAAATGTATATTTAATTATATACTTGGTACAAATGTCTTAGTTCTTTTTTTATTTATAAATATTGAATATCAAAAAAATTATTTTTAATATGATATTTAATAGTGGGCATAGATATCGAAAAATCAAAAATCAAAAATCAAACCGAGCTGCATTAACAATTTAATTAAACTTTTTTTTGTTTTGGTTTCGATTTTTTTCCCTGAAAAAATAATCTTTTAGTTCGAGGTTCAACGAACGAGCAGTGGCGGAGCCAGAAATTTTAATAAGGGAGTTTAAAATCTAAGAAGTAAACACACGAACTAGTGGAAGGGGATTCAACATCTATTATACTGTCACGCCCGAGCCTACACCCTGGGCGGGACCGGCACTCGGAGACTATTGCTGGCCCCAAGCGAACCCTTGGCCTGGCTTTCTTAACTTAGCGGAACTTAACCCAATAGCATAACTCAAAGTAAAGAAAGGTTATAACCAACCAACTGAATAAAAACTAGCCAAAAAGGCAACTCGAGTCTCAAAATAGAATATTTACATATATACATAGATAAGAGACTCAAAACTAACTGACTGACTGTCTATGAAGCCTCTAATAAACTGAGATGGATGTTGGGACAGACCCCACAACATCCTAAAAGAACAAAACTAAGTACACAAAATAATTGAGTCCTCCGAAAGCAAGGAGGCTCACCACTGACTCTGGAGTGCTCAGCTGAATCAACGACGTGTAGGATGCTGATCCGGGGGTACCTGTATCTGCATCGTCATAAGATGCAGGCCAACTGGCATCAGTACATGGAATGTACGAGTATGCGTGCTGGAAACTAAGCAACAAAGGCTAGAAGAAAATTTGGGAGAAACTGAAATAGCTTACTTGGCTCAACTTAACTCAACCTGACAGACTTCTTTCAATATAAGGCAAATTTTAAAACAAGTGCGATATAAAGAAATACTGTTTAAAACATGCTATAAACTTTGTGTATACAAAGATACAATAAGCCTGAAATGTATATAGAAATACAATGAACTGATGTATATATAAATACAATAGCTTCTGAGTAGGGTAATACAATAACTGCTGTGGGAGTTTCTCTAACCGACAACCATCACATGAGAGCTATAGTGATGATACAACGATCGACCTCACGCTGCCAGAGCATCTTATACCCGGTCAAAGGTGTAAGACCTGAACTACCTAATGGATCCACTAGTCTAATCTGAAAAGGATTCATCTAAAAAGTATGATCCCTTTCTACCCATGGTGGCTAACATGGTTTTATGGGGGCTGTGGGTTCTTTGAACGCTCCCCCAATTCGGTGCTCGATACTACTCCCAAAAATGTACTGGCTCTTATGTTTTTAAAACATATTTCTTCCTGCTAATATGAGATAATTACTCAAAAACTAGCCCGAAGGCTCTTTTGGAAATCTCAGTTTCCAACCTTGTTTAAATGTAAAAAACATTTCTTTAAAACTTCCTTGGGAATACATAGTTCCCTAATAACTTTGAGAAATGAACTCAACTTGAAACTCTTAACTTAACTTGACTGGAAACTTGAGCCTTAAATGAAGTTAAAACATTCAATAAAGACTCTTGAATAACCTTAAAAACTTGCTTGAACTTACTCTTAAACCTTGCTTGACTTGACTCTAACTTCCCTTAACTTTGATCCTAACTCGTCTTGAATTGGATTATGGATTCAAGACATATAATCGCATGTTTATAGATGAGTTCGGGATGTTTAGAAACACTTTGGGGTGTTGGAAACAACTAGGGAACATAGGTATAACACCTAGGAACATACATGAGAAAGCATGGAAAGAATGGGAAAGATTGGCGTCCTTGGCGCTCTGAGAGGCACGGAGCGTCAGGCCAAAAACTTCAGAGAAGGCCTGCTGGCGCTCTGAGTGGCGCGCTGCCCCAAGGGCTGGGCTTCAGAGCCCCTCTTGGGGCGCGATGACAGGCGCGACGCGCCAATCCTCTTACCCAGAAACTCGACTTTTCCCCCTCTTTTCTTCAACTCTAAACCATCCTTACTTCAAAGGATCTAACCCCAAACACTAAGGATCATCATATCCCTCAACATACCATGAATTACAACTCAAAACACAACCAAATCATGTCTCACAACCAACAACAACTTCAACAACACAACTAACAACACCAACAACAACTAACAACTTCAACAACAATTCCAATCTTTCCTCAAATCATAAAATGAGCTTGGTGTGTGGGGCAAAGGATCAACCCACACTAAGAACTCACATACCTTGAAAGGGATCACCCTCAACAAAAATCCACGTTGATATATGACGGAAACTTGTTGATCTCCTCTTTCTCCTCTTCTTCTTCTCCTTCTTCTTCTCCTTCTTCTCTTCTTCTTCTCTTCTTCTTCTTCTCAAGCCCTAGCTTTTACTCTTTTAAAATGGGACAAAAATGATCCAAAGATCAGCCCTATACAACAATATAATCCCAAAAGAATTGGCTAGGGAAAAGACTAAAATGCCCTTAATTTTCCGAACGGATTTCTTGTCAACTGCCCAACTTTCAAAGGGAATATCTCACTCATACAAACTCGGAATCGAGCAAACTCAGTGGCGTTGGAAAGATCATTCCACAAGCTTCACAACCATAACTAGAAATACTCCTAAATCATCCTGAGCTAGGAGTTATGACTGCTCAAAGGTTGCCAAAAACTCACTGATTTCCACACTTAGCCAAATTTTCCAGATTTTCAAATCCTTTCCAAAAATTGACTATTTCCGATTCTAAGCCTCTTCCAAGCTATTTCAATTTGCCGGATGTTACACAGAAATCCTAACTCATGATGATTTAGGTGTTCTTCCAGATACCGTAGGGAATATCTTGGAATTATCTTTCCAATGCCGCCAAGTTTGCACGATTCCGAGTTCGTATGAGTGAGATATGCCCATTTGAAGTTGGGTTGTTCATATAAGGAAAGTCTAATCCGGATTTTGGAAAGGTAGTTTGGTCTTTTCCTTACCCAATTATTTTATTTCGTTTGTATGAGTTTAATTGGGGTCTAATAAGAATTAGATCACTTGAAACAATTGGAAATTCACGCTAGGGCTTGGAGAAAAGAAAAAAGAGGAGAAAGGAGAAGAAAAGTTAAGATTCGTCAAGATTGTGCAATTTTGGTTGTGGATTTCACCAAGGATTCAATCCTATGAGGTATGTGAGATCACATAGTGTTGGGTTAGTTCACCCACCGCCAATCATGATTCAATTCAGCGAAATTGTGTAGTTTTGAAAGCAAATATTATGAGTTCTTCATGAAAAATCGTTTGAATCTTGTGGGTTCTTGTTGTTGAAGTTTCTTTAGTTTGATTCATGATTTTAGGTGTGATTTTGAGTAGAATCTTATGTATTTTGGGGAAAGAACTTAGTGAAATTAGAGGGTTTAGAGTTGAAAAACGAAGGAGAAAAGTCGGAGTTCACCTAGGCAGGGGCATGGGGCGCAACACCAACCAGAGCACCCCAACAGGGGCTCTGAAGTTTGGGCTCTGGGGCGCCACACCAGCCAGAGCGCCACAACACAGCCCCTGAAATTCACCCTCTGGCGCCCTGCGCCTCTCAGAGCGCCAAGGACGCCAATTTTTCCACCTTTTCCCACTTCTTTCCGTACTAGTTCCCTAGCAACATACCTATGTTTTCTAGTCGATTTCTACACTCTAAGGTACATCTAAACATCATGAAATTATCATTAACATGAGATCATGAGCCTAGAATTTATACTTCAATTCAAGAAAAGTTAAGAATTGAGTGAAGAGAAGTTAGGAGTCATGTCAAGAGAAATTCATAGAGTTTTCCAAAAGTCTTTTACAAACGTTTCAACTTGTTTTAAGGCTTAGGTTTAGAGTTTAGTAAAGAGTAAGAGTAAATTTCATTTCTATAAAGATTATACGGGAACTAAGTATTCCCAAGAGTTGAAATGTTTTCACATTTAAACAAGAAAGGAAGCACCGATTTCTAAGAGAGCCTTAAGCTAGTTTTGAGTAATTATCTCAAATCATAGAAAGAGTTTTGTTTTATAAAATATATGAGTTGAGTATATTTTGGGAGTAGTATTGAGCACCGATATGGGGACGCGAGTTCATAATAACTCAAGTCTCCATAAACCATGTAGCCATTATGGGTAGAAAGGATCATACTTTTTAGATGATTCCTTAGTTCTTTTTAGCATAGACTAGTGGATCCACTTAGTTAAGGCATTCTATATCACGGCAAGGTATAAGACAGTTCTGGCAGCGTGGGCGAGATGTTGTATCATCACTTAGGCTCATATTGATAGTTGTCGATTAGAGAAACTCCCACAATGTTATAGTACTTTATATGTAACTTGAGTTGTTTTTGTATTTCCTTAATACATTGAGTTGTCATCTACTGTTTTAAATGCTTTGTATAAACTGCACCTTTATTGTTGTTTTACTTTGCATTTGAGTTGAGTTATTCATGAGTTGAGTAAAGCCAAGGTAAGTGTTCTTTTCAGATTCCTTTCAAGCTTATGTCTTGTTTAGCATTCCAATCGCATACTCGTACAGATACCATTTGGCCTACATCGTTTTATGATATAGATACAGGTAACCAAGATCAGCATCCAGCACCTCGTTGTTCCAGTTGAGCACTCAGAGTCAGTTGGTGAGCCTCCTTGCTTTCCGGAGTACTCATTTTACACTGCTTTAGTATATCAGTTGTTAGGATAATTGGGGGTCTTGTCCCAACATCCCTCTTTGTTTTAGAGGCTTCATAAATGAGTAGTTATAGTTCTTTAGTCTTTTCGTTTTCAGTTATATACGTTAAGACTTGAGTTGCCATTTTGGCTAGTTTAATATTTCTTAAAGATATTGCATGAGTTGTCCTTTGAGACTATTTCCTGTTATTTAAGTCTTTCGCTGAGTAAGTAAGCCAAGGGTTCGCTTGGGGACAACAATGGTTCTCGAGTGTCAGTCCCGCCCAGGGTGTAGGTGTAACATCTCTCTATGTGAAAGAACTAGAAAGAAGTTACAATTTGGAAATAGTCATTTTTGGAAAGAATATAAAATCTGGAAAATTTGTTAAGTGTGTTGAGTTAAGTTTTTGGTCAACTGCAAACGACCATAACTCCTAGCTCAATATGATTTAGGTGTGCTTCCAGATATAGTAGGAAAGATCTTGCAATAATCTTTCCAACGCTGCCGAGTTTGCGCTAATCCTAGTTTGTATGAGGGAGATATGCCCATTTGAAGTTGGGTTGTTCGATTAAAGAGAGTCTAATCCGGATTACTGAAGGGCATTATGGTCTTTTTCATACCCAATTAAGTTAATTCGTTTTTAGCAATTAAATTAGGTCTAAACTAAATTGGTTCAGTTTAGACAATTGGAAATTTACGCTAGTTTTTTTTAGAGAAAGAACGCAAGAGGAGAAAAGTGGAGAAAGAGCAAAATTCATCGTTCTTGAAGGTTTAGCTTGTGGATTTCGACAAGGGTTGATCCCTCAAGAGGTATGTGAGTGTTTCATAGAGTTGGGTTCGTTCACCCACGCGCCAATCATGATTATTTCAGTTAAGTTTGTTCTAGAAAGTTGAAAGTTGATGAATCTTAAATGGTGTACTTGAAATTGGCATTCGTTCTTGAGTTAAGTTGAGATTAAGGAGTTCCTTGAGGTTATATTGCTGTTTCCTTGAGTTATTTGAGTTAGAATCTTGTGTGCATATGCTGGGTATCTGAATCTAAAAATAAATTGAGAAAAATAGTCAAGTTTAGGCGAATTGGGGCTGGAAAACAAAGAAGGAAAAAGTCGAGCAGGTTTTGGCACCCAAGTCTGTGTCGCGGACTTGCTCCCCCAGTGATAAAAAATCAACTCCGCATCGTGGTATGGACGCAGACTCCTCTATCTCAAAATTAAATTTCGCGATCAAATATTTAAATGCATCTTCGCATCGTGGACTTGTTTTCATACAGTGATTTCTTGATCTTTTCTCATGTTTAACTATCTAAAAACACTCCTAAACATCATGAGATATTTCCTATCACAAATCACAATCCTTGAATCCATAATTCAATTCAAGGAAAGTTAAGAATCAAGTCAAGAGAAGTTAAGAGTCAGGTCCGGAGAAGTTACGAGTTAAGTAAAGAGAAGTTAAGAGCCAAGTCAAGAGAAGTTCATACACTCTTCCAAAAGTCTTTTATAAATGTTTTAACTTTGTTTTAAGACTTGAGTTTTGAGTTGAGTAAAGAGTAAAGTTTGAAGTTCATTTCTTCAAAAGAGTATATCGGGACTATGTATTCCCAAAGAGTAAACTGTTTTCTCATTTAAAGAAGAAAGGAAACCTTGATTTCCAAAAGATCCTTTGAGCTAGTTTTCAGTTAAAGAGTAAATGTTTTCACATTTAAAGAAGAAAGGAAACCTTTATTTCCAAAAGAGCCTTTGAGCTAGTTTTCAGTTAAAGCTTAAAAGTTTCACATTTGAGCAAGAAGGGAACATCGATTCCAAGAGAGCTTTTAAGCTAAGTTTTGAGTAATTATCTCAAACCAAAGAAAGAACTTATGTTTTTAAACATATGAGCTAAGTATTTTGGGAGTAGTATTGAGCACTGATATGGGGTCAAGTTTGAGTTCAGATAACTTACGTCTCCATAAACCATGTAGCCATCATGGATAGTAAAGGATCATACTTTTTAGATCGTTTCTTAAGTGATTTTTAGCATAGAATAGTGGATCCACTTAGTTAAGCATTCTATATGACGGCAAAGTATAGGAAAGTTCTGGCAGCGTGGGCAAGACACTGTATCACCACTTAGGCTTATAGTGGTGGTTGTCGGTTAGAGAAACTCCCACAGAAACTATATTACTTTATTATATGAGTAAAGTTCAGTTTGTTATTGCATTTTATTTAACGAACTAAGTTGTTTTCTACTGTTTTAAAAGTTTTCTATATATTGCATGTGTTTTATTACTTTATATTGAGTTAAGTTGTTCATGAGTTGAGTAAAGCCAATATAAGTGTTCCTTTCAGATTCTTTTCATGCCTATGTTATGTTTAGAATTCCAACTCGCATACTCGTACATTCAATGTACTGATGCCAGTTCGCCTGCATCATTTTATGATGCAGACATATGTAACCAGGGTCAACATCCAGCACATCGTTGATCCAGTTGAGTAGTCAGAGTCAGTTGGTGAGCCTCCTAGCTTTCCGAATGATCCTTTATATTGCTTTCAATATTTTAGTTCATTAGGATGTCGTGGGTCTTGTCCCGATGTCCATCTCAGTTGTATAGAGGCTTCATAGGCAGAGTTAGTTGATGTTAGTTCATGAGTCTTTACTTTCCCTTTTCAATTAAGTTGAGAGTTCAGTTGCCACTTTGGCAGTGAATGTTATTTATTACATTCTAAGTTATTTATTGAGCAGTTCAGTTATTCTTTTAAAATATATTTATCTTGAGTAAAGTCTTCCGCTGAGTAAGTAAGTCAGGCCAAGGGTTCGCTTAGGGCCAGCAATGGTTCTTAAGTGCCAGCCACGTCCGGGGTGTAGGGTCCGGGCGTAACATATTGTTAATTGTTATATTTAGTATTGTTTTGAAATGGGTTTATTCATTTGTTGATCTTTTCATTTATGAACTGAAGTTGCAAATATAGTTCTAGATTTAGCTCTCGATGCTAGCTTGCGAAGGTTGCGTAGAGTAGAATAAATGATTGATAATTGTATTGGATTATGTCTTTACAACCCAACTTGGTAAAGTGTGTTAAGTTAAGGAATTGGGTTGTTTTGTATTGTGAAGCTTGTTGAGGTTCGAATGAACTCACTCGAAGCGTAATAGCTGATTGAAAGATAGTTGTTACATTTAAAACTCATCCTACCCATTGAAATTCAACAACCTAAATATATTGCTAATTACCCATTAAGAAAAATTAGTGTTCGATTACTCACACACTCCTAAGGTCCTCTTTATACTTGTTCAAACTCCGTACTATTTGTTTCTATTAACAATTGGTTACCAAACTCTCTTGATATTGATAATTGAAACCTATAGATTTACATTATGTTACGTGTTATTTCCTTCCATTCAACAATAAATTGGAACGCTTCAATACTTTGTACTTGAATTCTTTACCATATCACTCCTTGTAGGATTAACCTCAACTCATCGTTGGGTTTATACTTGTTAGCGACCGCCTACACTTTGAATTATAAGAGGTGTAGTTGAGCGTTATCAGAGTCCAGACTCTGATTCCAATTGATAGAATGTATGGGTCCAAAAACAGTCACTGGACCAGGACCATTGACAAAAAATAAATGCAAAAAATCATACAACACAATAAAACAGATACAACAGTTTTATGTGGATACTCCTTTCCCAATGGAGGAGAAAACTATGACTTGTACTCACAGGATTTTCAAACCAACTCCATTTAACTACTAAAAGAGCAAAGATTCAAATTACAAATTCTTGTAACCTAGGAATTAAAACTCTTTAATCCCTCCCCCCTTACTGTAGCAACTCTACTGCCAGTTACTACATAGCAATAACAATATTGCCCACTAAAGCAACTAGCTCTAATCGATCTAGACATCAAGAACCTAACATAGAAAACTCTAGTTAATCTTTGTTGTGTTCTAATATGAAAATTGATCTGCTTCCTTTATAGCTTAGGAATAGATCTTACAAGATTAATCATTGAAATACAAACCCTAGCAACAACTAAGAATAACAACAACTCTATTAGGTTTTTCAAATGTTCTTGAGTAATATTCTGTTGAGAGAGACTTTTGCTTTTTGTGTGAAATCTATATTGCAAAAACTTGTTTGTGATATGTGAGTATAGACATATTATAGGATGAACACAAACATACAAAATAATTTTGTTAGCTAAGGGCCCGTCGCACACCAACCACATTAGGTTTTGCAGGCTTTTGGATAAATGTAGTTTTTTTTGTACTGAATTCACAGTTTCATCAGGAACCAGGTCCAAGTTTATTCAATCATCAAAATTTTAGACATGGGTTAAAATAACATAAACATATGCCGACTTTTTTTTTCTAACTTAGGCACCATTGTTACTAGGGTGTGCAAAAATCGAATTGAAAAAATGCTATTGGTTTATTGCTTTTGGGTTATTAGGTTATCTGTTTTTTATGATTTTATAAAACAAATTATCATGTTATCGGTTTGATTTTGGTTTTTAATATTGAGTTATTGGGTAAATCGATAACGCAATAAGATTGTATAAATTTACTAATTTACACATACATAAATATTAAATAATAATATCGATACCTTATTAAGTTGTGCATTTGTACTTTAGTTTTCAATTCACACTTCACAGTGACTTTAAGTTCAAAACTTCACATTATAAAAAACGTCAAAACCCTAAGTAAGAACCTATTCCTCTTAATTTCTCTTTGTGTTACACTTGTATAGTTCTTTTCATATTAATTATTATTGTTTCTATTTTATGAGAATTTGTAAAGTTACATTATTTTTGTCGTGTCAAATTGTTAGAAATGTCTTATATTTATTTATAAGCATTTTCTTATCGGTTAAATTGAAAAAATAACCATTAAGGACCAAAACAAATAAACCAAAAATCGATAAAAAAATATCTTATTGGTTTGATTATTGTTTTAGTGTACTCAAAGATTGAAAGTAATAAACTAAATCAATAATACATTAAACCAAGCCGACACAGACCGATGCACCCCCCTAATTGTTACAAAACAAATACATCATAAAAATAATCAAATTAAAATGGAATTTACCAGTTTACCTCCAAGAAGTAGAATGAGAGAATGACAGACTAAAAAGAGCAATTATTTTGTCTGATTCTACAACAAATTTGAATTCTTTTGTTAAATGTTTTTATCTTTCTGCATTTGCTGAAGTTGTTTTTCAAATTATTTGAAAAATACACCCCTCTGGCAGCCTTTCAAGATAATTCATTGGATCAATGAACTTAGAAAATTCCATATCAAAATTCTTACAAAAGTTTATAATTGAGAAAAAGGACCAATTGTGATTGGAGACTGCTTTAATCAAATAAGGTAACATAATAAATAAATATTTAATGATTTTAATTCAGGGGAGCTATTAAAAATAAAGATTATAGGAGTCTAAGGGTTAACATCGAGGCATTTTTGAGCCAAAAGATTGACATTAGGGGTATTTGGGAGGCCGAAAGGTGGATGAATGATAGTTTTGTACTAATTCAAATAGTTGAGGGGCATTTTAGGCCTTTCTACATTCTATTATTTGTAGATTAACTAATTAAAAGAGTCAAACTTATTTAAACTTCAATCAAGTCTATTGCGACCAATATTATATAAAAATAAAAATTAGAAGTATGAGAAAAATTCTATTCTGGCATACCACATATAAACATGTGATTGGAAAATTAAGTCTCCTAGAAAGCGTTGGACCTAAGTAAACGTATAATCAGAATGAATTGTCATCTTAAGTTCTCAAATAACTTTATCGCTTATATAGAATTTTTTTTCTTCCATTATTGTGCCTTACTTTCCACTAGATCTGTAGGTCTCAAGACAACTTCACTGTGATTTTAGGTCTACTTTGTCACCTTGTAACATCTCTATTCACTGTGGTTTCATACAATGTACATTTAAATCATTTATGATTAACCATGATAAATTAGACAATTTGGTGTAAACATCATATGTGAATAAGATTTTACCAAACTCGTTAAGTATCTGGATGTCAATGTATAACATGACCAAACCATCTCATTTGTTTTACCTTTCTAGGTTTATTTATATAATAATAAACTAATACAAACAAATTATTAATTTTGAACAAATTTATCTAATACAAACAAATTATTTATTTCAAATTTGAGTAACTCAACAAGCACTAAATCCATAATAAGCTTCAACCCCTTACTCGTGCCTCTGCATGTGATTGTGTTTTAGGCCCATTCCATACCATAAAATATGTTTGGCATAGTTTTAAAAAATGTTAGATTGGAATGGAATGCATATTAGTTACCTCCATCAATTAGAGCACAAGAGTCACAAAGACTAAATTAAAGCTCCTTTTCAGAGAAGCAAGCTCACGGGGAAACATATCTCGACATAGTATCTTCATAATCATCCAGCAATTTTGTTCCAAATAACGCCTAGTTTCGCGGTGGAGTTGAATACCTGTGAAATCGCTGACGAAGTCAGCTACACTGTTTTTTTCAACTGATTCACTTTGAATATCATCTAAAATGAAGGATTTATTTTTATCTTTTAAATCCCGTCGCATTTCAATATTTCTTGCTTGAGTTATTGACCATCACCTGACCTCTCACAGGGGAGACACATAAAAATTTTATTTCATAAATTTGACTAGACAAATCAATTTAAAGCATTATATAGAACAATTACAATGGCAACATGAGCATATTTGATAATACATTCAATACCTTATTAAAAAAAATCTAATTCTTGTTTATCAACCACACATTATCAAACCAAATACAATTCTCTCTCGATACGTTCCTCGGGAAATACAATATAAGAAATATTCAAAGGCGGATGATTCTAAATAAAACCAAAATGAAAGGCATAGAGGAGGATCCTTTTCTTCTTCATTCTACACGAAACTCAATTCCTTGTACAATGAGGCCGTGTTTCCAATTTTGCCTTATTTGCATCAATCGGGCTTCAACATCTCCATCTTCTCCCGTATCATTGAAAAAGTTACCCATTTTCAATTCCATCCACCCATCACTTCTAATCAAAGGTAGCCTTGCTCCAGAGCCTTGACCAGAAAAATGAACAACTTTAGCTCGTTTCTTTACTTCATGGTCACTCTCTGTATCAGCAAATCTAACAACTGCCTTAACATTTAGAAGGCCATAAAATCCATCTTCCAGTTTGAACACTAGATAAGCGCAGTAGCTGGTTCTTTTTGACAAAATTTGAGTTCCAATTTTTCCTCGGATATCAAGCCAACTGATTCTCTTAAGTTTAGCCATTTCAAAGAATCTACAAAAAAAAATTACATTCCCTTAGTAATAATATTTAATAAAGTAATTTTTTCAAAATTTAGAGTACATGGAAAGGAACAGGAAGAGCATAAAACCTGGCATCCGGGTGAGACAACCATTCCCAATACGCTGGTGTACCACCCCACATAATTCCAAGGTTTCGTGCTGCGACCATAATACATTTACCCCCCCGTCTTCTTATCCAGCGAAAGACTCTATTTCACAGACCAAATCACATATACAAAATATTAGGATTTGAAAAAAAAAAAAGGGTTGTAAAGGGCACTAGACCACTCCTATTGTATCCAATTAGGATCACAACGAGCCAACCATGCTCACTTGACATGACTAGCAACCTCAAAGGTTGCCAGGATTCAGCGCACGTAACAACTAAAATAACACACCCACAACTAAAATAAAAACCTTAGAAAGATCTAACACACATTGGATCCCTCATTCATCACTAAATAAGATCGTGGTCCTTTTCATATCTAGTGGATGAAATTATAATTTTCACTAAGAGTTTGTTTGGAAAGTCATCCAATAATTGAAACTGGTGTAATTACTAAGGTAGTAATTATCAGTCTAGTAATTACATAACATAGGGGTTGTTTGGTTGGGAACAAGTTATCTCAGGATTAATTATCCTGGTAATAGTTATCCTGGGATAACTTATCCCACCGTATATTTGGAATAACTTATATCATCACTATGGTATAAATAGTGGGATAAGTTATCCCAAACATTTTAACCAAACAAGACACCAAAATTTAATCCCAGGACTACTTTTTTTATCCCAGGACTATTTATTTCTATCCCTCACACCAAACGACCCCTTAGTAATTATGTTGACTTGTTTGTTTGACACTGTTTAATTACAAATGTCATGTTTGGTTACACAAGTGTAATCATAAGGATATATTAAATTTTAAAAATAAAATTTAATTATCTAAAAAATCTATATTTAACATAAAGGCCTTTATAAACAATATAAAATTAAATATTTAAGATATATATTGACTTTTAAAAATATATTAATCAACAAACATATGTCTTCACTAATATGATGAAAAAATATAATTTTTTTAAAAAATTAGTACATTTTAATTAATAATAAAAACTAAAAATATAAGATTTGTACATCATAAAATACATGTTTGAAAAAAATAGATTAACATTATAAATATAATGTCATAAACTATGAGAATATTTGACAAAAAAATAATATATCAAGTATAACTAAAAAATAAATGACGTGCAAAGTGAAATATCAAGTCAATACTACTAAAATAAATGAAACTAAAAATGTAACACAAGTCTAAATTCAAAATTAAAAAAAAATTATAATACTTTTATGTCAAATTTTAACATAACGTACATAAATATGATTTGAAGAATAGGAAAACGTAAATCGATAACCTTATTCAAG
This sequence comes from Solanum verrucosum, assembly GCF_900185275.1. Classification (NCBI taxonomy): domain Eukaryota; kingdom Viridiplantae; phylum Streptophyta; class Magnoliopsida; order Solanales; family Solanaceae; genus Solanum; species Solanum verrucosum. The sequence goes on along the minus strand of NW_026020221.1, from coordinate 1,228,937 downwards.
AATAAATTCTACTTTAATTTAAAAACTAGAATACTAACAAAATTATGCTAATGAAAAAAATAAACATAGAATAAATAAAATAAACAATATGATAAATCACATGAAATACAAGAAGTAAATGTTTAGAATGAGAAGGAAATAAAATATAAATAATATAGAATTAAAAAAAAACTAGAATATAAAAATAAAAAAGAATTTTAAATAATAGAACTAAAAATAAATTAAAAATAAAAATAAAAATAATAAATTTGTAATTACATCATGTAATTATTAGCAATTCACCGCCCCAGCATGAGAATTGGAGGGTATATGTTACACCCACGCTTTAAGTTTAAGACGAGAAACAAGCCAAATAGGCAGCCCCATCGGCTATTTGACTCCCTTAGGGGAAATCTCGTCTTTTCCTTTTATTGTTTAACCCCAAATGATTAAAAAAACACCCTTCCTTTCAATCTGGCCGTATGTAGAACTACTTCTCTTATCTATTTCTTCAAGTTTTACTACCCTCTAATTTGAATTACTCTCAATAGGTCTAGGATTGAAGGAAATTTTCCGCCTTTATCAATTAATAGCATTCTTTTTCACAAGTTGCTAGAAATCTGGAAACGTCTAGTTCATGAATATCTGATAAGTGTTGTGAATTACATAATTCTGTGAATTTCTGCCAGATTGTGACTGCTGTACAACATGAAATTTATGAAATCTAAAGTTTGCAAGTCATCTGTTAAAAACAGTTGGAATTTGATAGCAACTAAATAGAATTTTCATTGATCTGGGAACTAGTTAGAGGTCATATTCTTTTGCTTATGGTCTTTGCGATTAGTTTTCTGCTTTATATCTTGTGAACTATAGTATTTGAATCTAAATTATTTGCCAAGGAATCACGCTGAAAACTCCAACTACTTGATATGAATGGCGAACCTTGCTAAAACCATCTCAATTTGCTTTTTAGTGTCACAAAGTGTTAATGTAGCTGGGACATGAGATGTTGAAGTAGTGTATCAAGATTCTACTATTTTTATTCTGCAAAAATGCTAATTAACTATATTAGATCATAGATTATGAGTGTAGCATGGTTGAATCTTTGATATGAGCCCTAAAGTGGCAAACCTATGACATGAGCCTAATAAGAATAAAGCACGAACATGAACCGATAAGGTTAATTTTTTTAAGGTAAATGATCAGTAAAATAATTATCTTTCAGTATGAGATTAAGGGATTTATGTGGTTGACGGAGAAGGTATAAGTCTAAATGACCAATGCCCTAAACTACGTTTGTCGACATAGGATAGAGATCCTTCCGCAAGACGGATAACTCTTGTTTTTATTTATATGTCCCAAAAAGAGATAATTATGGATCCTTGCTAGCAAATCATGTCATGTCATGTCCTATGCACATCTAGGTATAGGATGGCTTAACTGATCAGGCCGAGATCAGACTACATGCGCTCACATGGTGGTTTATATCGGTTCACCACTTGCTCCCATAAATAACTAAGAAGTTTAACTCACTTACGTTGACAAATACGACTTCAACTTGTGTTATTGTATTTTATTGATTTATTGGTTCCTTTTTCTTTTCTTTTTTGGTTTTGCATACCAATACATTCCATGTATTGATCGTCTTTGGTGCTACATTGTTTTATGAACTAGGTTCAGGCTCTCAGGTTCAAGACCAAACACATCATTAGGATCCCTTTCTTCTGCTATTGGTGAGCCTCCTTCCTACCAGGGGAAAGTTAGACGTATTAGTTTTTTTATGTTTATTCTAGTATTAAGGTTATACCGGGGCCCTGTCCCGTCAGATTTCTATCATTTAGTAGAGGCTTCACAGATTTTGTCAGATGTCAAACAATCGATCTTGTTTTCCAAAATATGGGTTTATAACTTTCAGTTTAATACATTTATGTAGTCTAAATGTATTGTGATGAAGACTTTCCTCTTTTAAGGGGTTGGGTTATCTTCATATTGTCTTCCACTTTGTTCAGTTTTATGCTTATGTGACATGCCAGAACGTTCACTCGTACTAGCAATAGTAACGGGTGCGTGCCACATCCAATGTTTCATCTTGGGGCGTGACAAAATTGGTATCAGAGCACATAGTTCAAGTGTCCAAGGGAGTTTGTGAAGCCGTGTATGGTAGAGTCCTAATTATGGGTGTGAAGCACGCCACACTTAGAATCAGGAGGCTACATTGCATTTAAGAATTGTTTCTTATTCTTTCATACTCTAGTCCGTACGATACATTTTAACTTTATGAAATTATTCTAATCCATGCTTATCACTTGTTTCAGATCATGCCTCCAAAAAGAACGACTAGATAGAGAATTGCTACCAATACTAGGATACCTATTGGGACCAATGTTACAGTAGTGCCTCCAAACCATGTGATGCAGACTAGGAGTGGGGTCCATGCTTCTGGCCAAAATGCTAGTACCGAGGCTTCACATGTACCAACAGTTCCTTTGAGGGGTTTCAGATAATCTATTTAGCCTCTAGGCCCTAATGTTGAGTTCAGATAAGCCATTCAGATGCTCACGCAGATTGTAGCATGTCAGACTAGTCGTTCAGGTCCTACCGGCTCCAATTCTCATGACTTCTCCGACACCTCCAAAATTCGAGAGTTCTTCAGGATTAATCCACCAGTGTTTACAGGTCCACGGTTGATGAGAGTCCTGAAAATTTATTCAGAAGATTCTGAAGGTTATGCCTACTAGTGAAACTGAGATGTTTCTAGTATCTGGTATGAACAGTGGGAGTTGTATCGTGGTGAAGGGGCACCTCATGCAAAATGGGATGACGTCATGGAGGCATTTATTGACCATTTTTTTCCACAGGAGATAAAAGAGGCCAAAGTGGAGAAGTGTGTGAACTTGAAACAAGGAAAGATGACTGTGTGATAATACAACTTCAAATTCACTCAGTTGTCACGATATACTCTAGAGGTGGTGTCAACAATGAGGGCTGGGATGTTAAAATTTGTGTGCAGAGTTGCAAGACATGTAAAGAAGGAGTGCAGGGTGACATTACTGGTAAGTGATATGGATATAGGTTGATTAATGGTGAACAACAAGTCGATGAGGAAAAATATAAGGATAGAGAGGAATTTCAAAAGAGGGGGCAAAGTCCACAGGTAATGAATCTAATCGGCAGCAGTCAGGAAATGGAAACAGGACTTTCTTTCACAAAGGGTCATCTGGACCTGCTCCATCTTTGGCTAGTGCGCCTGCACCTAGGCCTATGGCCGACCATCGAGTTTAGACCAATTAAAATTTTAGAGTTCAAAATTCACAGTGTCAATGAAATGGTATTTCGTGGTTTCCATGATATCATTTGTGTGTCACTTGTGGGAAGAAGCACCTGAGAGAGTGACGTTTTGGCAAGGGTGTGTGTTATGGATGTGGTAAGCCGGACCATATTCAGGCGGAGTGCCCATTAACAAGGAAGGGCAATGGGGGCAATAGAGCCCAATCTTCTGCTTCGGCTGCCCCAACTGGTCGAGGTACTACTTCGGGAACCAGTGGAACTCATAATAGTTTGTATGGTTTGGGCAATCGCCAGGATTTGGAAGCTTATCATGATGTTGTTGCTGGTATGCTACAAGTTTTCTCTCATGATGTTTATGTATTACTTGATCCTGGTGCCACTTTATCCTTTGTAAGCCTTTATATTTCCTTGAATTTTGGTATCAGCCCTGAACAAATTCTCGAGCCTTTCTCTATTTCTAGTCCTATTGGTGAATTTATTGTTGCTAGGAAATATTATAGAAATTGTATAGTAACTATACTCCATAGAGACACCATAGTTGGCTTAGTTGAGTTGGATATGGTGGACTTTGACGTCATTTTGGGTATGGATTGGTTATACTCGTGCTATGCAATGGTTGATTGTAAAACAAGGGTAGTGACATTCAAGTTTCCCGATGATCCAGTTTTGGTGTGGAAGTGTAGCCCAGTTGTGCCTAAACAAAAATTCATATCTTATCTTAAGGCTCACAAAATGATTTCTAAGGGGTATATTTATCACCTAGTCTGGGCCAAGGATCCCAAAATAGAAGTTCCACTACTCCAGTCAGTTTTTGTTGTTAATGAATATCTAGAATTTTTCCCTGAAGATCTCCACGGAATCCCTCCTGATAGAGAAATAGACTTTCGGATTGATGTTCTTCTTCATACTCAGCCTATCTCCATTCCTCCATATAGAATGACTCCTACAGAGTTGAAAGAGTTGAAGGAGCAGTTAAAAGATCTCTTTGATAAGGGGTTCATTAGACCTAGTGTCTCCCCTTGGGGTGCCCCTTTCTTAATCGTGCGTAAAAAGGATGGTTCCATTCGTATGTGCATTGATTATCAGCAGCTGAACAATTTAACCATAAACAATAAGTATCCTCTTCCCAGGATAGATGACTTGTTGGATTAACTATAGGGTACTAAGTGTTTTTTCTAAAATAGATCTCAAGTTTGGCTAACATCAGCTAAAGGTCAGAGAATGTGATATTCCGAAAGTAGTTTTCCGAAATCGGTATTGTCACTTTGAATTTCTAGTCATGTCCTTTGGCTTTACTAACACTCCTGCAACTTTTATGGACCTCATGAATAGGGTGTTTGAGCAGTACCTTGATATGTTTATGATTGTCTTTATTGATGATATTTTGATCTATTCCCGAAGTGAAGGTGAGCACACCACCCACAAGTTGGATGCTAAGTTTTCCAAGTGTTTATTCTCGCTAGACTCAGTGGCTTTCCTTGGTCGCATCATTTCCAGTGAGGAGATCAATGTGGATTCTCAAAAGATTGAGGCTATGAAGAATTGGCCCAGACCCACAACCCCAACTGAGATTAGGAGTTTCTTGGGCTTGGCTGGTTATTACAGAAGATTCATGGAAGGTATTTCATCTATTGCTTCTCCATTGACAAAGCTGACCCAGAAGACAATTAGGTTCCAGTAGTCTGAAGCATGTGAGAAAAGCTTTCCAGAGTTGAAAATTCGGTTGACTTCTGCTTCTATGTTGACCCAACCAGAGGGAGCAAATGGTTTTGTTGTCTATTGTGATGCCTCAAGAGTAGGTATCAGGTGTGTTTTGATGCAAATGGTAAGGTCATAGATTATGCCTCTAGAAAACTTAAGAACCATGAGAGGAACTATCTGACTCATTATCTTGAGTTGGCAGCACTGGTGTTCACCTTGAAGATTTGGTGTCATTATCTCTATGGGGTACATGTTGATATTTTCTCTGACCACAGAGTGCAATAATTTTTTACTCAGAAGAAGCTGAATCTCAGGCACAGGAGGTGGCTTGAGTTTCTTAAGGATTATGATATGAGTTTCCTTTATCATCCTGGTAAAGCAAATATGGTTGCAGATGCACTTAGTAGGTTATCCACGGGGAGTCTTGCTCATATAGAGGAAACAAAGAAAGGGCTAACAAAAGATATCCAACGACTTGCAAATCTAGGAGTCCAACTCATAGATTTTGAAAATGGTGGTGCAGTGGTTAAAAATATGTTTGAATCATCTTTGTTGTTGGAAGTTAAAAGAGAAACAATACAATGACCCCATTTTGTTACAGCTGAAGAAGGAGGCTTGCAACCAGAGAGTTATGGCTTTTGAACAAGGGGGATATGGTATTTTGAGGTATGAAAATATATTATGTGTTATGATGTTGATGGGCTCCGAGAGAGGATTATGTCAGAAGCACACCCCTTCATGTATTTTGTTCATCCGAGCTCCACAAAGATGTACCATGACTTAAGAGAAATTTAGTGGTGGAATAGCATGAAGAAAAATATTTCCGAATTTGTTGCTAAGTGTCCGAATTGCCAGCAGGTTAAAGTTGAACACCAAAGACCTGGTGGTTTGGCCCAAAATATAATCCTTCCAGAGTGGAAGTGGGAGATGATAAATATTGTCTTCATAACAGGTCTACCGCGTACTCGCCGTCGGCATGATTCAATTAGGGTAGTAGTGGACATGATGACTAAGTCAGCCCATTTCTTGCCTATTAAGGTGACAGATTCTGCCGAGGATTATGCTAGGTTGTACATTCAGGAGATTGTCAGGTTAAATGGACCCATGTGTCCTTTATTTCGGACAGAGGCACCCAGTTCACTACTCACTTTTGGAGGTCTATTCAAAAAGGTTTGGGGACGCAAGTGAATCTCAATACCTCTTTCCACCCTCAGACTAATCGCCAAGCAGAGCGAACCGTCCAAACACTAGAGGACATGTTCAAGGCTTGCATTTTAGACTTAAGGAGAAGGTTAAGGTTATTCGGGAAAGGTTGAGGACTGCTCAGAGCCGCCAAAGCATTTGGTTTGTTGTATTCAAAATAATAAATCTTAAGAACAACATATATGTTTACAAAAATACCCTTCATGAATTTGAAAAGTAATGCATTAAAAGTTCTTAAAGGGATATTTTTGTCATTTAGTCATTTTATCCCGGGATTACTATACCACCCAAGGGAAGGGATGAATTATCCTGATACTAATAATGAATCCCGGTATAAATTATCCCGAACTTGCCAACCAAACAACAAATTAAATAACACTATAATTTAATCTCAGTACTATTTGAAGTTATCCTTCACACCAAACGACCCCTAAGGGTATACCGGGGCCTTGTCCTAGCAGATTTCTATCATTTAGTAGAGGCTTCACATATTTTTTCAGATGTCAAACAATCGATCTTGCTTTCCAGAATATGGTTTTATATCTTTCAGTTCAACACATCTCTGTAGTCTAAATGTGTTATGATGAAGACTTTCCTCTTTTAACAGGTTGTGGTTATTTTCATAATGTCTTCCGCTTTGTGTAGTTTTTTTTTCCAGTTTCATGCTCACGTGACATGCCAAAATGTTCACTCATACTAGCAACAGTGTCGGGTGCGTGCCACGTCCAAGGTCTCGGCTTGGGGAGTGACAGTTTGACTACCCCTTCCAATTACACCTAATTACTTGCTGACCAAGTAATTACATGCCAACCAAACATGCCAGACAGTGTAATTACACCAAATTCAATTACCAAGGTGACTTTCTAATCAGGCCCTTAGAGAATTTAAAATATAAAGTGGTAAAATTACGGAAAAAACCCAAGGAAATTCGACACATTGTGTATATGCACATCTTTTACCTATCTACATGGTGTAATTTTCTAACTATAGGGTATAAATTGACAGCCCTCGGATAAAAAAGGCTCTGTCACGGGTTACAGATCTAGTGTTCGAGCTCCTGACCTTGTGGCCTTACCACTAAATTAGATTTAATAAAAGCCAAATTCATGAAAAGCAATTCAAACACAAAAGGGGAGGGGGTGAAAAAATCTTACCAATTTGCCTCCATCAAGAAGAATCGCAGAGTCGCAGAGACTGAAGTAAAGTTGTTTCTTGGAAGGAAAAACCATCAAAGAGCTTGATCCAAATATACCTTGTTGATAATCAGATGGCACAAAAGTCTCCCAAAGGCTGTCAGATTCTGCAGCAGACAGGAATATCTGCGAGACGGCTGAAGACCTAGTTGTATCTTTCGGCGATGTTAGAGAGAGAATTTTTTATATGCAACCTTCAGGCAAACGATCCATCGGAAAAATCTCAATGGATTAAAGTTGCTGAGTTTCTGTACTATTTATAAAGAAATAAAATGAAGTTTACAAGATTTTGACAATACATATTATGTTTAAGTAAAATTGAAGAATAGAAATGAAAACTATTTAACAATTAATATGAGAAAAGGTCCAAAATAGTTCCTCAAGTTTGGCCTTCGATTCAAAATTATCCCTTATACATATACTTTTGTACACTAATGGACCTTCAAGTATGTAAAACTGGTGCACTCTTAGAGTCACGACCCAAATACTGGGTGTGATGACACCTGTTTTATACCACCAAGAAATGTTTGACTAGTCAAACTTCTATAAGGTAAATGCGGAAGTTATAACAAAATAAAGGACTAGACAATACATGCACATGTGTTAAAAACGTAATATAACTCAAATACCCCCAAAACTTGTTGTCCCGTGTACAAGCCTCTAAGTATTGCAATAGATTCAAAAAAAATACAAGTCTGAATGTCTTCGTTTCTAGAATAGAACAAGGAAATAATGAAAGAGTAAGTGATTCTTCCAGGGAGACAAGCAACTACCTCACGAACTCCAAAAGAAAGCCTCAGACGAAGATGAGAAGGGGTAATCGAAAGGATTCAGACTTGTAACCTACACAAGTGTAGAAAGCAAGGGCATGAGTACCAAACAACAATGTTACTTAACAAGTATCCCTAGCTAACCAAAGTAAAGAAATACTGAACACAAGTACTCCAACACACCATCCGAACCTCCTCATACTACAACCTGCATAGAAATCAAACCAGCCACATCCTAACATTTTATTTATAAGAGAACAACACAATAAAAATATCCATCGTAATTCACAGATCAGAATATCTATAGCATCAACATCACACTTCATATTCAAATACCCATGTACATAACAACTCACTCATAAATTCCATGAATGATAATGAAGTGAGAATGTGGTGCATTGCAAATGTTATATAACGTGATGCATGCATGTCCTGTTAATACACACTAGCTGAACAAACATAATGGGACACGTGGAGGGCATATATGCCATGCGTCAAAACATTCACCAGTCGAGACCCATGAGGAACGTATTAGTCCATGCATCCACCGAAACCATTTTCCATCGGCATAAATATCACTCACCAAAACCATTTTCCATCGGTATAAATATCACTCACCGGAATCATTTTTCATTGGCATAAATATCACTTGCCGAAACCATTTTTCATTGACCATTTGGAAACTTCTTCAAAATCGACAAAAATGTCATCCCCGGAGGCTAAGGGTAAATATGATTTTTATAGAAAAACATGATACCCAAAGATTTAGGAACGCACACGTGAAATTTCTTTGAAAAATAAGTTAGAAATCATCATCAAAAGCCCAAAACACAAGATTAAGGTTCATGAGAAAACCCCCTAATAACTGGGGCTAAAACCCCGGCTCAAATCTAATATATTTCTTGAAAAATATATTACCCATGATTAGGGAAGTGCATCTGAAGTTTCATCGAAAGTGGAGTTAAAATCAACCTTCAAATCCTCAATTTATTAAACCTCCACTTTACCAGGGAACCCCTAATTTCTCAAGCTTATACACGGTTAATATGATGAAAATAATTGATGAATCAACAAGTTTATGCCAAAATTAGTTTACTCACAACATAAGGATCCTTAATATATATTTGTCATAAAACAAATTGAGCCCAAATTGATAAAACCCCAATCCCCCCCCCCCCCCCAAGAAATACATGAATAAGGAAAAAAACTAGATGAAGAAATCATGAGAGAATGTCGAAATGAGAATTGGATGCCAACCTCCATATTAAATCGAGAAGAATACAACAAGAATCACTCCATTCCGAGCTATGGAACTCCCAATATGCTCAAAATACCAAATGAACATGGTCTGAACAACAATATTTACCCCAGAAACCAGCAACTTAAATTTTCATTTAAAGAGCCGTAACTTCTTTGTATGATAGAGACATGACACAATTCTTTTACCTAAATGTCTTAAACAATGATACGCACCTACTCGTTCGATCAAAACTCAATTTTGTGTTGGTTTGCCTAGTTAAATATCATTTCTGCTGGGTAAATAATTATTTTATATATCACGATAAAAGTACAATCTTGGCTTAGTGAAAATGCACCAAACTTTGCAGATCAATCCTATAATTCATTCTTAAACTTTTAGAAGTTTCAGAATAATTTTTTGATCTTTAAAAGTAATTACGAACCTTTTGGTTGACATAAATTGCTCAAACACCATCAAAGCACCCATAAAACTTAAAAACTCACACAGAACTCATCGGGAACCTTCCGAACACAAACCAAATATGCTACTAGCTTGGAAATGATATTTCAGACTCAATGAAATCATCAAAACACAAAAACAATGTCACCTTAACCCGATGCTGACCAAAGTCAATTTTAACTTGAGAATCTCCAAATATTCAAATAAGGACATGAAACTCATCCAAAAGCTTCGGGATCGAACCAAACCTTCAACTAGACAACAAAACTGTCAAAATTCTATCCTGAACTTGCTATCACCAAATGTTCACTTTGATCAACTATCTTATTCTTTCAAATTTCAAAACACAAAAAACTCTTCCAAAACTCATTTAAATACCTCCGAACCTGAGCCAATAGTTCTACTAACCAAAAAGTCACGTTCTAGAGCTGATGGTGCTGACGAAAGTTTATTCCAAGACTCAAAACTCCAAATATTGACTAAAATCAACTATTTGACCTTAAGGCTTCAAAAACTCCAAAACTTCAAAAAAAAACTCATTTTTACGATCCGATTTCCAATTAACCTCATAAACTGCTAAAACATAATTCGGGGCAACTATCAAGAGGGAAAAATGGCAATTTTCTTGAAAAATTCAAAAATGACCTTTAGGATTATTACACTTAACTCGAGATCAAACTAATTTGTCTATATTTCCCTTAATCTATCACAAAGTTGTTTATTAAAAATAACCCTGGCAACAGTGAAACATCCAGAGAGTAATATCTGTAATTCAATCATAATTGTATATTAACATGAGGTCATTGTAGGAATCTATACACTTTAAATCTTTGATCTGCCTTACATTCAACACATTATCTAAACTAAATATAATTCTCTCTCGATATATGCCTTGAGAAGGGCCATATAACGAAGTATTTGAATCAATACAAATGAGACCAAATTAACGACATTATATAGTAAGAGGAGGATCTTTCTCTTCTTCATTCAGGACGAAACTAAATTCCTTGAACAATAAGGCCACATTTTCTATCGAATCTCCATCACTTTCACTTTAACGTTTCCTTCTTCTCCTATATCGTTGAAAAAGTTTCCCATTTTTTAGTTCCATCCATCACCTCTTTCCAAGGGTAGCTTCACTCTAGGTCCCCGTCCTGAACACCTAAAAACTTTAGCTCGTTTCTCTATATAATGGTCATTCTTAGAATCATGTAATCTAACAACTCCACTAGCAGTTCTAAGTTGATAAAAGTTATCTTCCAATTTGAACACTAGATGATCAACATATTTGGTTCTTTTCGACAATATTCAAGTTCCCAGTTTGCCTCAAGTATCGAACCAATAGACCATATTTAGTTTAGTTACTTCTGAGAATCTACAAAAAACTGCACCATGCTCAATATCTATATTGAATAAAGTAATATCTTTCAAAAAACTTGAGTATGTTGAATGAGATCACGAAAATATAAAGACTCATGGATGAGATAATGGGGAATAAACTAGTGGTCTCCATATATGGACTTGGAAAATTCTCCCTTCATGAGCTAGCTTTTGGGGTCGAGTTAGGCCCAAGTGTCATATCTGTACATGGTATAAGAGTCAGGTCCATCCCCTTTTTGGCACCCAGTCCAAGCTCCAGTCGGGCTTGGGCGTGAAGGGGTATAAAGTGGGTAAAAGTCCCACATTGGTTGGGGAATGGACTGGTGGTCTCCTTATCTAGACTTGGGGAACCTCCTCTCATAAGCTAGCTTTTGGGATTGAGTTATGCCCAGGTGCCACATATTTACATGGTATTAGAGCCAGGTCCATCCCCGTTTGGACTCTCGGTCCACACTCCAGTTGGGCCTGGGCGTAAAAGGGGGTGTTAGAGAGGCTAAAAGTCCCACATTGGTTAGGGAACGAACTAGTGGTATGGACCTGGAAACCCCCCCCCCCCTTTCATGAGCTAGATTTTGGGGTTGATTTATGCCCATGTGCCATATCTTTACAATAACCATTCCCAATACTCCAAGTTCTCGTGTTGTGACCATAAAACATTTCTTACTCGTCTTCTTATCCAACGAAAAGCTCTGTTTGACAAATCAAATCAAACATAAAACATTAGTATTTAAAACAAACCGAAAAGTCTAAAAAAGGGACCTACCCTATATAATGGATGGGTTAGGCTGGCCTATTCTTACCATGCCTGATTGGGGTCATAACGGACCGATTCCGCTCACTTGACATGCCTAGCTACAATAGGGAACACATTCCACCATACACACTGTGGTAGAGTCAAAAATATTACTAAGCGGTGTCAAAATATAAAGTGGTCAACACACGTAAAGTATAACGGGAGTCAACATATAGTATATACAATTGACACCCCTTAGCATTAAATGGTTTCGCCACTGCGTACACAGTACTCACCCATAGACCATATGTTGATTGATATCCAATACCCAAATTAGTTAGTTTGTCTTTTCAATAATATTGTTTTCCAAAGTTTTAGATATAGAGAACAAAAAAGGCTAATATATAACCATGGAACGAATTTGCCACTGCATTTTAATTCAACATTAACAATTTACTAGCTCTTACACCAAAATACTTGGAATTCACAAAGAATAATAATAACAGAAAGTAGACTTCTTCAAGTACAAATCTATATACAGTAGTTTCAAAATATCTCACGCCTGTACTTGATCTCGAGAAAAATTCCTTATATTGTATGCGTCTGCCCCATTTCACTAGCAGTGGAGACAATTCTTCACGTGTTGCCCCATTTCACTAGCAGTATTTTCCTCATACATCTTTAGCAGGTAGCATCTTTTTGTCTCATTTGGAAGTTGAATGCCTTAATAGCGAAAGCAAATGTGAAGCCAAAAACAACGGTGTACCTAACAATCACAACTGCAACTATTGGAAGAAAATCATGCTTGAAGCTGAAGTAGTGTCTCAAAAATTGTTCCACGTTCATCATCAATAGATTTATTCTGGAGATCTCCAAAATGTGATGCAACCAAACCATACAAGGTCCATGAAATAGGACAACACCAATAGTACCTTCTCCATTATATGGTATAATGTTGTTTTTTTAATAAAAACAAAAAAATACAGTGAATGTGTCATTTCCGAACTCTAAATCAATTTTGATGCAACAAAACATAGAGTGTTTCAAGAACTTACAGGTCGTGGAACGAAGAATCCTGAGAAAATATTCCATACGCCATAGAAGAAGAAGCCGATAATAAGAGAAACACTTACATTTGGGATAACAACAACGGTCATCATACCGTAGAAAGTGAAGTACAAGAGGGTGAAAAACAGGACGGGCAAATACCAAAAGAACGTTGTGACTATCTATTAAAATCTAATAATAGCATATATAATGGCACCACAAAAAATAAATTACATAAAGACATAAGTGATTTCAATGAAAATCTGCAAGATAGAAAAATTTAAGTAAATTTAGACATTTCACCTAATTGTCGAGGTATGAACTTTTCCTACTATATAACGATAAAACCTATCCATCAAGGTGACTTTGCTGTTATAGAAGGGAAGAACTCTATTACTTTAATATGACATAATTAGTTTTATGTCTTCCACTGTTAGAGTGAATTACATTCAGTTACTTAAATATGGTAATTTATAGTGGGAAATCTCAGTGATCAAATGTGAAATTAACTCGAGATTGGCTTATAAGAAATTGAACTCTATGCTCACTTGCCCAAAGAAATAGGGTATGGCAGAATACATTCCAAGTTGTTGGATTGTAGCCATTGTTTATTTTACATACTCTAGGAATAACTGTGCACAACAGAACTCAACTTAGAATTTGGTCGTATGAATTCGGAAAAAGTAAAGCTCGCCTTCACTTAAACAACTTACCTCAAAGTATTTGATCAAATGGCAAGAATGGTGGCCCAATAGACCAAAATATATCCCTTGTCCTCCTCGTTTCATTAGAAAAAGCTGCAAAATGGTGTTTATATTAGTATTTGATGACAAAAGTCTAGGAAAAACATTGAACAACTTGATTGAGTAAAAAAAATAACAGATTCACCTCATCAAATGCTTCAAAAATTGTTGAAAAGTGATTCAAAAGAAACTTGACCAAGTCTTCAGGAGTTTGTTAGTTAGCTTCCTTTATCTTAGCAAGTTAAAGGAAATTAGTAGCTAATTAATAACTAGTGGGTTCGTGGACTTAGATTTTAGTGTTTTCAGTTTTTTGGTAAGCCTATTTATAGGCAGGTATTGTTGCATTTACTAATTAATTAGATTCAAAGAAGTTTGCACTAACTTGCTATCTCTTTTTCTCTCTTTCTGTTCATTTTTCCTTTTGATTATATTTTTCTTTCCAACAAATCTGGTATCAGAGCAAGGTTCCTTTCCAGAAGTCGAGTGAATTGTGAGGAAAAATGGCAGTAAATGGTATTTCATCATCTTTCCAGCAACTCATGCCAATTTTAGTGGTGAAAAGTACGAGTTTTGGAGTATCAAAATGAAAACTCTTTTCAAATGACTAGGAGTTTAAGAGTTGGTTGAAGCAGGCTTCGTAGATCAATAAGACTCTAACAAAGAGACAAAATTAAAGAGATATAAAAGAAGGATGCCAAAGTGTTATTCCTAATTAAACAAGCAGTCCATGACACAATTTTTTCCAAGAGTTGTAGAAGCAACTACATCTTCGCAGGAATGGAAGATTTTGAAGAAGGAATTTCAAGGTTCAACTATGGTGATTACGATAAAATTGCAGACATACCGTCATGACTTTCAAACTCTTTCTATGAAAAGTAATGAATCTATTCAAACTTATTTTTCTATTGTTTCTTCTCTTCTTAATCAAATAAAGTCTTATGGTGAAAATATATCTGAAGAAACCGTTATAGAAAAAGTTTTAATGAGTCTTACTCCAAAATTTAAACATATTTTTTCTACGATTGAGGAATCTCATGGCTTAACTGATTATACTTTGGATTAACTAATGAGTTCTTTGCAAGCTCATGAAGAGAGACTCCTAAGGTCACATGAACAAATGAAGAAAAGGCATTTTAGGTGAAGGGGGAGCCCACTCATTAGATAGATAAGCTAGAAAACTTTGCAAATCGTGGAAGAGGCAGAGGTGGTTTTCGAGGAAGAGGCCAAGGAAGAAACCAATATAGAGGAGGTTCAATGAAGAGAAGCATACTAGGGTGTTCATGTGCAACTACTGCAGAAAATCAAGTCATAAAGAAGCTTATTGTTGGCAAAATCAGAAGGATGACAATAACCAAGCAAGCTTTGTAGAGAAAAATGACAATGATAGTAAGTTGTTCATGGCCTTTTACTATGAAAAAAGAATAAACTCCTAATGATTTCAGGTTTTTGGATAGTGGTTGTTCAAATCATATGTCTGGAACAAGATCATTGTTCAAGGATCTTGATAAGTCCAAAAAATCAGACGTAAGGCTAAGAGACAACAAAAATATTCAGGTTAAATGCAGAGGCACTATTAGCATTATGACCAGCCAAGGTAATGCTAAGATTTTAGAAGATGTGATGTTTGTTCCTAGTCTATCTCATAATTTGGTTAGCATTGGACAACCAATGACTAGCAGATACTCAATTTCTTTTGTCGATGGTGTTTGCACTATTAAAAAAAAACAAATCTGGGAAAACCATTGCTAAAGTTTCAATGGCTAACAATAAAATGTCTCCTTTAGAAGTCTCAATGGTTGAGAGTTGTACTATGGTAGCTAGTGGAGATAATGAAACTAGACTATGGCATTTGCATTATGGGCATTTAAATGTTAATTGATTGAAGTTATTGAGCCAAATGAAAATGGTTTTTGGGTTGCCAAAAGTTGAGAATCTTGATTTTTGTGAAAGTTGTGTTTATGGAAAACAAAGTAAAAAGTGTTTTCCTGTAGGCAAGTCTTGAAGAGCTTCTATTTGTCTTGAGTTAGTACATATTTATTTGTGCGGACCTATGAGTTTGGAGTCCTTATGGGGAAGTTGATACTTTCTACTTTTTACTGATGATAATAGTTGTATGAGTTGAATATATTTCTTGAAATTTAAATCTAAAACTTTTGATAATTTCAAGAAATTTAAATCTTTTGTTGAGAGGCAAAATGGATGTAGACTCAAAACTCTTTGAACATATAGTTATGGTGAGTTTTTATCAAAAGAATTCAGTTCCTTTTGTGAGGAAAATGGAATACACAGAGAACTCACATCACCTTATACACTAGAGAAAAATGGTGTAGGAGAATGAAAGAACGACATAATTGTCGAAATGGGCAAAAGCGTGATGGAAGGTAGAGGTGTACTGAAGTGTTTTTGGGTTGAAACTGTTGCCACTACTGTCTATTTGCTAAATATTTCTCACACTAAGACAGTGTTTAATCAAACACCATATAAAGCTTGGAGAGGTAACAAGTCCAAGGTAAGCCACTTACGCGTCTTTGGTTGTATAGCTTATGCCTTGATAAATTCACAAGCTCGACGTAAGCCTGATGAAGAATGTGAAAATGTATTTTTGTAGGATATAGCACACAAGCCAAGGCTTAAGTTATATAATCCAGTGCACGGGAAAATTACGGTCAATAGAAATGTTGTGTTTAATAAATATGTAAGTTGGAACTTTAATTCAACAAATGAAAGTTCAAACATTCAATTGTTGCCTTCTGACAATATTGTTGATCAAGAGTATGTAGCAGATCCTTTTTTGGTTGTTCCATCAACTACCTCATCGATTGCACCAACAACTTCTCCATTATTGGAAAAACCTTACGCTGAGCCAACTCCATTGAGAAGATCAACAAGAGATAGGAAACAAAAACCTAGATATGCTAACAGTACATCTTGTACTTTTGCTTTACTTGTTTCAGATCCTACTTTCTTTGAAGATGCTGAAAAAGAGGATAAATGGTGCAAGGGTATAGAAGAGGAGTTGATGGCTATTCAAAAGAATCAAACATGGGACTCGGTAAATTTTCCACAAGGAAAGAAAGTCAATGGGCTAAAATGGGTGTTTAGAACCAAGTATCATGCAAATGGCAACATTCAAAAACACAAGTCAAGGCTCATCATGAAGGGTTATTCCCAACAACAAGGTATTAACTTCGACGAAACTTTTTCTCCTATTGCTCGATTTGAAACAGTGAGAACTCTCTTAGCCTTGGCTGCTAAATTAAATTTGCCAGTGTACCAATTTGATGTTAATCGCCTTTAATAATGGTGGAAGTTTATGTCTCACAACCTGAAGGTTTTGTAGTTAGAAGATAAGGTTTACAAGTTAAAAAGGCACTTTATGGCTTAAAACAAGCGTCGCAGGCGTGGTACTTCAAAATTGATTCTTATTTCCAGGAGAGCAGCTTCCAAAGGAGCAACAATGATCCTACTCTTTATAAAAAAAAAGAGGAGGCAAAAATGTTTTTCTAGTTGTATGTCTTTATGTTGGCGATATGATATATATAGGTTCGAGTGAGTCTATCGTCACTGAATTTAAAGACTGCATGATGAAGAATTTTGAGATGTATGATTTGGGTCTACGGCATTATTTTCTTGGTCTTGAGGTGAAACAGGGAGTTGATGGCATATTTGTGAAAAGTTCAATATGGTAAATTGCAATGGCGTTGCTATGCCGATGAATATTAATCAAAAGTTGTGTCGTGATGATGGTTCTGAAATGACAAATGCGACTTATTTTAGAATTTTGGTTGGTGGTTTGAACTACTTGTCTCATACAAGGACAAACATTTCTTTCTTTGTTGGCGTCATATCGATATTTATGCACAATCCAAGTAAACTTCACCCTAGAGCTGCAAAGAGAGTATTGCGATATATCGCAGGGACAACAAATCTTGGAATTTGGTATTCTAAGGTAACAAATTTGAGATTAATTGGCTTTAATTATAGTGACTACGCAGGCAACATTGATGATAGAAAGAGCACATATGGTTTCTTGTTTAATCTTGGATCTGGAACAGTTTCATGGAGTTCAAAGAAACAAGAATTAGTGGCCTTATCAACTTCAAAGGCTGAATATATTGCAGCAACTTCTGCAGCTTGTCAAGAAGTTTGGTTAAGGAGAATTGTTGCTGATTTTAATCAGAAACCAACTGGTGCAACTGAGATTTTTTGTGACAATAGATCTGCTATTGCAATGTCGAAGAAGCCAGCATTCCACACTGGAACAAAGCACATATATATTCGCTATTACATTTTTCGAAGTCTTGTTTCTACTGGAGAAATTACTTTGAAGTCTTGTGATACAAATGAGCAAGCAACATACATCTTCACGAAGTCACTTCCCCAAGTAAATCACGAGTTCTTCAGAGATCAAATTGGAGTTTGTAGTTTTGAATCTGGGGGGGTTGAAAAGTGATTCAAAAGAAACTTGACCAAGTCTTCAGGAGTTTGTTAGTTAGTTTCCTTTATCTTAGCAAGTTTAAATATTGTGGCAGATTAGTAACTAATTAGTAATTAGTGGGTTAGTGGACCTAGATTTTAGTATTTTTCAGTTTTTTGGTAAGCCTATTTATAGGCAGGTTTTTTTTCTTACATTAATTTATCAAATTCAAAAAAGTTTCCAGTAACTTTTTGTATCTTTTGCTCTCTTTTTGTTCACTTTTCCTTTTGATTATTTTTTTCTTTCCAACAAAACTGTTGACGGACGGTACAAACAGTGGTTCTTGCATCTAGCCCTGAGGTTGGTTCATTAATGAAAATGATAGAGGGGTTAGCTCCACTGCAATGGTCAACCTTTTGAGTTGCTCAGTTAAGAGGCCGTTGACCCCTGGAAAACTAAGGCTAATCTTAATGGTCCAAGCTCCTCAAGATGCATGACTTCCAGCCAATACATCCATCAATGTTTTTTTTCTAGTACCACTTACTCCCAACAAATCTGCCTAAACACCAGGCCTGAAAGCTCCACTTATGCCCTTAAGAAGTACCAATTTATCTTCAGTAGCACTCTGAGCTTTCATATCTTGCAAGTATCGTGAAAGTAACATATCTTTTGAAAATGAAGGATTAGCATTGCTAGTTGATCAATAACATTTCCTGGATAGTTAGTTACCTGAGGTGATGGAATATGGTTTGCTATTGGAGTCTTCTTTATTAGTGCTAGTCGTTTGGGCATCTTCAGTGTCTTCTGATATCATAGCTCGCGGCTTACCAAATGCTGTAGATATTCATAATGAACTTTTAACATTTTTTTACCCGTAGGGAAATATAAATGGAGAAATCTGAGAGATACTCACGTTTTAGGTAAGAGAATGCAACACTGTAGCAGACCCCATGCCGAGTGATTCTACCACAAGAAAAACCTCCAGATATGATGTTCCGAAAGGATTTATTTTGGCAAAGTTATTAACGAGATATTGCAAGCTAATTGGTCACAAATACCCTGACCACATATGTTCGAAATGCAACGGAGAAGATAATATAATCCCGTAATGGTTTTAAATTCTCTACTAATTTTGGTATGTATTATCTTACTAGATTTACTAGTCCTAAGAATGATTGTAATTTCTTTTTTGTGTCTAGTTGTTCATTTGAGTTAATTATTTTTTGTACTATATGTGTTTGCATTTTTATTCCCTTTTTATCAATTTGTATTCCTAAGAATTCTATTTGATTTTTCATTATATCAGCTTTCTTTTTACTTAGACTTATACCTGAATATTCTATGATGTGTATAAATTTTTCTAATAATCTTATATGTTCATCTTGTGTTTTGGAATATAATAATATATCATCAATGTACACTACACAATTTTCTATTTGTTTAAAGTAATTGTCCATAAAGTGTTGATATCTACCTGGTGCGTTTTTATATCCAAATGGTAATACATTCCATTCATAAAATCCTTGTGGTACAGTGAATGTTGTTAGTTTTTTAGATTCTTCTTCTAGTTTTAAGTGATAAAATCTTGATTTACAATCAAATTTGCTAAAATAATTATATCCTTGTATTTGTCTTATCTTTAGTATTTTATTTGGTATCGGATAATTATATGTTTTAGTTTCAGAACAATTACAATGGCAGTAGGAGCTGGCACAAATATGGTTGTTCATCTAACAAATCCTTGGAATATTTGATAATACATTAAATACCTTGCTAAAAAAACTGATTCTTGTTTATCAACTACGCATTATCAAACCAAATACAATTCTCTCTCCATAGGCTCTTCGGGAAGGACAATATAGATAAGAAGTATTCGAGTCAATCCAAATGTGGCCAAAACAATAGGCCAAGTAAGAGGAGGATCCTTCTCTTCTTTATTTTAGACGAAACTCAAATCCTTGAACAATGAGACCGTGTTTTCAACTGCAATTCCTAATCTCCATCAATCGCGCTTCAAAATGTTTGTCTTCTCCTATATCATTAAAAAAGTTTCCCATTTTTTTATTTCATCTATCGATCCCCTCTTTTCAAGGGTAGCCTCGCTTTAGGTCCTCATCCTAAAAATGGACAACTTTAGCTCGTGTCTCTACTTCATGGTCGCTCTCAGAATCAACAAATCTAAAAACTTCCTTAACATTTCTAAAGACATAAAATCCATCTTCTAAGTAGTGCATTTGTACTTTAGTTTTCAATTCACACTTTACAGTAACTTTAAGTTCAAAACTTCAAATTATACAAAATGCCAAAACCTAAAGTAAGAACCTACTCCTCTTAATTTCTCTTTGTGTTACACTTTTATAGTTCTTTACATAATAATTATTATTGTTTCTATTTTATGAGAATTTGTAAAGTTACATTATTGTCTTGTCGTGTCAAATTGTTAGAAATGTCATATATTTATTTTATAAGCATTTTTCTTATTGGTTAAACCGAAAATAGAACCATAATGGACCAAATCCAATAAACCAAATATCGATAAAAAATATCTTATTGGTTTGGTTATTGGTTTAGTGTACTCAAAGATCGAAAACTGATAAACTGAATCAATAATACATTAAACCAAGCCGACTAGACCGATGCACACCCCTAATTGTTCAAAACAAATACATCGTAAAATAATCAAATTAATAGACTTTACCAGTTTACGTCCATCAAGTAGAATGAGAGAATGACATAGACTAAAAAGAGTTCCTTTTTGGTGTTGCAAACATGAGGAATCTTATCTGATCTATCATTTAGATAATCAGAGGGCAAAAATCTTCCCCAAATTTTATCTGATCCTACAACAAATTTGAATTCTTTGTTAAATTTTTTGATCTTAGTGCGTTTGATGAAGTTGTTTTTCAAATTATTTCAAAAATACACCCTTCTGGCAGCCTTTCAAAATAATTCATTGGATCAATGGACTTAGAAAAATTCATATCAAAATTCTTACAAAAGTTTATAATTGAGAAAAAAGACCAATTGTGATTGGAGACTGGTTTGATTAGATAAGGTAACATAATAAATAAATACTTAATGATTTTAATTTAGGGGAGCTATTAAAAAATAAAGAATAATATGAGTCTAAGGGTTAACATCGAGGCATTTTTGAACCAAAAGATTGACGTCAGGGGTATTTGGGGGCCGAAAGGTGGATGAATGATAGTTTTGTACTAATTCAAATAGTTGAGGGGCGTTTTAGGCCCTTCTACGTTCTTTTATTTGTAGATTAACTAATTAAAAGAGTCGAACTTATTTAAACTTCAGTTAAGTCTATTGAGATCAATATTATATAAAAATAAAAATAACAAGTATGAGAAAAATTCTATTCTGGCATACACATATAAACATGTGATTGGAAAATTAAGTCTCCTAGAAAGCGTTGGACCTAAGTAAACGTATAATCAGAATGAATTGTGATCTTAAGTTCTCAAATAACTTTATCGCTTATATATAAAAAAATTTCTTCCATTATTGTGCCTTACTTTCCGCTAGATCTGTAGGTCTCAAGACAACTTCATTGTGATTTTAGGTCTACCTTGTCCCTTATAACATATCTATTCACAATGGTTTCATAAAATGTACATTTAAATAATTTATGATTTAACCATGGTAAACTAGACAATCTGGTGTAAACATCATATGTGAATAAGATTTTACCGAACTCATTAAGCATCTGGATGTCAATGTAGAACATGACCAAACCATCTCATATGTTTTACCTCTCTAGGTTTATTTATATAATAATAAACGGATACAAACAAATTATTAATTTTGAACAAATTTATCTAATACAAACAAATTATTTATTTCCAATCTTAGTAACTCAACAAGCACTAAATCCCGAATAAGCTTCAACCCCTTACTCATGCCTCTGCGTGTGATTGTGTTTTAGGCCCCATTCAATAGCATAAAATATGTTTGACAAAGTTTTAAAAATGTTAGATTGGAATGGAATGCATATTAGTTACCTCCATCAATTAGAACACAAGAGTCACAAAGACTAAATTAAAGCTCCTTTTCAGAGGAGCAAGCTCGCGGGGAAACATATCTCGACATAGTATCTTCATAATAATCCAGCAATTTTTTTCTAAATAACGCCTGGTTCTGCGGTGGAGTTGAATTCTAAAAAACGCTTGGTTCCTTTTCAGCTACACTTTTTTTTCCACTGATTCACTTTGAATATCATCTAAAATGAAGGATTTGTTTTTATGTTTTTAAATCTTGTCGCTTTTCAATATTTCTTGCTTTAGTTATTGACCATCACCTGACCTCTCAAAGGGGAGACACAAAAAAAAAATTATTTCATAAATTTGACTAGACAAATAAATTTAGAGCATTATATAGAACAATTACAATGGCAACATGAACATATTTGATAATACATTCAATACCTTATTTTAAAAAAAAACTAATTCTTGTTTATCAACCACACATTATCTAACCAAATACAATTCTCTCTCGATAGGTTCTTCGGGATATACCATATAAGAAATATTCAAAGGCAAACGAGTCTAAATAAGACCAAAATGAAAGGCATAGAGGAGGATCCTTTTCTTCTTCATTCTGGACGAAACTCAATTCCTTGTACAATGAGGCCGTGTTTCCAATTTTGCCTTATTTCCATCAATCGCGCTTCAACATATCCATCTTCTCTGTATCACTGAAAAAGTTTCTCATTTTCAATTCCATCCATCCATCACTTCTAATCAAGGGTAGCCTTGCTCTAGAGCCTTGTCCAGAAAGATGAGCAACTTTAGCTCGTTTCTTTACTTCAGGGTCACTCTCTGTATCAGATAATCTAACAATTGCCTTAACATTTATAAGCCCATAAAATCCATCTTCCAGTTTGAACACTAGATAAGAGCAATAGCTGGTTCTTTTTGACAACATTCGAGTTCCAATTTTTCCTCATATATCAAGCCAACTGATTTTCTTAAGTTTAGCCACTTCAAAGAATCTACAAAAGAAATTACATTCCCTCAATAATAATATTTAATAAGGTATTTTTTTCAAAATTTAGAGTACATGGAAAGGAACCGGAAAAGTATAAAACCTGGCATCCGGGTGAGACAACCATTCCCAATACGCTGGTGTACCGCCCCACATAATTCCAAGTTTTCGTGCTGCGACCATAAGACATTTACCCGTCTTCTTATCCAGCGAAAGACTCTATTTCACAGACCAAATCACATATACAAAATATTAGGATTTGAAAAAAAAAATGGTTGTAAAGGGCACTAGACCACTCCTATTGTATCCAATTAGGATCACAACGGGCCAACCATGCTCACTTGACATGACTAGCTACCTCAAGGTTGCCAGGATTAAACCCACGTAACAACTAAAATAACACATCCACAAGTAAAATAAAAACCTTGGAAAAATCTAGCACACATTGGATCCCTCATTCATCACTAGATATGATCGTGGTCCTTCTCATATCTAGTGGATGAAATTATAATTTTCACTAAGTGTCTATTTGGAAAGTCATCTAATAATTGGAACTGGTGTAATTACTAGGGTAGTAATTACCAACCTAGTAATTATACACCTTAGGGGTTGTTTGGTTAAGAGCAAGTTATCTCAAGATTAATTATCCTGGTAATAGTTATCCTGGGATAACTTATCCCACCATGTATATGGGATAACTTATCTAATCACTATGGTATAAATGGTGGGATAAGTCATCCCAAACATATCAACCAAACAAGACACCAAAATTTAATCCCATGACTATTTTTTTTATCCCAGGACTATTTATTTCTATCTGTCACACCAAACGACCCCTATGTTGACTTGTTTGTTTGACACTGTGTAATTACAAATGTCATGTTTGGTTACACAAGTGTAATCATAAGGATATATTAAATTTTAAAATAAAATTTAATTATCTAAAATTAAAAATCTATATTCGACAATAAGGTCTTTATAAATAATATAAAATTAACTATTTAAGATATATATTGACTTTTAAGAACATATTAATCAACAAACATATGTCTTTATTAATATGATGATTTTTTTTTAAATTAGTATATTTTAATTAATAATAAAAACTAAAAATATAAGATTTGTCTGAACATCATAAAATACATGTTTGATAAAAAAAAAAATTAACATTATAAATATAATGTCATAAACTATGAGAATATTTGACAATAAATAATATATCAAGTCAAACTAAAAAATAAATGAATTGCAATGTGAAATATCAAGTCAATACTACTAAAATAAATAAAACTGAAAATATAACACAAGTCTAAATTCAAAATAAAAAAAATAAAAAAAAAATTTTATGTCAAATTTTAACATAACGTGAAATGTGATTTGAAGAAAAGAAAAACGTAAATCTATAACCTTATTCAAGAATAAATTCTACTTTAACTTAAAAAATAGAATACTAACAAAATTATGCTAATGAAAAAAATAAACATAGAATAAATAAATAAAATAAATAATACGATAAATCACATGAAATCACAAGAAGTAAATGTTTAGAATGAGAAGGAAATAAAATATAAATAATATAGATTAAAAAATATTAGAATAAAAAATAAAAAAGAATTTTAAATAATAGAACTAAATATAAATTAAAACTAAAAACAAAAATAATAAATTTGTAATTACATCATGTAATTACCAACAATTCACAACCCCACCATGAGAATTGGAGGGTATATGTTACACCCACGCTTTAAGTTTAAGACGAGAAACAAGCCAAATAGGCAGCCCCATCGGCTATTTGACTCCCTTAGGGGAAATCTCATATTTTCCCTTTTTGTTTAAGCCCAAACGATTAAAAAAGGGAAAATTAGCAAACTAGTTATTAAAAACATTTATACTTTAAAATAATTATTGAAAATGTCAATATGTCTATATTTTATTAAATAAAATGTATCCTAATATAATTAATTTTATTTCCTTTTATTTGTCAAATTAGGCCCCACATTCCACTAATTTTACTCCCCTGTCCGTGTGAAAAAGAAGAAGAAAAACTCCCATTACCCACATATTGGAATGAATACGATTTAACAAAGGTTACAAAATTCTGGAAAAAAACAAAAATACACTCTGAGAAAGGCACACGTTTGAGTTTTCTTTGAAAATGTAACTGATGAGAAAATTAAGTGATATTTACCTTTTTTTGAAATATTATCTCCTTTGATTTTCTCCCTTTTGTCATTAAATTATTGTATTCTTTCAAATTAAACAATTTTTTTAAAAAAATACATAAATCAGATATATAACAAACTAAAATATTGACAGTTTTAATAAATATTGAAAATGTGGCTAATGGATCTTATTAAATGCTAAATTATTAACATTTTGAAAATTTTCCCTTAAAAAAAACACCCTTCATTTCAATCCGATTTACGCTATTTCATCATTCAACATTCCTCTCTTCTTCTTCTCCAAAACTGACGCAAGAAATCCAAGAGACGACTCAAAGACTCAAGCCTAATATTTCCTCACTTTCGATAACTAGTTCTCTAAACGTTTGAGGTATGTAGAACTACTTCTCTTTTCTATTTCTTCAAGTTTTATTACCCTCCAATTCGAATTACTCTCAATAGATCTAGGGTTAAACTACAAGAAAAACTGTCTCTAAGGAAGGGAAATCCCGTCCCTAAAAGCCCAAATCTGGTCCCTAACAAGCATTTGGGACCTGAAAAGGCTGGTCGCCACTCGTCCTAGTAGCTTCCGTCGCTATTGGTCAACAAAGACGACTTTAAGAATCCGGTCGTTAAATGGTTTTGGGACGGGAAAGAAATCTGGCCGCCTCAGTCATTTTAGAGACCCACAATTCTGGTCTCAAATACATTTAAGATATCTTAGAAAAAACTTATTTCGGGTTGTTAACCCTCTTTAGGGACGATCATAAATTGGTCCTAGAATATCATTAGCAACGAGCAACCACCTGGTCCTAGAAACACATTAAAGACGAGTAATTACCTAGTCCTAGAATAGATTAGAGACGATCAACAACTTGGTCCTTGAATAGATTTAGCAACGTTCAATGACCTGGTCCTAAAACAGATTTAGTAACGATCAAGCTATTCTAGTCCTAGCTTAATCATTAGAGACGAGCAACATTTCTCATCTTCGATTGACCTTTAGGGACGAGCAATAATTTTGGTCTCAAATTGACCACCAATGGTCCTAGAGCAATTGATACCACTAGAATACAAATCATCCACAAATATTAATCTGCTACTAAAAATTTTTAAACAAAAAGATGAAATAAATATACAAAGAAGAGACAAGAAGATAGAGATCAAGAGTGTACGATTAATTACAATAAAGTGGCTAACATCTCATGATTTTAGTTATAATATTTGCTTAAAAAAACATATCTAATATCCGAACTATACTATATATAGTATCATGTTTGGAAAAACATAAATTTGTGCTAAACAAATAGGGAGCTCGTGCATCAACAAAAGCTTGGTAAACAGTTACAAGTTTCAATCTTTAATTCATCGAGTGTTGTCCAGAAACATCAACAAAAGCTGCAAAAAAAAAAGTAGAAAAATCAATTAGAAAAACAATGAGATGCATTTACCAATATCAAAAATCTATTTTGAAGAACTACATGTAAATGGAATTTGGCAAATAATAGAAACTAATGAACTGATTAACTATTATTAGTTTATTTTTACTAATAGTAGCTACAATTTTAGTAAATTCTCCCTCCTACATTTTTCTCTCTATACGTATTCTATATGTTAATCTACAACAACCATTTCTTAGAGAGTTAACTACACGCTCTGTCCTATGGAGCTGCCATACGGGACTTCATCAGGACAGGAAAAGGGAAATAGAGAAGCAACAAACTCCTATGACCAAGCTGAAAATTTCTATGGTGCGAAGCTCCTATGACCAGCAAACTAATGGACATAATGAGGCAAAAACCAGAAACAATCAGCTGAATTACAGTGGTACCAAGCTGAAAATTTCTATGTCTCCTAATAGCTCAGAAGGAAAAGTGGAAAATACCTACCCAAATGAAGAAGTTGTCGAAAACGAGCAGCCAAGGATCAATCATATAAGCAAGTTTACTAGCTTAGTTACGAAGATTAAAAATAAAAAAACCTCTATAGTTAGCGATGAAGCTGAACAGTGAGCAGACAACAATTCAAATGATTTTTTCAACCGTAAAAGGCACATAGATCTCACTACATCCAGTTCTACAATCTCCAACAAACAAGTATATTTTTACTTCCTCAGTTAGCAGAAAATATTGGTTATTCACTTTATGATAACCAGATCATGGCTGAGAGATTATGTATGAATGAAGCATAAGAAAAAGAAAAAAAGTGCTCCAAAAAAAGAAAAGCAAAGTCATGTTCAAACCAGATATATCTCTAGCATCAAAACAAGAAAGAATACGAGACAAAATAAGCCGGATCACAACAGGAAAGGGGAAACAAAGAAACAACAAACTCTTAGTCAGAAAACGAAATGCAACCTAATTGACATAATGAGGCAGAAAGTAGCAACAATCAGCTGAATTACAATGGTACCAAGCTGAATATTTCTATGTCTCCTAACAGCTCAGAGGAAAAGTGGAAAATAGCTACACAAATGAAGAACTTGTCCAAAACGAGCAGCCAAGAATCAATCATATAAGCAACTCTTCTAGCTTACTTACTAAGATTAAAAATAAAAAACCTCTACAGTTAACGATGGAGCTGAACAGTGAGCAGACAACAATTCGAACGATTGTTTCAACCGTAAAGAGCACATAAATATCACTACATCCAGTTCTACAATCTCCAACAAACAAGTATATTTTTACTTCCTCGATCAACAGAAAATATTGGTTATTCACTTGATGATAACCAGATCATGGCTGAGAGATTATGTATGAATGAAGCATAAGAAAAAGAAAAAAAAGTAATCCAAAACAAGAAAAGCAAAGTCATGTTCAAACCGGCAATCTCTAGCATCAAAACAAGAAAGAAAAAGAGAAAAAATAAGCAGGATCATGATAGGAAAGTGGAAACAAAAAACAACAAACTCCTAGTCAGAAAATGAGAGGCAACCTAATGGACATAATGAGGCAAAATCAATCTTTATAAGAACTTGTCAAAAACGAGCTTAGAGGAAAAAGTGAAAAATACCTACCTGAATGAAGAACTTGTTGAAACCGAGCAACCAAGAATCAATCCTATAAGCAAGTCTACTAGCTTACTTACTAAGATTAAAAATAAAAAACCTCTACAGTTAGCGATGGAGCCGAACAGTGAACAGACAACAATTCGAAAGATTTTTTCAACCGTAAAAAGCACATAGATCTCACTACATCCAGTTCGACAATCTCCAACAAACAAGTATATTTTTACTTACTCGGTCAGCATAAAATATTGCTTATCCAGTTGAAACGGGCGATGTCATAGGTTGGACATGTGATTCTTGAGCAGCAAAGAGCTCTTGCATTTTCCTTATTTCTTTCATCTCATCTTCTAAGGTAGATAAGCAATTGTTCAAGGATTTGTTCTCTTCATTCAAGTATTTGTTATCCTCTTGAGTTGAACGTAGCGCAAATAATAAATCAGCCTTTGAAGATGTTCCACCTTTCAAGTCTTTCGTCTTTACTCCACCCCAAAATACAAATACATGGCTACGATTTTGAGGTCCACAAAATTTTTCAACAAGTTCTATAGTAGGTATAGATGGATCAGCTTGAACCATTTCTTCAAGTTGAGCCTACAAATATATAAAAGAACATTTTCTATCATAACACATAACAATTTAAAGTAATTATTTATGAAATTGATCCCTTTAAAGATATGTTAAACCAATACATGATTACAAGCAACTACTATATATGTTGAAACTTACAAAGTGGATGATAGATTGTCTTCTTTAGTATATAATTGAAACCAAGTTCACATATACACTAACTTCAACATACTCCCAAAAGAAATCAAGGGACTTTTGAATATGGATAGATGGAAAGTTCTCTCGGTAAGAACACAAAGAAGAACACCTGCTAGGCTGAATTTTGATCCTCAATACTAATATTTTAAATTGTTGGAGGAATATGTAACTTGTATAGATATTATTCTCCATGTTGCATTTAACGAGTCTTAAGATTAGATAAGATATATGGAGTATCAATTCTCTAATGTGGAAGCTTATTATACAGCTCGCTTAAATCACTTGTAACTTTTTGGATTCCAAAGATGAATGAAACACAATCGTTTGATCAAAAATAAAAATACAATCAAATGGCACAATGGAAAATAAAAGATTATAAACTAACTTGTAATTAAGATGTTAGTTCTTGAAACATGTATACATGATTCCTTTTAACCTACCAAATATTAAAGTAATTTGTCAATAAAAAAATCTCTTGTTGGTAGTTGGTTTAAGATCACACATGTATCAAGATTCATGTGCCCTGCTAATTTTTTTCCCTTATCTACAAACACTTAGATTTCTCTTAATAATTAATGTTATGGAAGAAACATTTATATGGATACAGTAGGAGTTGTATGTTTGACATAACTTGGCTCATAAACTAGCTTCTTCAAGTTGGTCAACATAATTTATCGCAGCCTCAACTAATACAAAAAAAAACCAAGAAAACTAGAAGTCGCTAAATCACAATTGCCCTCCATAACTATATGTTACATTGCA
Source organism: Solanum verrucosum (assembly GCF_900185275.1). Classification (NCBI taxonomy): domain Eukaryota; kingdom Viridiplantae; phylum Streptophyta; class Magnoliopsida; order Solanales; family Solanaceae; genus Solanum; species Solanum verrucosum. The sequence goes on along the minus strand of NW_026020221.1, from coordinate 1,199,093 downwards.
TATATCTCTAAACTACAGAACACTATTATTTACCTCACCGAAAGTCACTCCACAACAGAAGAAACTAGAAAAGCGAGGTACATAATTAGTGAATCTAAAAGCATACAATGATACCTTGATGCCTAATATTGAGCAGATGTTTAGTCTAAATTGGACATCACTTGGATCAGGTGAAAAATATTTAGGTAATACTCATGAATACACTATATTCGTTAATGATTTGACAGTTGATATCACATGTTACTTATTTTAGGAGACATTCAAGGTCAATTATCCTTTAATCAAACTGCTAAAGTTGTAACAGATTGTGTAACAGAAAACATAAAGAGCTACACGTTTATTAGATTAGGGGATGAGAGCGAGCAGTTACAAGTAATGACTATGCTTCATATCAATGTACTGAAACTCGAAATGAACACGACCCTAATAAGACTAATACGTTGGGAACTTGGATACCAATAATCTAACAGATGATCACTTCAGGCAGGTTTCTAGAAACTACATGCAATTACTATATGTAAAAATATCAGTAGGCGATCATTTTGGTTTTGTTCAATAGTTCAGGATGATTTACTCACATCATCTTATATTTTGCAATGAGTAACTGGCTGCCTCAAAGTAATGCATAAAGAAGAACTAACAACATTAGAAATTGCTAATCTTTATAAACATACAACTATATATTAACTATTTATATTACTACAACGTTTATATGTCCAAACTCCAAAACACTTCAATTTTCTAAGTAAATCACAATAACTAAAGGTAAACAATACATTTATATATTCTTGAACATGAATAACAATTTTGTCGAAACCTTTTCAGATGTAAATAAAATTTTCAATAAGAATAACAACACAAGTCCTTATTTGGCTCGTAAATAATTGAAACATTGATCATATAAAACTAGATAATGAAATCAGATTATCTAGCTATTAGAAACTTAATCCAATAATGTTTTCACTGATTGTACAAAATAAAAGACAAGATTATGAAATCAGTAACCTATTTAATGTTAGAAAAGATGAGGACGAAGAAGAGAAACTTCAATATAACAAGAAAAAACGTCATCAAAGCAACTTATGGATAAAAAACAGAGCAAATCAATGGGAAGAAGAACAAACCTGTAACTCTGCTGCTGCGATGAAATTTTTAGGGCTGACCTGCGACAAAAGCACAGTGAAAATGTTGGGATTAGGGTAGAGAATTTCGATTGGAGATGAAGAATCTAATGGAGACGTTGCACTGAAGAGAAAATAGGGCAACTTTGCAACCGGCGGCGCAATGTGTTTTTTGATAAACAGCTCATAGATTGTATGTAATCAATGAAGAACTAGATGTAAAGCTTGAACCTCCATTACTGAACTTTACAATGAAGCTATACAAAAAGGAATATCTTGTGAATTGAACTATTATCTCTACTCTACAACTGTTGAGTCACACCTTATATACAGTTTCTAACCGACTAATTATCTATACAAAATATCTTCTAACTAACTGATAATGACAGCTGTAACTAACTAATAATGACAGCTGGCCATGTGCATGTTAGCTCTTTGCAATCTCCTTGTTATAATCTCCAATATCCCCCTTCAAGCTGGGTGATATGAAGATGTTCTTCAATCCCAGCTTGGACATAAGATGAGAATGTTGGCACCTACTCAACCCCTTAGTAAAAAGGTCAGCAGGCTGTTCAGAGGAGCACAAATAATGGATGATCACAAATCCCTTCAAGACCTTCTCTCTAATAAAGTGACAGTCAATGTCAATGTGCTTCGTTCGTTCATGGAAAACCGGATTAGCAGCGATTTGGATGGCTGCTTTGCTGTCACAGTGTAAAGGAACTGGTAGGCTTAGAGGTATGTCCAAAGTATTAAACAGACCAATGATCCAAGTGATTTCCGCAACAGTAGAAGCAAGACTCCTATACTCTGCCTCAGCTGAACTTCTGGAAATAGTGGACTGTTTCTTAGACTTCCATGAGATTGGTGAATCTCCATACTTGACTATGTAACCAGTAATGGACCTTCTAGTATTAATACAAGACCCCCAATCAGCATCACAAAACGCTTGTAAGGACCCTGATGATGTTGCTGAAAGGAGCACTCCAAGGCCTGGTGATTGTTTAACATACTTCACTATCCTGATGGCAGCAGTCATGTGAGAGGTCTTAGGGGCCTGCATGAATTGACTGAGGCTTTGAACAGCATATGAAATGTCAGGCCTTGTGAGTGTGAGATATAACAACCTTCCAATCAGTCTCTGATATTCACTAACATCCAAAAGAGGTGAATCAGAATCATTTCCAACAAAATCATCAAATTCATGAGTAGTGAGTTTTTGGTTTTGCTCTACTGGTGTGTCTATTGGCTTAGAACTGCCTAATCCCAAATCTGAGATTAGACCCAAGGCATACTTCCTTTGATGCATTAAAATTATAACAAGGAGATTGCAAAGAGCTAACATGCACATGATCCAGGAAATCACCATTGCGTTACATCTAACCCATTGTTTCTTTTCCAGCTCCTCCTTGAAGTCGTCCCGCTTGATGCTCCCATCAATGAACCCCAATTTATTCTTCGTGAGGAGATTGAGTTGCATCGCGCGACTCCAAAGAGTGTAATTCTCCATTCCGACGAGCTGGATCCCAATTTGCACAGCTCCTGGTACATCGGAAGAGTTCAAATACAGAGGATGATCGTGATCGATCTTCTTCGCCATATCGAAAAATGAAAATCAAACAGAAAAATTGATGCGCCTCACAATCGGCTACACCCGCTCTGATACCATGATAAATAGCTCATAGATTGTATGTAATCAATGAAGAACTAGATGTAAAGCTTGAACCTCCATTACTGAACTTTACAATGAAGCTATACAAAAAGGAATATCTTGTGAATTGAACTATTATCTCTACTCTACAACTGTTGAGTCACACCTTATATACAGTTTCTAACCGACTAATTATCTATACAAAATATCTTCTAACTAACTGATAATGACAGCTGTAACTAACTAATAATGACAGCTGGCCATGTGCATGTTAGCTCTTTGCAATCTCCTTGTTATAATCTCCAATATTTTTGAGAAGACAAAGCGCTCTTTTTTTTTATTTTTCACTTTCAATGTAAAAAGTTTGGCGCCTATGCTTTTGTTGAAACAATTTTTCTATTTTAATAATTTAGTATTAAATTTGGGGGGAAATATGTCCCGCTCAAAGACCTTCAATTACCATTTGGGACTAGTTATAAGTTCTTTCGGGACCAAATTTAATACCTTCGCAATAGACTATACAAATAAGGACTAGAATATAATCTCGTCCCAATAGATATACTTTTAGAGACAAGATTATTAGTGCGTCCCAAAATATTGGTCTTAAATAAGGCTTTTTCTTGTAGTGACGTTGAAGGAAATTTTCCGTCTTTATCAATTAATAGCATTCTTTTTCACAAGTTGCTAGAAATCTAGAAACGACTCTCTAGTTCATGAATAACTGATAAGTGTGTGAATTACATAATTCTGTGAATTTCTGTTAGATTTGTGACTACTGTACAACATGAAATTTATGAAATCTATAAAGTTTGTAAGTCATCTGTTAAAAAAAGTTGGAATTTGGCAGCAACTAATTAAACATGTTAGGTGTTTTTTTTAAAAATGGGGTAGCACAAAAAGATTAAAAATGTCTCTCAATGGATTGAAATGACTTCTAATAGCTTTCAATAATTTTATTAAGCATTGAGGGGCTTTAAATAGTCAACATAAAACATATAATCTGCATAATTTAAAATTTAAACAACCTAAAATATCTCAACAACATAAACAAACTAACTAAAATTCAAAATTCAAATTTATTCAAACTAAATAACTTATTTTCCTAAAAGTTACTGCAGTAACTAAAATCAAACTTCAACACTCCTCCTTTGCTTTAGTTACTGCAATTGAAAAAAATGATCCTCCTCAATTTTTGCTTTGGTAGTTGATGCTGAATTTTTTCATTGTTTTTGAACTTGCAAAATTTCTTCTTTTTTCTTTTTCTTCTTTTGATTTTGTTCTTCAAAAACACATGCGATGACATTGCCTTGTGTAGAGGTTGTAAGGGTTTTTCTTCTATTGCAACCTCACATATCACATATGTTTCAAAAGATGGTTTTATTCTCACAGACTAAATTTGATAGTTTTCGTCTGTGAAAATTTGTGGGGCATTCAAAGAGAGACTGCTGCTTGCCATTATTTTGGATAAAAATGATTTAGAAAAGCCTGTGTGTTGAAAAAAGCACCGGTTGAAAAGATAGCCTTGATGGGTTAAAATAGGTAGCCCTGATGGGTTAAAAAGGTAGCCCTTACGGGTTAAAAATGTATGGTAGTTCTTTGGAAGATTTCACAGATCCGTTAAGATCATTGAAGCTCTTGATATCACTGTTGGTGTATTTTTTTAAATGGGGCAGCACAAAAAGATTAAAAATGTCTCTCAATGTAGTGAAATGACTTTTAATAGCTCTCAATAATTTTATTAAGCATTGAGGGACTTTAAATAGCCAACGTAAAACATATAATCTGCATAATTTAAAATTTAAACAACCTAAAATATCTCAACAACATAAACAAACTAACTAAAATTAAAAATTCAAATTTATTCACACTAAATAACTTATTTTGCTAAAAGTTACTGCAGTAACTAAAAGCAAACTTCAACAAAACACTTATTCTATTGAAATTTTCATCGATCTGGGAACTAGTTAGAGGACGAATTGTTTTGCTTACGGTCTTTGCGATTAGTTTTCTGCTTTATATCTTGTGAACTATAGTGTTTGAATCTAAATTATTTTCCAAGGAATCATGTTGAAAACTCCAACTACTTGATATGAATGGCGAACCTTGCTAAAACCATTTCAATTTGCTTTTTAGTGTCATAAAGTGTTAATGTAGCTGGGACATGAGATGTTGAAGTAATGTATCAAGATTCTACTATTTTTATTCTCCAAAAATGCTAACTAACTATATTAGACCATAGATTATGAGGGTAGCATGGTTGAATCTTTGATATGAGCCCTAAAGTTGCAAACCTATGACATGAGCCTAATAAGGCTAAAGCACGAACATGAACCGATAAGGCTAAATTTTTTTAAGGTAAATGATCAGTAAAATAATTATCTTTCAGTATGAGATTAAGGGAGTTATGTGGTTGACCAAGAAGGTATAAGTCTAAATGACCAATGCCCGAAACTACGTTTGCCGACGTAGGATAGAGATCCTTCCGCAAGACGGATAACTCTTGTTTTTATTCATGTGTCCCAAAAAGAGATAATTATGGATCCTTTCTAGCAAATCATGTCATGTCATGTCCTATGCCCATCAAGGTATAGGATGGCTTAGCTGATCGGGCTGAGATCAGACTCCATGCGCTCACATGGTGGTTTATATCGGTTCACCACTTGCTCCAATAAATAACTAAGAAGTTTAACTCACTTTACATTGACAAATACGACTTCAACTTTTGTTATTGTATTTTATTACTTTCTTGGTTCCTTTTTTTTGGTTTTGCATACCAATACATTCCATGTATTGATCGTATTTGGCACTACATTATTTTATGAAGTAGGTTCAGGCTCTCAGGTTCGTGAGCAGACACATCACTAGGATCCCTCTCTTCTGCTATTGGTGACCCTCCTTCCCACCAGTGCAAAGTTAGACATAATAGTTTTTTTTATGTTTATTTTAGTATTAAGGGTATACTGGGCCTTGTCCCGGCAAATTTCTATCATTCAGTAGAGGCTTCACAGATTTTGTCAGACGTCAAACAATCTATCTTGTTTTATAGAATATGGGTTTATAACTTTCAGTATAATACATTTATGTAGTCTAAATATATTGTGATGAAGACTTTCCCTTTTTAAGGGGTCGGGCTATCTTCATATTCTCTTCAATTATGTTGAGTTTTATGCTTATGTGAAATGCCAAAACGTTCACTCTTACTAGCAGTAGTGTCGGGTGCGTGCCACGTCCAATGTTTTGGCTTGAGGCGTGACAAAATTGGTATCAGAGCCAAAGTTCAAGTGTCCTAGGGAGTCTGTAAAGCTGTGTATTGTTAATGCCTAATTATGGGTGTAAAGTGCGCCACACTTAGAATCTGGAAGCTACATCACATTTAAGAATTGTTTCTTATTCTTTCATACTCTAGCCCATGCGATACATTTTAACTTAATGAAATTATTCTAATCCATGCTTACCGCATGTTTCAAATCATGCCTCCAAAAAGAACTACTAAATAGAGAACCGCTACCAATGCTAGGATACTTACTAGGACCAATGCTACCGTAGTGCCTTCAAACCATGTGATGCAGACTAGGAATGGGGTCCTTGCTTCTGGCCAAAATGCTAGTACCGAGGCTCCACATGTGCCAATAGTTCCTGTGAGGGGTCTCAGATAATCTATTCAGCCTCTAGGCACTGATGCTACTAATGTTGAGTTCAGATAAGCCATTCAGATGGTCACGCAGATTGAAACATGTCAGACTAGTCGTTCAGGTCCTACTGACTCAAGTTCTCATGACTCATCCGACACCTCAAAAATTCGAGAATTCTTCAGGATGAATCCACCAGTGTTTATAGGGTCCATGGTTGATGAGAGTCCTCAAAATTTTATTCAGGAGATTTCAAAAATTCTGAGGGTCATGAATACTAGTGAAACAGAGATGTTGCTAGTATCAAGTATGAATAGTGGGAGTTGTCTCATGGTGAAGGGGCGCCTCGTGCAAAATGGGATGACTTCATAGAGGCATTTCTTTACCATTTTTTTCCGCAAGAGCTAAAAGAGGCCAAAGTGGAGAAGTTTGTGAACTTGAAACAAGGAAAGATGATTGTAAGAGAATACAACTTCACTCAGTTGTCACGATATGCTCTAGAGGTGGTGTCAACAATGAGGGCTAGGATGTTAAAATTTATGTGTGGATTTGCAAAACATGTAAAGAAGGAGTGCAAGGCGACATTACTGGTAAGTGATATGGATATAGGTCGATTAATAGTGTATGATCAGCAAGTCGAGGAGGAAAAATAGAAGGATAGAGAGGAAATCCAAAACAAGATGGCAAAGTCCACAGGTAATGAATCTAATCAGCAGCGTTCAAGAAATGGAAACAAGACTTTCTTTCACAAAGGGTCATCTGGACTTGCTGCATCTTTGGCTAGTGCACCTGCACCCAGGCCTAAGATTGACCATCGAGTTTAGATTAATCAGAATTTTAGAGTTCAAAATTCTCAGTGTCAGGGAAATGGTATTTCGTGGGTTCCATCATATCCTGCGTGTGTCACTTGTGGGAAGAAGCAACTAAGAGAGTGACACTTTGGAAAGGGTGTGTGTTAAAGTGTGGTCAGCAGGGTAATAATCAGGCGGAAAGCCCCTCAGCAAGGAAGGGTAATAGGGGCAATAAAGCCCAATTTTCTGCTTCGGATTCCCCAACGGGTCGAGGTACTACTTCGGAAACCAGTGGAACTCATAATCATTTGTATGCTTTGGGCAATCACCAGGATTTGGAAGCTTCTCCTTCTGTTGTTACTGGTATGTTACAAGTTTTCTCTCATGATGTTTGTGTATTACTTGATCCTAGTGCCACTCTATCCTTTATAAGCCCTTATATTGCCTTGAAGTTTGTGATCAGCCCTGAACAAATTCTCCAACCTTTCTCTATTTTTACTCATGTTGGTGAATCTATTGTTGCTAGGAAACTTTATAGAAATTGTATAGTAAATATACTCCTTAGAGACACCGTAGTTAGCTTAGTTGAGTTGGATATGGTGGACTTTGACGTCATTTTGGGTATGGACTGCTTATACTCGTGCTATGCCATGGTTAATTGTAGAACCGGGGTAGTGACATTCTAGTTTCCCGATGATCCAGTTGAATATCTATCACCTAGTCCTGGTCAAGGATTCCAAAATAGAAGTTCCATCACTCTGCTCAGTTTTTGTTGTTAATGAGTATCCAAAAATTTTCCCTAAAGATCTCCACGGAATCCCTCCTGATAGAGAAATAGACTTTGGGATTGATGTTCTTCCCGACACTCAGCCTATTTCCATTCCTCCATATAGGATGACTCCTACAGAGTTGAAAGAGTTGAAGGAGCAGTTAAAAGATTTCCTTGCTAAGGGGTTCATTAGACCTAGTGTCTCCCCTTGGGGTGCCCCTTTCTTAGTCGTGCGTAAAGAGGATGGTTCCATTCGTATGTGCATTGATTATTCACAACTGAACAAGGTAACCACAAAGAATAAGTATCATCTTCCCAGGATAGATGACTTGTTCGATCAACTCCAGGGTACTAGGTGTTTTTTCTAAAATAGATCTCAAGTTTGGCTAACATCAGCTAAAGGTCAGAGAATGTGATATTCTGAAAAACATCTTTCCGAACTCGGTATGGTCACTTTGAATTTCTAGTCATGTCCTTTGGTTTGACTAACGCTCCTGTAGCTTTTATGGACGTCATGAATAGGGTGTTTGAGTAGTATCTTGATATGTTTATGATTGTCTTTATTGATGATATTCTGATCTATTCCCGAAGTGAGAGTGAGCACATCACCCATCTCAGGATCGTGATTCAGACAATTAGTGACCACAAGTTGTATGCTAAGTTTTCCAAATGTTAATTCTCACTAGATTCAATGGCTTTCCTTGGTCACATCATTTCCAGTAAGGGGATCAATGTGGATTCTCAAAACATTGAGGCTGTGAAGAATTGGCCCAGACCCACAATGCCAACTGATATTAGGAGTTTCTTGGGCTTGGTTTGTTATTACAGAAGATTTGTGAAATGTTTTTCATCTATTGTCGCTCCATTGACAAAGCTGACACAGAAGACAACTAAGTTCCAGGGGTCTGAAGCATGAGAAAAGAGCACTCAGAGTTGAAAATTTGGTTGACTTCTGCTTCTGTGTTGACCCAACCAGTGGGAGCAAATGGTTTTGTTGTGTATTATGATGCCTCGAGAGTTAGTATCGGTTGTGTTTTGATCCAAAAAGGTAAGGCAATAGATTATGCCTCTAGAAAACTTAAGAACCATGAGAGGGACTATCTGACTTATGATCTTAAGTTGGCATCACTGGTGTTCACCTTCAAGATTTGGCATCATTATCTCTAAGGGGTACATGTCGATATTTTTACTGACCACAAGATCCTGCATTATGTTTTTACTCAGAATAAGTTGAATGTCAGGCAGAGGAGGTGGCTTGAGTTGCTTGAGGATTATGATATGAGTTTGTTTTATCATCCTGGTAAAACAAATATTGTTGCAGATGCACTTAGTAGGTTATCCATGGGGACTCTTGCTCATGTAGAGGAAAGAAAGAAAGGGCTTACAAAATATATTCAGCGGCCTGCAAATCTAGGAGTCCGACTCATAGATTTTGAAAATGGTGGTGCAGTGGTTAATAATACGTCTGAATCATCTTTGGTGTTGGAAGTTAAAGAGAAACAGTACAATGACCCCATTTTGTTACAGCTTAAGAAGGAGGTTTGCAACCACCGGGTTATGGCTTTTGAACAAATGGGAGATGGTATTTTGAGGTATGAAAATATATTATTGTTCTGATGTTGAGAGAGGATTATGTCAGAAGTGCACCACTCCATGTATTTATTTCATCCGAACTCCACAAAGATGTACCATGACTTAAGAGAAAATTATTGGTGGAATAGCATGAAGAAAAATATTGTCAAATTTGTCGCTAAGTGTCTGAATTGCAAGTAGGTTAAAGTTGAACACCAAAGACCTGGTGGTTTGGCCCAAAATATAGCCCTTCCAGAGTGGAAGTGGGAGATGATAAATATGGACTTCATAACAAGACTACCACGTACTCGCCGTCAACATGATTCAATTTGGGTAGTAGTGGACATGATGACTAAGTCAGCCCATTTCTTGCATGTTAAGGTGACAGATTCTACCAAGGATTTTGCTAGGTTGTACATTGAGGAGTTTTTCAGGTTGCATGGGACCCTTGTGTCCATTATTTCGGACAGAGGCACTTAGTTCATTGCTCACTTTTGGAGGTCTTTTCAAAAAGGTTTGGGGACACAAGTGAGTCTCAGTACCGCTTTCCACCCTCAGACTGATGGCCAAGCGAATCGTACTGCCCAAACACTAGAGGACATATTGAGGGCTTGCATTATAGACTTCAAAGGTAATTGGGATGATCACTTACCTCTTATAGAGTTTTCTTATAATAACAGTTATCACTTCAATATTCATATGGCATCGTTTAAGGCCTTCTATGGGTAAAGATGTCGATCTTTGATAGGTTAGTACGAAGTAGGTGAATCTAAGTTTTCGGGACCATATTTGGTTCACCAAGCTATGGAGAAGGTTAAGGTTATTCGGAGAAGGTTGAGAACTGCTCAGAGCCACTAGAGTATTTGGTTTGTTAGTATTCAAAATGATAAATTTTAAGAACAACATATATGTTTACAAAAATACCCTTCATGAATGTGAAAAGTAATGTATTAAAAGTGTTTAAAGGGATATTTTTGTCATTTAGTCATTTTATCTCGGGATAAGTTATCCTGGGATTACTATACCACCTAAGAAAGGGATAACTTATCCCGATACTAATTATGCATCCCGGGATAAGTTATCCCAAACTTGTCAACCAAATATCAAATTAAATGACACTATAATTTAATTCAGGACTATTTGAAGTTATCCTCCAAAAGACCCCTAAGGGTATACCGGGGCCTTGTCCCAGCAGATTTCTATCATTTAGTAGAGGCTTCACATATTTTTTTCAGATGTCAAACAACCGATCTTACTTTCCAAAATATGGGTTTATAACTTTTAGTTTAATATATCTATGTAGTCTAAATGTATTGTGATGAAGACTTTCCTCTTTTAAGGGTCGTGGTTATCTTCATATTGTCTTCGGCTTTGTTTAGTTTTTTTTTTTTCAGTTTTATGCTTATGTGTCATGCCAGAACATTCGCCCGTACTAGCAATAGTGTTGGGTGCGTGCCACATCCAAGGTCTCGGCTTGGGGCGTGACAGTATGACTACTCCTTCCAATTACACCAAATTACTTGTTGACCAAGTAATTACATGCCAACCAAACATGCCAGACAGTGTAATTACACCAAATTCAATTACCAGGGTGACTTTCCAATTAGGCCCTAAGAGAATTTAAAATATAAAGAGGTAAAATTACGAAAAAAACCCAAAGAAATTCGACACATTGTGTACATGCACAATTTCTTTTAACTATCTACATGGTGTAATTTTCTAACTATAGGGTATAAATTGACAGCCCTCGGATAAAAGTGGCTCTGTCACAGGTTGCAGATCTAGTGTTCGAGCTCCTGACATTGTGGCCTTACCACTCAATTAGATTTAATAAAAGCCAAATTCATGAAAAGCAAGTCAAACACAAAAAAGATGGGGGGAGGGGGAATGAAGAAATCATACCAATTTTCCTCTATCAAGAAGAATCAAAGAGTCGCAGAGACTGAAGTAAAGTTGTTTCTTGGAAGGAAAAACCATCAAAGTTCCTGATCCAAAAATATCTTGTTGATAATCAGATGGCACAAAAGTCTCCCAAACGTTGTCAGATTCTGCAGCAGATAGGAATATCTGTGAGACGGCTGAAGACCTAGTTGCATCTTTTGGCAATGTTAGAGAGAGAATTTTTTATATGCAACCTTCAGGCAAACGATCCATCGGAAAAAACTCAATGGATTGAAGTGGCTGAGTTTATGTACTATTCATATAGAAATAAAATGAAGATTACAAGATTTTGACAATACAGATTATGGTTAAATAAAATTAAAGAAACGAAATGAAAACTATTTAACAATTAATATGAGAAAAGGTCCAAAATAGTTCCTCAAGTTTGGCCTTCGATTCAAAATTAACCCTTATATATATACTTTTGTACACTAATGGTCCTTCAAGTATGTAAAACTGGTGCACTCTTAGAGTCACGACCCAAATACTAGGTGTGATGACACCTGTTTTATACCACCAAGGCATGTTCGACTAATCAAACAAAATAAAGGACTAGACAATACATGCACATGTGCAAAAAACATAACTCAAATACCCCTAAAACCTAGTGTCACGTGTACAAGCCTCTAAGTATTACAACAGATTCAAAAGAAATACAAGTCTGAATGTCTCCGTTTCTAGAATAGAAAAAGGAAATAATGAAAGAGTAAGTGATTCTTCCAGGGAGACAAGCAACTACCTCACGAACTCCAAAAGAAATCCTTGGACGAAGATGATAAGGGGTAATCAAAACGATTCGGACTTGTAACCTACACAAGTATAGAAAGCAAGGGAGTGAGTACCAAACAACAATGGTACTTAACAAGCATCTCTAGCAGACCTAAGTAAAGCAATATTGAACACAAGTACTCCAACACACCATCTGAACCTCCTCATACTTCAACCTGCATAAAAATCAGACCAGCCCCATCCTAACAATTTATTTATAAGAGAATAACACAATAAAATTATGCATCGTAATTCACATATATATTAGAATATCTATAGCATCAACATCACACTTCATATCCAAATACCCATTAACATAACAACTCCCTCATTAATTCCATAAATGATAATGATTCGAGAATGTGGTGCAATGCATATGTTATATAACGTGATGCATGGATGTCCTGTTAATACACACCAGCTGCACAAATATAATGGGACACATGGAGGGTATATAAGCCCAAGCGTCAAAACATTCACCGGTCGGGACCCATAAGGGACGTATTAGTCCATGCATCCACCGGAATCATTTTCCATCAACATAAATATAACTCACCAAAACCATTTCCCATCGGTATAAATATCACTCACCGGAATCATTTTTCATTGGCATAAATATCACTTGCCGAAACAATTTTTCATTGACCATTTGGAAACTTGGTCAAAATTGACCAAAAAGTTATCCTCGGAGGCTATGGGTAAATCTGATTTTTATAGAAAGACATGATACCCAAAGATTTAGGAATGCACACGTGAAATTTCTTTGAAAAATGAGTTAGAAATCATCATCAAAAGCCCAAAACACAAGATTAAAGTTCATGAGAAAACCTCCTAATAACCGAGGCTAAGACCCTGACTCAAATATAAAATATTTCTTGAAAAATATCTTACCCATGATTAGGGAAGTTCATATGATGTTTCATTGAAAATGGAGTTAAAATCAACTTTCAAATCCTCAATTTATTAAACCTCAACTTTACCGGGAAACCCCTAATTTCTGAAGCTTATACACGGTTAATATGATGAAAATAATTGATAAAAGTTTATGCCAAAATTAGTTTACCCACAATATAAGGATCCATAATATATATTTGTCATAAAAAAAATGAGCCCAAATTGATAAAACCCCAATCCCCCCCCCCCCCCCCCCCCCGAGAAATACATGAATAAGGAAAGAAACCAGATGAAGAAATCATGAGAGAATGTCGAAATGAGGATTGGATACCAATCCCCATATTAAATCAAGAAGAATACAACAAGAATGACTCCATTCCGAGCTCTGGAACTCCCAATATGCTCAAATTACCAAATGAACATGGTCTGAACAACAATATTTACACCAGCAACTTAAATTTTCATTAAAAGAGTCGTAACTTCTTTGTACGATAGAGACATGACACGATTCTTTTACCTAAATGTCTTAAATAATGATACGCACCTGCTTGTTCAATCAAAACTCAAATTTGTGTTCGTTTGCCTAGTTAAATATCATTTATGTTGGGTAAATAATTATTTTACATATCACGATAAAAGTACGATCTTGGCTTAGTGAAATGCACCAAACTTTGCAGATCAATCCTATAATTCATTCTTAAACTTTCAGAAGTTTCAGAATAATTTTTTGATCTTTAAAACTAATTACGAACCTTTTGGTTGACACAAATTGCTCAAACACCACCAAAGCACCCATAAAACTTAGAAACTCACACAGAACTCATCGGGAACCTCCTGAACACAAACCAAATATGCTACTAGTTTGGAAATAATATTTCAGACTCAATGAAATCATCAAAACACCAAAACAAGGTCACCTTAACCCAATGCTGACCAAAGTCAATTTTAACTTAAGAATCTCCAAATTTTCAAATAAGGACATTGAACTCATCCAATAGCATCGGGAATCGAACCAAACCTTCAAGTAGCTAACAAAACTGTCGAAATTCCATTCTGAACTTGCTATCACCAAATGTGCACTTTGATCAACTATCTTTTTCTTTCAACTTTCAAAACACAAAAAACTCTTCCAAAACTCATTTAAATACCTCCGAACCTGAGTCAATAGTTCTACTAACCAAAAAGTCACGTTCTAGAGCTGATGGTGCTGACGAAAGTTTATTCCAAGACTCAAAACTCCAATTATTGACTAAAATCAACTATTTGACCTTAAGGCTTCAAAAACTCCAAAACTTCCAAAAAATACTCATTTTTACGATCCGATTTCCAATTAACGTCATAAACTGCTAAAACACAATTCGGGGCAACTATCAAGAGGGAAAAATGGCAATTTTCTTGAAAAATTCAAAAATGACCTTTAGGATTATTACACTTAACTCGAGATCAGACTAATTTGTCTATATTTCCCTTAATCTATCACTGAGTTGTTTATTAAAAATAACCCTGGCAACAGTGGAACATCCAGAGAGTAATATCTATAATTCAATCATAATTGTATATTAACATGAGGTCATTGTAGGAATCTATACACTTTAAATCTTGGATTCGCCTTACATTCAACACATTATCTAAACTAAATATAATTCTCTCTCGATATATGCCTTGAGAAGGGCCATATAACGAAGTATTTGAATCAATACAAATGAGACCAAATTAACGACATTACATAGTAAGAGGAGGATCTTTCTCTTCTTCATTCAGGACGAAACTAAATTCCTTGAACAATGAGGCCACATTTTCTATCGAATCTCCATCAGTTTCACTTCAACGTTTCCTTCTTCTCCTATATCGCTGAAAAAGTTTCCAATTTTTTAGTTCCATCCATCACCTCTTTCCAAGGGTAGCTTCACTCTAGGTCCCCGTCCTGAACACCTAAAAACTTTAGCTCGTTTCTCTATATAATGGTCATTCTAATAATCATTGAATCTAACAACTCCACTAGCACTTCTAAGTTGATAAAAGTTATCTTCCAGTTTGAAAACTAGATGAGAAACATATTTGGTTCTTTTCGATAATATTCTAGTTCCCATTTTGCCTCAAATATCGAACCAATAGACCAAATTTAGTTTAGTCACTTTTGAGAATCTACAAAAAACTACACCATGCTCAATATCTATATTGAATAAAGTAATATCTTTCAAAAATTTGAGTACGTTGAATGGGATCACGAAAATATAAAGCCCGGAGTCTGGATGAGATAATGGGGAATAAACTAGTGGTCTCCATATATGAACTTGGGAAATCCTCCCCTCATGAGCTAGCTTTTGGGGTAGAGTTAGGCCTAAGTGTCATATCTTTCCATGGTATAAGAGCCAGGTCCATCCCCATTTGGGCACCCAGTCCACGCTCTAGTCGGGCTTGGGCGTGAAGGGGTGTAAAGTGGGTAAAAGTCTCACATTGGTTGGGGAATGGACTAGTGGTCTCCTTATACGGACATGGGGAATCTTCCACTCATGATCTAGATTTTGGGATTGAGTTAGGCCGAAGTGCCATATATTTACATGGTATTAGAGCCAGGTTCATCCCCGTTTGGACTCTCGGTCCACACTCCAGTCGGGCATGGGCGTAAATTAGAGTGGACAAAAGTCTCACATTGGTTGGGGAACGAACTAGTGGTCTCGTTATATGGACCTGGAAAATCCCACCCCCTATCATGAGCTAGATTTTAGGGTTGAGTTAGGCATAGGTGCCATATCTTTACAATAACCATTCCCAATATTTTGGTGTATCACCCAATGCAATGCCAAGTTCTCGTGTTGTGATCCTAAAAAATTTCTTACCCGTCTTCTTATCTAACGAAAAGCTCTGTTTGAAAAATCAAATCAAACATAAAACATTAGGATTCAAAACAAACCAAAAAGGCTGAAAAAGGGACCTACCCTATATAATGGATGGGTTAGGCTGGCCTATTCTTACTGTGCCTGATTGGGCTCATAACGGACCAATTCCACTCACTTGACATGACTAGCTACAATAGGACGCAAATTCCACCATACACACTGTGGTGGAGTCAAAAATCTTACTAAGCGGTGTCAAAATATAAAATGGTCAACACACATAAAGTATAAGGGGAGTCAACATATAGTATATACAATTGACACCCCTTAGTATAAAATGGCTTCGCCACTGCATAGACTCACCCATAGACCATATCTTTATTGATATCCAATACCCAAATTAGTTAGTTTATCTTTTGAATAATATTGCTTTCCAAAGTTTTAGATATAGAGAACAAAAAAGGCTAATATATAACCATGGAACAAATTTTCCACTGCATTTTAATTCAACATTAACAATTTACTAGCTTTTACACCAAAATACTTGGAATTCACAAAGAATAATAATAACAGAAAGTAGACTTGTTCAAGTACAAATGTATATATAGTAGTTTCAAAATATCTCACGCCCGTACTTGATCCCGAGAAAAATTCCTTATATTGTTTGTGTCTACCCCATTTTACTAGCAGTGGAGACAATTCTTCACGTGTTGCCCCATTTCATTGGCAGTAGTTTCCTTATACATCTTTAGCAGATAGCATCTTTTTGTCTCATTTGGAATTTGAATGCCTTAATAGCGAAAGCAAATGTGAAGCCAAAAACAACGGTGTACCTGACAAACACAACTGCAACTATTGGAAGAAAATCATGCTTGAAGCTGAAGTAGTGTCTCAAGAATTTTCCATGTTCATCATCAATAGATTTATTCTGGAGATCTCCAAAATGTGATATAACCAAACCATACAAGGTCCATGAAATAGGACAACATCAATAGTACCTTCTCCACTATATGGTATAATGTTGTTTTTTTAATGAAAACAAAAAAAATACAGCTAATGTGTCATTTCCGAACTCTAAATCAATTTTGATGCAACAAAACATGGAGTGTTTGAAGAACTTATAGGTCGTGGAACGAAAAATCCTGAGAAAATATTCCATACGCCATAGAAGAAGAAGTCGATAATATGAGAAACACTTACATTCGAGGTAACAACAACGGTCATCATACCGTAGAAAGTGAAGTACAAAAGGGTGAAAAACAGGACGGGCAAGTACCAAAAGAACGTTGTGACTGTCTATTTAAATCTAATAATAGCATACATAATGGCACCATAGAAAATAACTTACATAAAGACATAGGTGATTTCAATGAAAATTTGCAAGATAGAAAAATTAAGTAAATTTAGACATTTCACCTAATTGACGAGGTATGAACTTTTCCTACTATATAACGATAAGACCTATCCATCAAGGTGACTTTACTGTTATAGAAGGGCAAAACTCTGTTACTTTAATATGACATAAATTAGTTTTATGTCTTCTACTGTTAGAGTGAATTACATTCAGTTACTTAAATGTGGCAATTTATAGTGGGAAATATGAGTAATCAAATGAGAAATTAACTCAAGATTGGCTTATAAGAAATTGAACTCTATGATCACTTGTCCAAAGAGATAGGGTATGGCAGAATACAATCCAAGTTGTTCGATTGTAGCATTGTTTATTTTACATATTCTAGGCATAACTTTGCACAAGAGAACTCAACTTAGTATTTGGTCATATGAATTTAAAAAAGGAAAGTTGTCCTTCACTTAGACAACTTACCTCAAAGTATTTGGTCAAATGGCAAGAATGGCGGCCCAATGGACCAATATATATCCCTTGTCCTCCTCGTTTCATTAGAAAAAGCTGCAAAGTGATGTTTATATTAGTATTTGATGACAAAAGTCTAGGAAAAACAATGAACAACTTGATTGAGTTAAAAAAATAACAGATTCAGCTCATCAAAGGCTTCTAAAATTGTTGAAAAGTTATTCAAAAGAAACTTGACCAAGTCTTTAGGACTTTGTTAGTTAGTTTCCTTTATCTTAGCAAGTTAAAGGAAATTAGTAGCTAATTAGTAACTATTGGGTTATTGGACCTAGATTTTAGTGTTTTCAGTTTTTTGGTAAGTCTATTTATAGGCAGGTATTGTTGCTTTTACTAATTAATCAGATTCAAAGAAGTTTGCAGTAATTTGTTATCTCATTTGCTCTCTTTCTGTTCATTTTTCTTTTTGATTATCTTTTTCTTTCCAACAAATCTGATATCAGAGCAAGGTTCCTTTCTGGAAGTTGAGTGAATTGTGAGGAAAAATGGCAGTAAATGGTATTCATCATCTTTCCAACAATGCATGCCAATTTTAGTGGTGAAAAGTATGAGTTTTGGAGTATCAAAATGAAAACTCTTTGCAAATGACTAGGAGTTTAAGAGTTGGTTGCAGCAGGCTTTGTGGATCAATCAGACTGTGACGAAGAGACGGAAAATTAAAGAGATCAAAAAGAAGGATGCCAAAGCGCTATTCCTAATTCAACAAGTAGTCCATGACACAATATTTTCAAGAATTGTAGCAGCAACTACATCTTCACAGGCATGGAAGATTTTGAAGAAGGAATTTCAAGGTTCAGCTAAGGTGATTACGGTAAAATTACAGACTTGCTATCATGACTTTGAAACTCTTTCTATGAAAAGTAATGAATCTGTTCAAACTTATTTTTCTACTAGTTTTTCTCTTGTTAATCAAATAAAGTCTTATGGTGAAAATATATTTGAAGAAACTGTTATAGAAAAAGTTTTAAGGAGTCTTACTCCAAAGTTTGAACATCTTGTTTCTGGGATTGAGGAATATCATGACTTAACTGATTATACGTTGGATGAACTAACGAGTTATTTTCAAGCTCTTGAAGAGAGACTCCTAAGGTCACATGAATTTTTTTGAAGAAAAGGCATTTCAAGTGAAGGGGAAGCCCACTCATCAGATAGATAAGCTGGAAAACTTTGCAAATCGTGGAAGAGGCAGAGGTGGTTTTCGACGAAGAGGCCAAGGAAGAAACCAATATAGAGGAGGTTCAAATGAAGAGAAGCATACTAGGATGTTTATGTCCAACTATTGCAGAAAATCAAGTCATAAAGAAGCTTATTGTTGGCAAAAGCAGAAGGATGACAATAACCAAGCAGGCTTTGTAGAGAAAAATGAAGATGATAGTAAGTTGTTCATGTCCTTTTACTGTGAAAAAAGAAACTCCAAATGATTTCTGGTTTTTGGATAGTGGTTGTTCAAATCATATGTCTGGAACAAGATCATTGTTCAAGGAGCTTGATCAGTCCAAAAAATCAGACGTAAGGCTAGGAGACAACAAAAAGATTCAGGTTGAAGGCAAAGGTACTGTTAGCATTATGACATGCCAAGGTAATGCTAAGATTTTAGAAGATGTGATGTTTGTTCCTAGTCTGTCTCATAATTTGGTTGGCATTGGACAACCAATGACTAGCAGATACTTAATTTATTTTGTCAATGGTATTTGCACTATTAAAAATAACAAATCTGGGAAAACCATTGCTAAAGTTTCAATGGCTAACATGTCTCCTTTAGAAGTTTCAATGGTTGAGATTTGTACTATGGTAGCTAGTGGAGATAATGAAACTAGACTATGTCATTTGTGTTATGGGCATTTAAATGTTAATGGATTGAAGTTATTGAGCCAAATGAAAATGGTTTTTGGGTTGCCAAAAGTTGAGAATCTTGATTTTTGTGAAAGTTGTGTTTATGGAAAACAAAGTAAAAAGTGTTTTCCTGTAGGCAAGTCTTGGAGAGCTTCTATTTGTTTTGAGCTAGTACATATTTATTTGTGTGGTCCTATGAGTGTGGAGTCCTTAGGGGGAAGTCGATACTTTCTATTTTTTACTGATGATAATAGTTGTATGAGTTGGATATATTTCTTGAAATTTAAATATGAAACTTTTGATAATTTCCAGAAATTTAAATATTTTGTTGAGAGGCAAACTGTATGTAGACTAAAAACTCTTCGGACATATAGATGTGGTGAGTTTATGTCAAAAGAATTCAGTTCCTTTTGTGTAGGAAAATGGAATACAAAGAGAACTCACATCACTTTATACACTAGAGAAAAATGGTATAGGAGAACGAAAGAACCACACAATTATCGAGATGGGTAAAATCATGATGGAAGGTAGAGGTGTGCTGAAGTGTTTTTAGGTTGAAACTGTTGCCACTGCTGTCTATTTGCTAAATATTTCTCCCACTAAGACAATGTTTAATCAAACAACATATGAAGCTTGGAGAGGTAACAAGTCCAAGGTAAGGTTGTATAACTTATGCCTTGATAAATTCACAAGCTCGACGTAAGCTTGAAGAATGTGAAAATGTATTTTTGTAGGATATAGCACACAATCCAACGCTTAAGTTATATAATCCAGTGATTGGGAAAATTACGGTCAATAGAAATGTGGTGTTTAATAAAGATGCAAGTTGGAACTTTAATTCCACAAATGAAAGTTCAAACATTCAATTGTTTCCTTCTGACGATATTGTTGATCAAGAGTATGTAGCAGATCCTTTTTTGGTTGGTCCATTGACTACCTCATCGATTGCACCAGTAACTTCTCCAATATTGGAAAAACCTTTCGCTGAGCCAACTCCATTTAGAAGATCAACAAGAGATAGGAAACAAAAACCTAGATATGCTAACATTACATCTTGTACTTTTGCTTTACTTGTTTGAGATCCTACTTTCTTTGAAGATGCTGAAAAAGAAGATAAATGGTGCAAGGGTATGGAAGAGGAGTTGATAGCTATTCAAAAGAATCAAACCTGGGACTTGGTAAATTTTCCACAAGGAAAGAAAGCCAATGGGCTCAAATGGGTGTTTAGAACCAAGTATCATGCAGATGGCAGCATTCAAAAACACAAGTCAAGGCTCATCACGAAGGGTTATTCCCAACAACAAGATATTGACTTCGACGAAACTTTTTCTCCTATTTCCCGATTTGAAACAATGAGAACTTTCTTAGCCCTGGCTGCTAAATTAAATTCGCTAGTGTACCAATTTGATGTTAATCCGCCTTTATTAATGGTGATTTTGAAGAGGAAGTTTATGTCTCACAACCTGAAGGTTTTGTAGTTAATGGCAAAGAAGATAAGGTTTACAAGTTAAAAAGGCACTTTATGGCTTAAAACAAGCGTCGCGAGCATGGTACTTCAAAATTTATTCTTATTTCCAGGAGAGTGGCTTCCATAGGAGCAACAATGAGCCTACTTTTTATATAAAAGGATGAGGCAAAAATGTTTTTCTAGTTGTACGTCTTTTTGTTGACGATATGATATATACGGGTTCGAGTGAGTCTATCGTCACTGAATTTAAAGACTGCATGATGAAGAATTTTGAGATGTCTGATTTGGGTCTACTGCATTATTTTCTTGGTCTTGAGCTGAAACACGGAGTTGTTGGCATATTTCTTTCACAAAGAAAATATGCAACCGATCTCTTGAAAAGTTCAATATGGTAAATTGCAATGTTGTTGCTACGCCGATGAATATTAATCAGAAGTTGTGTCGTGATTATGGTTCTGAAATGACAAATGCGACTTATTTTAGAAGTTTGGTTGGTGGTTTGAACTACTTGTCTCATACAAGGCCAAACATTTCTTTCTGTGTTGGCGTCATATCGAGATTTATGCACAATCCAAGTAAGCTTCACCCTGACGCTGCAAAGAGAGTATTGAGATATATCGCCGGGACAACAGATCATGGAGTATGGTATCCTAAAGTAACAAATTTCACATTAATTGGCTTTACTGATAGTGACTATATAGGCAACATTGATGATAGAAAGAGCACTTATGGTTTCTTGTTTAATCTTGGATCTGGAACAGTTTCATGGAGTTCAAAGAAACAGGAATTGGTGGCCTTATCAACTTCAAAGGCTGAATATATTGCAGCAACTTCTGCAGCTTGTCAAGAAGTTTGGTTAAGGAGACTTGTTGCTGATTTTAATCAGAAACCAATTGGTGCAACTGAGATTTTTTGTGATAATAGATCTGCTATTGCGATGTCAAAGAAGCCAGCATTCCACACTAGAACAAAGCACATATATATTCGCTATCACATTATTTGAAGTCTTGTTTCTACTGGAGAAATTACTTTGAAGTCTTGTGATACAAATGAGCAAGCAACATATATCATCACGAAGTGACTTCCCCAAGCAAATCACGAGTTCTTCAGAGATCAACTTGGAGTTTGCAGTTTTGAATCAAGTGGGGTGTTGAAAAGTGATTCAAAAGAAACTTGACCAAGTCTTCAGGAGTTTGTTAGTTAGTTTCCTTTATCTTAGCAAGTTTAACTATTGTGGCAGATTAGTAACTAATTAGAAATTAGTTGGTTAGTAGACCTAGATTTTAGTATTTTTCAATTTTTTGGTAAGCCTATTTATAGGCAGGTTAAGAGGCCGTTGACCCCTGGAAAACTAACTAAGGCTAATCTTAATGGTCCATGCTCCACAAGATGCATGACTTCCTCAACAAAAATCTGTACGAGGATAAATAAATAGGAAATATTAACATGAATTCAACCTTTCTTGTCTTTTTGTCAACATCATAAGTAAACACAACCAAGATGAGTATACTAAGGTGAATGGATGTCAGTCTGCTCAGAGTATCCAGATATACGTGCTAAATGTGTCTTGCTTCTTAGGATAGCCCGAAAGTTTGATGTCACCCTCGATATATCCCCCCGTCTTTCTTCCAGCCAATACATCCATCAATGTTTTTTTTCTAGCACCACTTACTCCCAACAAATCTACCAAACCACCAGGCCTGAAAGCTCCACTTACGCCCTTAAGAAGTACCAATTTAACTTCAGTAGCACTTTGAGCTTTCATTGCTTGCAAGTATCGTGAAAGTAACATATCTTTTGAAAATGAAGGATTAGCATTGCTAGTTGATCAATAACATTTCCTGGATAGGTAGTTACCTGAGGTGATGGAATACGGTTCAATATTGGAGTCTTCTTTCGCTGTGCTAGTCGTTTGGGCATCTTCAGTGTCTTCTGATATCATAGCTTGCGGCTTACCAAATGTTGTAGATATTCATAATGAACTTTTAACATATAAATGGAGAAATCTGAGAGATACTCACGTTTTAGGTAAGAGAATGCAACATTTTTGCAGACCCCATGACAAGTGATTCTACCGCAACAAAAACCTCCAGATATGATGTTCCAAAAATATATGCATGTGATTTCACAAATTTTACTAGGTAAATAAATTTATAGCATTATACAGAACAATTACAATGGCATTAGGAGCTGGCACAAAAATGGTTGATCTTCTAACAAATCTTTGGAATATTTGATAATACATTCAATACCTTGTTAAAAAAACTGATTCTTGTTTATCAACTATGCATTATCAAACCAAATACAATTCTCTCTCCGTACGCTCTTCGGGAAGGACAATATAGATAAGAAGTATTTGACTCAATCCAGATGTGGCCAAAATAACAGGCAAAGTAAGAGGAGGATCCTTCTCTTCTTTATTCTGGACGTAACTCAAATCCTTGAACAATGAGACCGTGTTTTCAACTGCAATGCCTAATCTCCATCAATCGCGCTTCAACATTTCTGTCTTATCCTATATCATTAAAAAAAGTTTCCCATTTTTTTTATTTCATCTATCCATCCCCTCTTTCCAAGGGTAGCCTCGCTCTAGGTCCTCGTCCTAAAAAATGGACAACTTTAGCTTGTGTCTCTACTTCATGGTCGCTCTCAGAATCAACAAATCTAAAAACTGCCTTAACATTTCTATTGACATAAAATCCATCTTCTAAGTAGTGCATTTGTACTTTAGTTTTCAATTCACACTTCACACTTCACAGTGACTTTAAGTTCAAAACTTCACATTATACAAAACGTCAAAACCTAAAGCAAGAACCTATTCCTCTTAATTTCTCTTTGTGTTACACTTTTATAATTTTTTTCATATTAATTATTATTGTTCTATTTTATGAGAATTTGTAAAGTTACATTATTGTCTTGTCGTGTCAAATTGTTAGAAATGTCATATATTTATTTTATAAGCATTTTTTTAACGGTTAAACCGAAAATAGAACCATTAAGGACCAAATCCAATAAACCAAAAATCGATAAAAAAAATATCTTATTGGTTTAGTGTACTCAAAGATCGAAAACTGATAAAATGAATCATTAATACATTAAACCAAGCCGAATAGACCGATGCATACCCCTAATCGTTCAAAACAAATACATCATAAAAATAATCAAATTAAAATGGAATTTACCAGTTTACCTCCATCAAGTAGAATGAGAGAATGACATTGACTAAAAAGAGCTCTTTTTTGGTGTTGCAAACATGAGGAAACTTATATGATCTATCATTTAGTTAATCAGAGGGCAAAGATCTTCCCCAAATTTTATCTGATTCTACAACAAATTTGAATTCTTTTGTTAATTTTTTTTATCTTGCTGCATTTGCTGAAGTTGTTTTTCAAATTATTTAAAAAATGCACCCTCCTAGCAGCCTTTCAAAATAATTCATTGGATCAATGGACTTAGAAAAATTCATATCAAAATTCTTACAAAAGTTTATAATTGAGAAAAGGACCAATTGTGATTGGAGACTGGTTTAATCAGATAAGGTAACATAATAAATAAATATTTAATAATTTTATTTTAGGGGAGCTATTAAAAATAAAGATTACATTTTGGAGCCAAAATATTGACGTCAGGGGCATTTGGGGGCTGAAAGGTGGATGAATGATAGTTTCGTACTAATTCAAATAGTTGAGGGGCATTTTAGTCCCTTCTCCGTTCTTTTATTTGTAGATTAACTAATTAAAAGAGTCAAACTTATTTAAAGTTCATGTAAGTCTATTGCGACCAATATTATGTAAAAATAAAAATAAGAAGTATGAGAAATATTCTATTCTGGCATACCACATATAAACATGTGATTGGAAAATTAAGTCTCATAGAAAGCGTTGGACCTAAGTAAACGTATAATCAAAATGAATTGTGATCTTAAGTTCTCAAATAACTTGATCGCTTATATATAATTTTTTTCTTCCATTATTGTGCCTTACTTTCCGCTAGATCTGTAGGTCTCAAGACAACTTCATTGTGATTTTAGGTCTACTTTGTCACCTTATAACATCTCTATTCACTATTGTTTCATACAATTTACATTTAAATAATTTATGATTTAACCATGATAAATTAGACAATTTGGTGTAAACATCATATGTGAATAAGATTTTACCGAACTCGTTAAGTATCTGGATGTCAATGTAGAACAAGACCATACCATTTGTTTTACCTTTCTAGGTTTATTTATATAATAATAAACTGCTACAAACAAATTTATCTAATACAAACAAGTTATTTATTTCGAATCTTAGTAACTCACCAAGCACTAAATCCCGAATAAGCTTCAACCCCTTACTCGTGCCTCTGCGTGTGGTTATGTTTTAGGCCCCATTCCATACCATAAAATATGTTTGACAAAGTTTTAAAAAATGTTAGATTGGAATGGACTGCATATTAGTTACCTCCATCAATTAGAACACAAGAGTCACAAAGACTAAATTAAAGCTCCTTTTCAGAGGAGCAAGCTCGCGGGGAAACATATCTCGACTTAGTATCTTCATAATCATCCAACAATTTTTTTCCAAATAACGCCTGGTTCCAAGGTGGAGTTGAATACCTGTGAAATCGCTGATGAAGTCAGCTACACTTTTTTTTCCAACTGATTCACTTTGAATATCATCTAAAATGAAGGATTTGTTTTTATCATTTAAATCCTGTCACTTTTCAATATTTCTTGCTTGAGTTATTGACCATCACCTGACCTCTCACAGGGGAGACACATAATAATTTAATTTCATAAATTTGTCTAGACAAATAAATTAAGATCATTACATAGAACAATTACAATGGCAACATGAGCATATTTGATAATACATTCAATACCTTATTTTAAAAAATCTAATTCTTGTTTATCAACCACACATTATCTAACCAAATACAATTCTGTCTCGATACGTTCCTCAGGAAATACCATATAAGAAATATTCAAAGGCAAATGAGTCTAAATAAAACCAAAATGAAAGGCATAGAGGAGGATCTTTTTCTTCTTCATTCTGGACAAAACTCAATTCCTTGTACAATGAGCGCAATAGCTGGTTCTTTTTGACAACATCCGAGTTCCAATTTTTCCTCGTATATCAAGCCAACTGATTCTCTTAAGTTTAGCCACTTCAGAGAATCTACAAAAAAAATTACATTCCCTCAATAATAATATTTAATAAAGTAATTTTTTCAAAATTTAGAGTACATGGAAAGGAACCGGAAAAGTATAAAACCTGGCATCCGGGTGAGACAACCATTCCTAATGCGCTGGTGTACCATCCCACATAATTCCATGTTTTTTGTGCTGCGACCATAAGACATTTACTCCCCGTCTTCTTACCCAGCGAAAGACTCTATTTCACAGACCAAATCACAATATTAGGATTTGAAAAAAAATTAGGGGGTTGTAAAGGGCACTAGACCACTCCTACTGTATCCAATTAGGATCACAACAGGCCAACCATGCTCACTTGACATGACTAGCTACCTCAATGGTTGCCGGGATTCAGCCCACGTAACAACTAAAATAACATATCCACAACTAAAATAAAAACCTTGGAAAGATCTAACACACATTTGATCCCTCATTCAATACTAAATAAGATCATGGTCCTTCTCATATCTAGTGGATGAAATTATAATTTTCACTAAGAGTCTATTTGGAAAGTCATCTAATAATTGGAACTGGTGTAATTACTAGGGTAGTAATTACCAGCCTAGTAATTACACAACTTAGTGGTTGTTTGGTTGGGAACTAACTATCTCATGATTAATTATCCTGGTAATAGTAATCCTGGGATAACTTATCCCACCATGTATATGGGATAACTTATCTCATCACTATGGTATAAATGGTAGGATAAGCTATCCCAAACATATCAACCAAACAAGACACCAAAATTTAATTCATTTTTTAATCCTAGGACTATTTATTCCTATTCCTCACACCAAACAACCCCTTAGTAATTATGTTGACTTGTTTGTTTGACATTGTGTAATTACAAATGTCATGTTTGGTTACACAAGTGTAATCGTAAGGATATATTAAGTTTTAAAAATAAAAGTTAATTATCTAAAATTAAAAATATATATTCGACAATAAGACCTTTATAAATAATATAAAATTAAATATTTAAGATATATATTGACTTTTAAAAATATATTAATCAACAAACATATGTCTTCACTAATATGATGAAAAAATAATTACTTTTTTAAAATTAGTATATTTTAATTAATAATAAAAACTTAAAATATAAGATTTGTATGAACATCATAAAATACATGTTTGACAAAAAAGATTAAGATTATAAATATAATGTCATAAACTATGAGAATATTTGACAAAAAGATAATATATCAAGTCTAACAAAAATTAAATGACTTGCAATGTGAAATATCAAGTCAATACTACTAAAATAATTGAAACTGAAAATATAAGACAAGTCTAAATTCAAAATATTTTTTTTTAATATTATACTTTTATGTCGAATTTTAACATAACGTACATAAATATGATTTGAAGAATAGAAAAAACGTAAATCTATAACCTTATTCAAGAATAAATTCTACTTTAATTTAAAAACTAGAATACTAACAAAATTATGCTAATGAAAAAAATAAACATAGAATAAATAAATAAAATAAATAATATGATAAATCACTTGAAATGGCAAGAAGTAAATGTTTAGAATGAGAAGGAAATAAAATATAAATAATATAGAAGTAAAAAAATTAGAATAAAAAAATATGATTTGAAGAATAGAAGGAAATATGATTTGAAGAATAGAAAAATGTAAATCTATAACCTTATTCAAGAATAAATTCTACGTTAATTTAAAAACTAGAATACTAACAAAATTATGCTAATCAAAAAAATAAACATAGAATAAATAAATAAAAAAATTATACGATAAATCACATGAAATTACAAGAAGTAAATGTTTAGAATGAGAAGGAAATAAAATATAAATACTATAGAAGTAAAAAAAAATTAGAATAAAATACAAAGAATTTTAAATAATAGAATTAAAAATAAACTAAAACTAAAAATAAAAATAATAAATAATAAATTAAAAAGTAATAAATTTGTAATTACATCATGTAATTACCAGCAATTCACAGCCTCACCATGAGAATTGGAGGGTATATGTTACACTCACACTTTAAGTTTAAGACGAGAAACAAGCCAAATAGGCAGCCCCATCAGCTATTTGACTCCCTTAGGGGCAATCTCGTCTTTTCCTTTTTTGTTTAACCCCAAACGATTAAAAAAAAGATCAACTTTCACATATAGCAAACATAAAAATCATATTTGTATGTTATAGCTATAGTTTGCATAATTGCGCTCCATAGCAAATTTTATGTTTGCTATGGAGCTTTCGATTTCTATAATTCGCTTCAAGCATCCAATTTATACAAATTGTTCAGTTTTGTATAAATTCATTTATACATTGTAATTTGTATAATAAGATTTGTATTTGTATAATTATAAGTGTATAGGACGAAAATATATGTATTTGTATTTGTATATACACTTTTCTCTTGCTTTATACAAACACAGACGCATTTTATACATTTTATACCTAAATGTATAAAATGGCTAATTGTATACCAAAAATGGCTAATTGTATACCGAATCAGATGGCAAAAGAAGGGGATCTTTACTGCGAATTACAATTAAAATAAACTATGGCTATAACATTTAATTTGAATTAATAATTTGCTATTTCATACAATTTTCCCTAAAAAACACCCTCCCTTTCAATCTGATTTACACTATTTCATCACTCAATATTCCTCTCTTCTTCTTCTCCAAAACTGACGCAAGAAATCCAAGAGACGGCTCAAAGACTCAAGCCTAATATTCCCTCACTTTCGATCACTAGTTCTCTAAACGTTTGAGGTATGTAGAACTACTTCTCTTTTATTACCCTCCAATTCGAATTACTCTCAATAGGTCTAGGGTTGAAGGAAATTTTCTGTCTTTATCAATTAATTACATTCTTTTTCACAAATTGCTAGAAATCTGGAAACGACTCTCTAGTTCATGAATATCTGATAAGTGTTGTGAATTACATAATTCTGTGAATTTCTGCCAGATTTGTGACCGTTGTACAACATGAAATTTATGAAATCTATAAAGTTTGTAAGTCATCTGTTAAAAACAGTTTGAATTTGGCAGCAACTAAACACTTATTCTATTGGAATTTTCATAGATCTGGGAACTAGTTAGAGGACGAATTGTTTTTTTTATGGTCTTTGCGATTATTTTTCTGCTTTATATCTTTTGGACTATAGTGTTTGAATCTAAATTATTTTCCAAGGAATCATGCTGAAAACTCCAACTACTTGATATGAATGGCGAACCTAGCTAAAACCATCTCAATTTGCTTTTTAGTGTCACAAAGTGTTAATGTAGCTGGGACATGAGATGTTGAAGTAATGTATCAAGATTCTACTATTTTTATTCTCCAAAAATGCTAACTAACTATATTAGACCATAGATTATGAGGGTAGCATGGTTGAATCTTTGATATGAGCCCTAAAGTTGCAAACCTATGACATGAGCCTAATAAGGCTAAAGCACGAACATGAACCGATAAGGCTAAATTTTTTTAAGGTAAATGATCAGTAAAATAATTATCTTTCAGTATGAGATTAAGGGAGTTATGTGGTTGACCAAGAAGGAATAAGTCTAAATGACCAATGCCCGAAACTACGTTTGCCGACGTAGGATAGAGATCCTTCCGCAAGACAGATAACTCTTGTTTTTATTCATGTGTCCCAAAAAGAGATAATTATGGATCCTTGCTAGCAAATCATGTCATGTCATGTCCTATGCCCATCAAGGTATAGGATGGCTTAGCTGAGTGGGCAGAGATCAGATTATATGCGCTCACATGGTGGTTTATATCGATTCACCACTTGCTCCCATAAATAACTACTAAGTTTAACTCACTTTACGTTGACAAATACAACTTCAACTTGTGTTATTGTATTTTATTGCTTTATTGGTTCCTTTTTTTTTATTTTGCATACCAATACATTCCATGTATTGATCGTCTTTGGCGCTACATTGTTTTATGAAGTAGGTTCAGGATCTCAAGTTCGTGACCAGGCACATCACTAGGATCCCTCTCTTCTGCTATTGGTGAGCCTCCTTCCCACCAGGGAAAATTTAGACGTATTAGTTTTTTTTTTATGTTTATTTTAGTATTAAGGGTATACCGGGGCCTTGTCCTGTCAGATTTCTATCATTTAGTAAAGGCTTCACAAATTTTGTCAGATGTCAAAAAATTAATATTGTTTTCCAGAATATGGGTTAATAACTTTCAGTTTAATACATTTATGTAGTCTAAATGTATTGTGATGAAGACTTTCTTCTTTTAAGGGGTCGGGTTATCTTCATATTGTCTTCCACTTTGTTCAGTTTTATGCTTATGTGACATGCCAGAACGTTCACTCGTACTAGCAATAGTGTCGGGTGTGTGCCACATCCAAGGTTTCGGCTTGGAGCATGACAAAATTGGTATCAGAGTACATAGTTCAAGTGTCCTAGGGAGTGTGAAGTCGTGTATGGTAGAGTGTAACTTCTCGCAATATGAAATAACTAGGAAGAAGCTAATAATTGGAAATAGTCATTTTTGAAAAGAATGAAAATCTGGAAATTTGTTTAAGTTAGGAAAAGTTGAGTTTTGGTCAACTTCAAATGGCCATAACTCCTAGCTCAGGATGATTTAGGTGTACTTCCAGCTATGGTTGGAAATCTCTTGGAATGATCTTTCCAACGCCGCCGAGTTTACGCAATTCCAAGTTCGTATGAGTAAGTTATTCCCTTTGGAAGTTGGGCTGTTGGATTAAGGAAAGTCTAATCCAGATTTTGGAAGGGTAATTTAGTCTTTTCCTTCCCTAATTATTCTAATTTGTTTTTAGGAGTTTAATTGGGGTAAATTCAGATTTTATTCAGTTTAGAAAAGTGAATTTTACGCTAGGGCTTGGAGAAGAGGAGAAAAGAGGAGAAAGGAGAAGAACGTTCAAGATTCGTCGATTTCGTAAAGGTAAGCTTGTGGATTTCGTCGGGGGTGATCCCTACAAGATATGTGAGATCACATAGCATTGGGTTAGTTCGCCCACGCGCCAACCATGATTTAATTCAGTGGATTTAAATCTTTGAAATTTTAGAAATTGAGTTTATGATGAACATTGTTGAAAGTTTCGTTGAATTCTTGTGGGTTGTGTTGTTGAAGTTTCTTGATGATTTGATTCATGTTTCCAGGTGAAATTTCGGGTTGAATCTATTGTATATTGAGGGTATTAATGATTCTAAGTGTTTGGGGAAAGAACCAAGTGAAATTAGTGGGTTTAGAGTAGAAAAACGAAGAAAAAAGTTCAGAGTTTTCTGGGGAGGGGGCTGGGGCGCCGCGCCTCCTCGAGCGCAACAAAAGTTCCTCTGAACTTTGGGCTTTGGAGCGCCGCGCCAGCCAAAGCGCCACAGAAAGCTCTCTGAACTTTGAGGGTTGGCGCCCCGCGCCTCTCAGAGCGCTAGGGACGCCAGTTCTCCCCATTTCTTCCCCACCTTTTCGTACTTGTTCCTTAGCAATATACCTATGTTTTCTAGTTGATTCCAACACTCTAAGGTACATCTAAACATCATGAAATCATCCATAAACATGAGATCATAAACCTTGAATCCATCATCCAATTCAAGGAAAGTTAGGATCAAAGTCAAGAGAAGCAAATAGCTAAGTCTAGAAGTTAAAAAGCAAGTCAATGCAAAGTTTGTAAAATTTTCAAAAGTCTTTAACGAATATTTTAACTTTGTTTTAAGACTTAAGTTTCAAGTTAAGCAAAGAGTAAAGAGTTGAGTTCATTTCTCAAAAATCTATAAGGGAACTAAGTATTCCCAAAGAGTTTATAAATGTTTTCACATTTGAGCAAGAAAAGGGAACATCGATTCCAAGAGAGCTTTTAAGCTAAGTTTTGAGTAACTATCTCAAACCAAAGAAAGAAGTTTGTTTTACATATGAGCTAAGTATATTTTGGGAGTAGTATTGAGCACCAATATGGGGATGTGAGTTCATATTAACTCAAGTCTCCATAAACCATGTAGCCATCACGGGTAGTAAAGGATCATACTTTTTTAGATGACTCCTTAAGATGCTTTTAGCATAGACTAGTGGATCCACTAAGTTAAGCGTTCTGTATGATGACAAAGTATAGGACAGTTCTGGCAGCGTGGGCAAGACGTTGTATCACTACTTAGGCTCATTGTGCTGGTTGTCGGTTATAGAATCTCCCACATAAACTATATTACTTTATTATATAAATAAAGTTGAGTTTGTTATTGCATTTCTTTAACGAACTAAGTTGTGTTCCACTGTTTTATAAAGATTTTCATATATATATTGCATGTGTTTTATTGCTTTATATTTAGTTGAGTTATTCATGAGTTGAGAAGAGCCAAGGTAAGTGTTCTTTTAGATTCCTTTCAAGCTTAAGTTATGTTTAGCATTCCAACTCGCATACTCGTACATTCAATGTACTGATGTCAGTTGGCCTGCATCGTCTTATGATGTAGACGCAGGTAACCAGGATCAACATTCAGTGCCTCAATGATCAGGTTCAGCACTCAGAGTCAGTTGGTGAGCCTTCTTGCTTCCGGAGGGCTCCTTTTTACATTACTTTCTAGTTTTCTGTTGTTAAGATGATCGGGGGTCCTGTCCCAACATCCCTCTTTGTTTTAGAGGTTTCATAGACAATTAGTAGTTCAATTGTCTTTACTTTATCATTAAGATGTTGTTTAAAGACTTCAGTTGCTGTTTTGGCTAAGTTTTATATCTCTTTAAAGTTATGTTTTGAGATTATCTTGTTAAGTTAAGTCCTCCGCTGAGTTATGTAAGCCAGGCCAAGGGTTCACTTGGGGCTAGCAATGGTTCTCGAGTGCTAGCCACGTCCGGGGTATAGGCTCGGGGCGTGACAAACTTAGTATCAGAGTTTGCCTACAACAATATTTACCACGCTAGCATCTAAATGGCTCCTTATGAAGCTCTTTATGGGAGGAAATGCAGATCCCCTATTGGATGGTTTGAAGTTGGTGAAGCTGGGTTGATAGGACTAGATTTAGTGCATCAAGCGGTGGAGAAGGTGAAAGTGATTCAAGAGAGGTTGAAGATGGCACAGAGTTGTCAGAAATCCTACACTGATGTTAGGAGAAGAGAGTTAGAGTTTGAAGTAGATGATTGGGTGTATCTAAAAGTTCACCCATGAAGGGTGTTATAAGATTTGGTAAGAAGGGGAAGCTTAGTCCCCGGTATATTAGACCTTACCGAATATCGAAGAGGATTGGCAAAGTAGCTTATGAGTTGGAACTACCACAAGAGTTAGCCGCGGTTCATCTGGTGTTTCACATCTCCATGTTGAAAAAGTGCATGGTCGATCCATCATTGATCATACCAACTGAAGATATTGGGATCAAGGATAGCCTATCTTATGAAGAGATTTCGGTTCAGATTCTAGATCGCCAAGTTCGCAAGTTGAGAACAAAAGAGGTA
Organism: Solanum verrucosum; assembly: GCF_900185275.1. NCBI lineage: Eukaryota > Viridiplantae > Streptophyta > Magnoliopsida > Solanales > Solanaceae > Solanum > Solanum verrucosum. The sequence goes on along the minus strand of NW_026020221.1, from coordinate 1,165,368 downwards.
GCATTAGTCATAGTCCTTTGGACGAACCAATTTGTTGAAGAAGCTACTTGGAAAGCTAAAGATGATATAAAGAAGAGATATCCACATCTCTTTGAGTCTGGAGAAAATGCAGACCAAGGTACTAATTCTCTTCTTAGTACTTTTTAAATTATGAGTGAGCATGTTGTTTGTTTACAATTGCTTGTTGGACGTTTGAACTTGATGTTACACCTTTAGCCTAGTAAGAGTACTCTCATTCGAGGAAGAATGTTCCCAAGGGGGAGATATTGTAACATCTCGCAGTATGAAATAACTAGGAAGAAGCTAATAATTGGATATAGTCATTTTGGGAAAGAATGAAAATCTGGAAATTTGTTTAAGTTAGGAAAAGTTGAGTTTTGGTCAACTTCAAACGACCACAACTCCTAGCTCAGGATTAGTGAGGTGTACTTCCAGATTATGTTTGCGCGATTCTGAGTTTGTATGTTATGCCCTTTGGAAGTTAGGTTGTTGGATTAAGGAAAGTCTAATTCAGATTTTGGAAAGGTAATTTAGTCTTTTCCTTACCTAATTATTCTAATTCATTTTTAGGAGTTTAATTGGGGTAAATTCATATTTTAGTCAGTTTAGAAAAGTGAATTTTACACTAGGTCTGGGAGAAGAGGAGAAAAGAGGAGAAAGGAGAAGAACTTTCAAGATTCGTCGATTTCGTCGAGGTTAGCTTGTGGATTTCGTCGGGGGTGATCCCTACAAGGTATGCGAGATCACATAGCGTTGGGTTGTGCAATAAATATAAAAATAGAGTGTAGGTGTGAATTTGGTAGGTCGAAGAAGTGAGAGAAAGTGAGTGACATGAGACTTTTAAACCTATGGCTTGTAAAGACCGTCCAGTTCTTGCCTGTTCGGCGATATAAATTGAATTCACCTAATTATTCGGCGACACGCCAAATGTTTAATTAGTTCACCAAATGTCACAGGATCTCCAGCTCCTGTGAAGATTCCAACGGCAGTCTACAATGCAATCGCTGACATGGTCGGCGATGCGCCATTAATTTTTATTGAACCCCAAGTTTTACAGAATCCCAACTGACATTGCTTTGAATCACACGGCGGAAAGAGTCGTGCTCGCCGATGACATCGGCGATCCGCCAACTGGACTTGTTGTTTGCCTCCATATATTATTTCACTCTCTTCCCTTGCTTCAACCTGTACAAACTACACACAATTATTTTCTCAAAGTAAAACAAAGCAATAAAGGGTTTTGGGTTGCCTCCCAAATAGCGCCTTAGTTAACATCGTGGCACGACGTTAGTCCACCTTATACTCTCACCCTTGGGGTTAGCCATAGTGTCACTAGGCAAGCCCCCTTACTGTCTCGGATTTAGGTGAGACGAGATATGACCCATTTGGGTCTCCAACTGCTTGATTGAAATAGAATGGGAGGTAACGGTCTAGCTGAGGGTGGAAACATCCTCTTTCATGCCTTTCAGCAGTTTGTCTGACATTTCAACTCTATTGAGGATGCGCGAAAGCATATCCTCAGACCTACTACCCTCCGAGTCCTTTGGCTTTTGGCATTCGTGGGGAGGCACATATTTTTCTTTCTCCCCATCTTTCCAATTAGGATTTCGGTCTCTCCATTCTCGATCCTTCCATCCCTCATCTCTATCCCAACCTTGATTTCCACCCTGCCTTGGGTAATTTGATCGATAACCACCACCTTGGTTGCCTAGGAAGTTTACCTCTTCATTATACAAGGCGTCGAAACTTGCCTCCTCAGGATTTGCACACCCGATCCCCACAACATTGACACCACAAGTACCAGCCCCCATGACATTTTTGGATAGAATATCAAGTTGTGTCATGATCTTGCCCATATTTTGATCTCTCTCATTGTCTTTTTCAACCTACTCCTTAGATAGCTGAAATGTGACCGGTGAGACTTGATGTTCACGGGTGTACCACGCCCTTTTGATGGTTGTCATACCATCAAGGAGTTGAGCTACCACTGCGTATGGTTGTTGCATTAATCCTCTGGGTGAGAGTTGGTCAACTACACCCTTGTTTACCGAGTCTAGACTCTGGTAGAAGTATTGAAAGAGCACATTGTCAGGAAGACCATGTTTTGGGCATTGTTGCACCAGTTTTTTAAATCTAAGCCAGGTTTCGTGCAGAAGTTCACCATTCAGACGCTTGAAGCTTTCAATGCTATCCCAGATAGTCATCATCTTCGAAGGAGGGAAAATCTCACATTGAATGCATTCACCAACTCTTCCCACGAAGTGATTGAGTTACGTGGCAACTCGGCTAACCACTTGCATGCTTCACCCATCAATAAGAAAGGAAATAACCTCAATCGAATTGATTCCTAAGAAATTGTTTTGAATGAGAATGGTCCATACACATCTACGAAGTTTCGAAGATGCTCGTGTGGGTCCTTATGAGCTAATCCGCTGAAAAGCCCCTTTAGTTGTAGAAGTTGCAACATGGTGCTTGTTATGTGGAATACTTTGTTTCCTTCTGCTGGGGGTAGACGAATAGCTCCAATACCTCCCATAAGATATGGTTCATTGAGATTGGGTTCTTGGACGTCATGGAGATTTTCGATGTCATTCTGATGGCCCACCTGGCTCCCGTTACTACTGTTGATACTCATGCTTTCTGCAATGTTTCCACAATCAATAAAACAAAACTGAAAGTTAAGTTAGTAAACTATAACAAACAAGAGCAACAATTCTATTAGACTGAAAATTTTCACATAACACCACTTCCCAGCAGCGGCGTCATTTTGATGCTTATCGTGACCAACAACACTGACCTACGGTATGAGTGTCTACAATCATCGATAATATAGTAACCCAACCAATGGTTTGGGTCGTGTCCCAAGGAAGAGGTTTTGAGAATTAATAACCAATTAGAATTTCATTCAAGTTAGTCGTAGTTAAAGACATTTGTGATAAAAGACATTGTAAATTAAAGGGGGTGACACAAAAGTGTCAAATATCAAAAGGGGGTTTTATAACAAGTATTAAAACAACAAAATAAACAAGAAAATCAAGTATGGGGAAAGATTCTTGGGATGTGACTGCAATACAAGTTGAGATAAATTGTTGGGTGCATGTTTTCGATAGGAGATTTGCAAAATAATAGTGACTAGGCTAAGCTTTAAATGGAAACAAGCTCCTTCTTGGGCAACTTACCCCGTTTCAAATGTGTTCCTCTCGGACACCCATTTGCCGCATGAAAACCAGTCTAAGCCTTACCCCACTCACTCTCTCGAGCTGAGTGCTAGGATATGGGACTAGGGCTCACCCTCTCGAGCTAAACCTCATGTCGACCCACTTCTTAGGCCATCAGTCTAGTGGTTTTGGTTTCGTGACTTCCCTCTCGGGCAAGCCGAAAACACAGGTGTGGCTTTGTATTTGCAACTACAAACCTTTTAGATTAAACCACAACCACTAGGTGAAATCACCATTAAAATACATATAACCTATCAGCAAGCAAGACCCAACAAGAATATCAACCCATATTTGCTAAATCACACCCCAAGAATGGGGGGTTTTTAGCCACACATCAAGAAATAAGAAATTATACCTAACATGATAATTAAATCAACTAGGTATAAGAAATTAAACCTTGAATTAAGCAAAGGAATATGATTAGAGAAGAGTCACTTCCAACTTGGGGAAAAAGAACTCCTTTCTTCAAGACTCCACAAAATCCTCTCCAAACTTGAGAGAAAAATAACAGCTAGAATATGTTCTAAAGTGAAAAAAAAATTGTTCCACACTCCAATATCCTTAAGACTACAATTCTAAATAGTATTTATAGTTTTTATAGATTGTGCTGCGGAGGATTGTTCCGCGACATTAGTCGAGATCGCCGATGAACTCGGTTATCCGCCCTTTGGTCAGCTCATCACCTTCAGTGTCTTGCCTTTAGCATCCTCGCATTCTAGATCATTGGGCGGTATAGCACTGCTTCGCAGAACTTATCGGCGACTCGCCGACTGCTCTTTTCCTCGCCTTTTGATCCACTTCCTTGAAGGCTTCGCGTACTGGAACGAAGGGCGGTTCATGTCGTTTCATTGACTCGCCAAGTTAAACTCGGCGATCCGCATGATTCCATTTCTTATTCTTTTCAGCCCTATTTTCTCCATTTTGTGCCTAAGTGTCCATGCTTCGATTAAAATTTCAAATACCTGAAACTTCAGCATTTTAATCAGGTATTGGGATAAAACAAGCATTCAAGGACACTATTTCCATTAAAATAAAGCCCTAAAGGAATCCAATTTGTGGACTCATCATCAGCGAGGCCATATTCAGGCAGAGTGCCCATCAGAAAGGAAGGGCAGTTGGGGAAATAGGGGCCAATCTTTTGCTTTGGCCACCCAAATGGGTCGAGGTACTACTTCGAGAACCAGTGGAACTCAGAATCGCTTGTATGCTTTGGGAAATCGCCAGTATTTGGAAGCTTCTCCTGATGTTGTTACTAGTATGTTACGAGTTATCTCTGATGATGGTTATGTATTACTTGAGCATGGTGCCACTCTATCCTCTGTAATCCCTTATATTGCCTTGAAATTTGGGATCAGCCTTACACAAATTCTCGAGCCTTTCTTTATTTGTACTCCTGTTGGTGGATCTATTGTTGCTAGAAAACTTTATAGAAATTTTATAGTAACTATACTCCATAGAGACACCATAGTTGGCTTAGTTGAGTTGGATATGGTGGACTTTGATGTCATTTTGGGTATGGACTGGTTATACTCGTGCTATACCAGGGTTGACTGTAGAACTAGGGTAGCAACATTCCAATTTCCCGATGATCCAATTTTTGTGGGGAAGGGTAGACTAGTTGTGCCTAAAGGAAAATTCATATCTTATCTTAAGGCTCGCAAAATGATTTCTAAGGGGTATATCTATCACCTAATTCGGGTCAAGGATTCCAAAATAGAAGTTCCAGCACCAATCAGTTTTTGTTATTAATGAGTATCCAGAATTTTTCCCTGAAGATCTCCACGGAACCCTCTTGATAGAGAAATAGACTTTGGGATTGATGTTCTTCCCGACACTCAGCTTATCTCCATTCCTCCATATAGAATGAATCCTACAGAGTTGAAATAGTTGAAGGGGCAGTTAAAAGATCTCCTTGATAAGGGGTTCATTAGACCTAGTGTTTCCCCTTGGAGTACCCCTTTCTTATTCGTGCGTAAAAAGGATGGTTCCCTTCATATGTAAATTGATTATCGGCATCTGAACAAGGTAACCATAAAGAATAAGTATCTTCTTCCCAAGATAGATGACTTGTTCAATCAACTCCAAGGTACCAGGTGTTTTTTCTAAAATATATCTCAAGTTTGGCTAACATTAGCTAAACTCGATATGGTCACTTTGAATTTCTAGTCATGTCCTTTGGTTTGCCTAATGCTGCTGCAGCTTTTATGGACCACATGAATATGGTGTTTGAGCAGTACCTTGATATGTTTGTGATTGTCTTTATTGATCCTGGTTCAAACATCTTAGGATCCTGGTTCAAACACTTAGAGACCATAAGTTGTATGCTAAGTTTTCCAAGTGTTAATTCTCGCTATATTCAGTGGCTTTCCTTGGTCACATCATTTCCAGTGAGGGGATCAATGTGGATTCTCAAAAGATTTAGGTTGTGAAGAATTGGCCCAGACCCATAACCCATACTGAAATTAGGAGTTTCTTGGGCTTGGCTGGTTATTACAGAAGATTCGTGAAAGGTTTTTCATCTATTACCGCTCCATTGATAAAGCTAACCCAGAAGACATCTAAGTTCCAGTTGTCTAAAGCATGCGAGAAGAGCTTTCAAGAGTTGAAAATTCGGTTGACTTCTACTTCTGTGTTGACCCAACTAGAGGGAGCAAATGGTTTTATTGTCTATTGTGATGCCTCGAGAGTTGGTATTGGGTGTGTTTTGATGCAGAATGGTAAGTTCATAGATTATGCCTCTAGAAAACTTAAGAACTATGAGAGGAACTATCTGACTCATGATCTTGAGTTGGAAGCACTGGTGTTCACCTTGAAGATTTGTCGTCATTGTCTCTATGGGGTACATGTTGATATTTTCACTGACCACAAGAGCCTGCAATATGTTTTTTACTCAGAAGAAGTTGAATCTCAGGTGGTTGAGGTAGCTTGAGTTGCTTAAGGATTATGATATGAGTTTGTTTTATCATCCCGGTAAAGCAAATATGGTTGTAGATGCACTTAGTAGGTAATCCATGGAGAGTCTTGTTCATGTAGAGGAAAGAAAGAAAGGGCTTACAAAATATATTCAGCGGCTTGCAAATCTAGGAGTCTGACTCATAGATTTTTAAAATTGTGGTGCAGTGGTTAAAAATACGTCTGAATCATCTTTGGTGTTTGAAGAGAAACAGTACAATAACCCCATTTTGTTACAGGTGAAGAAGGAGGTTTGCAACCATAGGGTTATGACTTTTGAACAAGGGGGAGATAGTATTTTGAGGTATGAAAATATATTATGTGTTCCGATGTTGATGGGCTCCGAGAGAGGATTATGTCAGAAGAGCACCACTCCATCTATTTTGTTCATCCGAGCTCCACAAAGATGTACCATGACTTAAGAGAAATTTATTGGTGGAATATCATGAAGAAATATATTACCAAATTTGTTGCTAAGTATCCGAATTGCTAGTAGGTTAAAGTTGAACACCAAAGACCTGGTGGTTTGGCCCAAAATATAGCCCTTCCAGAGTGGAAGTGGGAGATAATAAATATGGACTTCATAACAGGTCTACCGTGTACTCGCTGTCAACATGATTCGATTTGGGTAGTAGTGGATATGATGACTAAGTCAACCCATTTCTTGCTTGTTAAGTTGACACATTCTGCCGAGGATTATGCTAGGTTGTACATTCAGGAGTTTTCAGTTTGCATGGGACCCCTGTGTCCATTATTTCTTACAGAGGCACCCAGTTCACTGCTAACTTTTGGAGGTCTTTTCGAAAAGGTTTGGGGATGCAAGGGAATCTCAGTACCGCTTTCCACCCTCAGACTGATGGCCAAGCGGAGTGTACCATCCAAACACTAGAGGACATGTTGAGGGCTTGCGCTTTAGACTTTAAAGGTATCCGAGATTATCACTTACCTCTTATAAAGTTTTCTTATAATAACAACTATCACTCCAATATACTTATGGCATCGTTTGAGGCCTTCTATGGTTAGAGATGTCGATCTCCGATACGGTTGTACGAAGTAGGTGAAGCTAAGTTTTCGAGACCATATTTGGTTCACCAAGCTATGGAGAAGGTTAAGGTTATTCGGGAAAGGTTGAGGACTTCTCAGAGCCGCCAAAGTGTTTGGTTTGTTGTATTCAAAATAATAAATCTTAAGAACAACATATATGTTTACAAAAATTCCCTTCATGAATGTGAAAAGTATTATATTAAAAGTGTTTAAAGGGATACTTTTTTCATTAAGTCATTTATCCCGGGATTACCATACCACCCAAGGGAAGGGATAACTTATCCCGATACTAATTATGAATTCCAAGATAAGTTATCCCGAACTTGCCAACCAAATAACAAACTAAATAGCACTAAAATTTAATCACAAGACTATTTGAAGTTATCATTCACACCAAACGACCCCTAAGGGTATATCGGGGCCTTGTCCAAGCAGATTTCTATCATTTAGTAGAGGCTTCACAGATTTTTTTCAGATGTCAAACAATCGATCTTGCTTTCCAGAATATGGGTTTATAACTTCCAGTTTAATACATGTATGTAGTCTAAATGTACTGTGATGAAGACTTTTCTATTATAAAGGGTTGTGGTTATCTTCATATTGTATTCCACTTTGTTTAGGTTTTTTTCTAGTTTTATGTTCATGTGACATGCCAGAATGTTTGCCCATACTAGCAATAATGTCGGGTGCGTGCAACGTCCAAGGACTCGGCTTGGGGCGTGACAATATGACTACCCCTTCCAATTACACCAAATTACATGTTGACCAAGTAATTACATGCCAACCAAACATGTCAAACAGGTAATTATACCAAATTCAATTACTAGGGTGACTTTCCAATCAGGCCCAAAGAGAATTTAAAATATAAAGAGGTAAAATTATGGGAAAAAACCAAGGAAATTCGACACATTGTGTATGCACAATTTCTTTTACCTATCTACATGGTGTAATTTTCCAACTATAGGGTATAAATTGATAGCCCTCGGATAAAAGTAGCTCTGTCACAGGTTACAGATCTAGTGTTCAAGCTCCTGACGTTGTGGCCTTACCACTAAATTAGATTTAATAAAAGCCAAAATCATGAAAAGTAAGTCAAACACAAAAAGATGGGGGGGGGGGGGGGGGGGAGGGAGGGAATGAAGAAATCATACCAATTTTCCTCCATCAAGAAGAATAGAAGAGTCGCATAAACTAAAGTAAAGTTGTTTCTTGGAAGGAAAAACCATTAAAGAGCCTGATCCAGAAATAGCTTATTGATAATCAGATGGCACAAAAATCTCCCAAATGTTGTCAGATTCTGCAGCAGACAGGAATATCTACGAGAGGGCTGAAGACCTAGCTACATCTTTCGGCGATGTTAGAGAGAGAATTTTTTATATGCAACCTTCAGGCAAACAATCCATCAGAAAAAACTCAATGGATTAAAGTTTCTGAGTTTATGTACTATTTATATAGAAATAAAATGAAGATTACAAGATTTTGAAAATACAGATTATGTTTAAATAAAATTGAAGAACATAAATGAAAACTATTTAACAATTAATATAAGAAAATGTCCAAAATAGTTTATCAAGTTAGGCCTTCGATTCAAAATTATCCCTTATACATATACTTTTGTACACTAATGGTCCATCAAGTATGTAAAACTGGTGCACTCTTAGAGTCACGACCCAAATATTGGTGTGATGACACATGTTTTATACCACCAAGACAGGTTCAACTAATTAAGCTTCTATAAGGTAAATGCGGAAGTTATAAAAAAATAAAGGACTAGACAATACATGCATATGTGGAAAAACGTAATATAACTCAAATACCCTCAAAATCCGATGTCACGTGTACAAGCCTCTAAGTATTACAACAGAAATACAAGTCTGAATGTCTCTATTTCTAGAATAGAACAAGGAAATAATGAAAGAGTAAGTGATTCTTCCAGGGAAACAAGCAACTACATCATGAACTTCAAAAGAAAGCCTCAGACGAAGATGAGAAGGAGTAATCAAAACGATTCAAACTTGTAACCTACACAAGTGTAGAAAGGAAGTGAGTGAATACCAAACAACAATGGTACTTAACAAGCATCCCTAGCTAACCTAAGTAAAACAATACTGAACACAAGTACTCCAACACACCATCCGAACTTCCTCATACTGCAACCTGCATAGAAATCAGACCAGCCCATCCTAACAATTTACTTATAAGAGAACAACACAATAAAAATATCCATCGTAATTCACATATCAGAATATCTATAGCATCAACATCACACTTCATATCCAAATACCCACGAACATAACAACTCACTCATAAATTCCATGAATGATGAAGTGCATGAAAATGTGGTGCAATGTAAATGTTAAATAACGTGATGCATGCATGTCATAATAATACACACCAGCTGCACAAACATAATAGGACACATGGAGGGCATATATGCCCATGCGTCAAAACATTCACCGTTCGGGACCCATGAGGGACGTATTAGTCCATGCATCCACCAGAACCATTTTCCATCGGCATAAATATCACTCGCCAAAACCATTTCCAATCGGTATAAATATCACTCACTAGAATCATTTTTCATTGGCATAAATATCACTTGTCGAAACAATTTTTATTTGACCATTTGGAAATTTGGTCAAAATCGACCAAAAAAGTCATCCCCATAGGCTAAGGGTAAATCTAATTTTTATAGGAAAACATGATACCCAAAGATTTAGGAATGCACACGCGAAATTTCTTTGAAAAGTGAGTTAGAAATCATTATCAAAAGCCCAAACCACAAGATTAAAGTTCATGAGAAAACCCCCTAATAACCTGAGCAAAGACCCCGGCTAAAATCTAAAATATTTCTTATAAAATATCTTACCCATGATTAGGGAAGTTCATATGAAGTTTCATCGAAAATGGAGTTAAAATCAACCTTCAAATCCTTAATTTATTAAACCTCAACTTTACCGGGAAACCCCTAATTTCTCAAGCTTCTACGCAGTTAATATGATGAAAATAATTGATGAATCAACAAGTTTATGTCAAAATTAGTTTACCCACAACATAAAGATCCTAATATATATTTGTCATAAAAGATTGAACCCAAATTGATAAAACCCCAATTCCCCCCCCCCCCCCCCCAAGAAATAAATGAATAAGGAAACAAACAAGATAAAGAAATCATGAGAGAATGTCGAAATGAGGATTGGATACCAACCCCCATATTAAAGCGAGAAGAATACAACAAGAATCACTCCATTCCGAGCTCTAGAACTCCCAATATGCTCAAAATACCAAATGAACATGGTCTGAACAACAATATTTACTCCAGAAACCAGCAACTTAAAATTTCATTAAAAGAGCCGTAACTTTTTTGTACGATAGAGACATGACCCGATTCTTTTACCTAAATATCTTAAATAGTGATACGCACCTGCTCGTTCAATCAAAACTCAATTTCGTGCTCGTTTGCCTAGTTAAATATCATTTCTTCTGGGTAAATAATTATTTTATATATCACAATAAAAGTACGATCTTGGGTTACTGAAAATGCACCAAACTTTGCAGATCAATCCTATAATTCATTCTTAAACTTTCAGAAGTTTCAAAATATTTTTTTGATCTTTAAAACTAATTGCAAACCTTTTGGTTGACACAAATTGCTCAAACACCATCAAAGCACCCAAAAAACTTAGAAACTCACACATAACTCATCGGGAACCTCCCGAACACAAACCAAATATGCTACTAGCTTGGAAATGATATTTTAGACTCAATGAAATCATCAAAACACCAAAACAATGTCACCTTAACCCGATGCTGACCAAAGTCAATTTTAACTTAAGAATCTCCAAATTTTCAAATCAGGACATGAAACCCATCCAATAGCTTCGGGAATTGAACCAAACCTTCAACTAGCTAACAAAACTATCGAAATTCCATTCTGAACTTGCTATCACCAAATGTTCACTTTGATCAACTATCTTATTCTTTCAACTTTCAAAACACAAAAACTCTTCCAAAACTCATCTAAATACCTCCGAACCTGAGCCAATAGTCCTACTAACCCAAAAGTCACGTTCTAAAGCTGATGGTACTGACGAAATTTCATTACAAGACTCGAAAGTACAAATATTGACTAAAATAAACTATTTGAACTTAAAAGCTTTAAAAACTCCAAAACTTCCAAAAACTCATTTTATGATCTGATTTCCAATTAACCACATAAACTGCTAAAACACAACTCGGGGCAACTATCAAGAGGCAAAAATGGCAATTTTCTAGAAAATTTCAAGAATGACCTTCAGGATTATTACACTTAGCTCTAGATCAAACTAATTTGTCTATATTTCCCTTAATATATCACTGAGTTGTTCATTAAAAATAACCCTGGAAACAGGGGCGCATCCAGAGAATAATATATATACTTCAATCATAATTGTATATTAACATGAGGTCATTGTAGGAATCTTTACACTTTAAATCTTGGATCCGCCTTATATTCAACACATTACCTACACCAAACATAATTGTCTCTGGATATATACCTCGAGAAGGGTCATATAAAAAAGTATTTGAATCAATACAAATGAGACCAAAATAAAAGACATTACATAGTAAGAGGATGATCTTTCTCTTCTTCATTCAAGACGAAACTCAATTCCTTGAACAATGAGGCCACCTTTTCTATCGAATCTCCACCAGTTTCACTTCAATGTTTCCTTCTTCTCCCGTATCTCTGAAAAAGTTTCCCATTTTTTAGTTCCATCCATCACCTCTTTCCCAGGGTATCTTCACTCTAGGTCTTTGTCCTGAAAACCTAACAACTTTAGCTCATTTCTCTATTTAATGGTCATTCTTAGAATCATTGAATCTAACAACTCCACTAGTAGTTCTAAGTTGATAAAAGTTATCTTCTAGTTTGAACACTAGATGAGCAACATATTTGGTTCTTTTCGACAATATTCAAGTTCCCATTTTGCCTCAAGTATCGAACCAACAAACCAAATTTAGTTTAGTCACTTCTGAGAATCTATAAAAAAAAACTGCACCATGCTCAATATCTATATTGAATAAAGTAATATCTTTCAAAAAACTTGAGTACGTTGAATGGGATCACGAAAATATAAAGCCCGAAGTCTGGATGAGATAATGGGGAATAAACTAGTAGTCTTCATATATGGACTTGGGAAATCCTCCCCTCATGAGCTATCTTTTAGGGTCGAGTTAGGCCCAAGTGTCATATCTTTACATGGTATCAGAGTTAGGTCCTTCCCCATTTGGGCACTCAGTCCATGCTCCAGTCGGTCTTGAGCGTGAAGGGACTGGTGGTCTCCTTATATGGACTTGAGGAATCTTCCCCTCATGATCTAGCTTTTGGGATTGAGTTAGGCCTAGGTGCCATATAATTACATGGTATTTAATAGTAACCAGAAGTAGAGATCCGACAAAATAGAACAAAGCAAGTAGATTTACTGTAAATAGTTTGTGCAAGTATCTTAAACACAACTATACAGATAAAGTTGTCCGTATGGAGAGGACAAGACTCCAGAAAATATTAGTTTTGATTCTTAATTACATAATACTAATAACTAATCCTAATTACATATATATAGAGAACATAAAAGGATAAGACAGACACTATAAACTATAAACTTTGAATAATAACTGCTAGACAATTGCTAGACAGCTGTTGTAGCAGCTGTTCGTCCAGAATTCAACTCTTTATTCTTTTGTCGATATTTTCTTCTAAAATACGTCTTTAGAGGTGGGTTGGTATCAGTGCATTCCCCCTAAAAAGATGTCTTGTCCTCAAGGAAGTTAGAGAAAATTGAACAGCAAGCAAGTCATAGGCCTCCCAACTAGCCTTTTCAACAGGACGACGACGCCATTGAATAAGTAATTCCAGAGTTGGCACTCCTGATTCTTTCACCCAACGATGCGATAAATTTTTTTTAGGTTCCACCACAAATTCTAATTCACCCGATAGTGTTAAGGGTGGAGGGGTAGCAATATCAGAAAAACCATGAGCAGGACGAAGCAGTGAGACATGAAAAATAGGGTGTACCTTAGATGTTTCGGGAAGCTACAATTCATAAGAAACAAGACCAACTCGACGAACAATTTTGTATGGTCCAAAATATCAAGGTGAAAGCTTCTCATTAAGACGTTTGGCTAAACTCTTTTGTTGATAAGGTCGCAAATGAAGAAAAACAACATCACCCACATTAAAAGACAAGTCACGTCGCTTGGAATCAGCTTGAGACTTCATTCTAGATTGATCCTTCATTAGATTGGAACGTAGTACCTCTAACATTTGATCTCGTTCCACGAGTTGCTGTTCAAGTTCAGCAATTTTAGTTTCTCCATGAACAAAGGGATGCAAGAGTGGTGGTTCTCTCCCATACACAATCTGGAAATGAGTCATATTGGTTGAGGAATGGTATCCATTGTTGAAAGAATATTCAACCCAAGATAGATATTGATGCCATGATTTAGGCTTGTCATGAGCAAAACAACGTAAGTAAGTTTCAAGACAGCGATTGACCACCTCCGTTTGACTGTCAGATTGGGGATGATAGGAAGTACTCATACGGAGACGAGTGTGACTAAGGTGAAAAAGTTCCTGCCAAAAAGCACTTGTGAAGATAATATCACGATCTGAAAGAATGGAGCACGGTAAACCATGCAACCTGACAATTTCCTTACAGAAAACCCCAGCCACTGTTTCAGTAGTAAAGGGATGAGATAAAGCAAGAAAATGGTTGTATTTGCTAAACCTGTCAACCACCACAAGAATAGTATCAAAGCCATTAGAAGGAGGAAGCCCAACAATGAAATCAAGGGAGATATCCTCCCAAACTCTGTTAGGAATAGGCAAAGGTTGTAAGAGACCAGCTAGAGCTAATGTTTCATATTTATGTTGTTGGCATATCAAACAATTCTGGACAAAGGACTTAACACCATGCTTCAAACAAGGCCAAAAAAAATTTGCAGATACCCTTTTGAGAGTTTTCAAGTAACCTCTGTGTCCTCCTGTTGGAGAATCATGTGACTCTGCTAAAATCTTGGCATTGAGTTCAGGATAATCAGGAATAACCAACCAAGATTTGTAGTAATGATGGTTAGCAGACAACGAGAAATCAGGATGAATCGACGAATCAAAAGAAAGTTGATCTTGAATATGCTTAGTATATGGATCAGCTCTAATTGCTTCTGTGAAATCACTAAAATCTAATGGAATAGGCATCACCAAAGATAAAAAATCAGCATGTTGAGGGCGACGAGATAAGGCATCAGCGCCTTTGTTTTTACTTCCCGACTTATAGACAATAGTGAAATCAAAAGGCAATAATTTAAACAACAAACGTTGTTGTTCAGCAGTAGTCATCCGCTGATGCAATAGATACTTTAGGCTACAATGGTCAGTAGTGACAATAAAATGCCGACCCAAAAGATAATGCTTCCATTTTTGCAATAAAAGGACCAAAGCCAGCAATTCACGATCATAAGTAGATTTAATGCAACTAGAAAAGGAAAATTCCTTGCTGAAATAGGATACTGGATGACAGTGTTGCAGTAAAATAGCCCCGACTCCATCAGATGAAGCATCACACTCAACTGTAAATTGTTGAGTGAAATCTGGAAGACGAAGCACTAGTACTGATGTCAAGATCTTTTTAAGATTTTGGAAAACCTGCTCTACTTCTGCATGCCAGGTAAAAGCATTTTTCTTGGTCAATTATGTTAAAGGACGAGCAATGATCCCATAGTTCTTAACAAAATTCCTATAATAACCTGTGAGACCTAAGAAACCAGGAAGTTCCTTGACATTTTTTGGAACAGGCCATTCCAACACCGCATATATTTTTTTTTAATCCACAGCTACTCCGTCTTGAGAAATCACATGACCCAAAAAACCAACTTGGTGTTGACCAAATAAACATTTCTTTGGATTAGCAACAAAGGAATTGACAGAAAGAAAATGGAGGACTGTTTGAAGGTGTTATTGGTGTGTTTGAGGGTCAGGACTATAGATTAGAATATCATCAAAGAACACTAGGATAGATTTTGAAGGTATGGCCTGAAAAGATCATTCATGGTACCCTGAAATATGGATGGTGCATTAGTGAGTCCAAATGGCATTACGAGAAACTCATAATGGCCTGAATGAGTGTGAAAGGCAGTTTTATAGACATCATCAGGTTGGACACTAATTTGATGGTATCCAGAACGAAGATCAATTTTAGAAAAAATTGTGGCCCCATGTAATTCATCTAACAACTCATCAATATTTGGAATTGGATATTTGTCCGGGACAGTGATTTTGTTTAGGCTACGATAATCCACACAAAACCGCCAAGAATTATCTTTCTTTTTAACTAGTAGAACCGGACTAGCAAAGGGACTTGAACTAGGGAGAATGAAACCAGATTCTAATAAAGCTGCAACTTGGTTCTCAATTTCAATTTTTTGACCATGTGGGTAAGGATAAGGTCTGATGTTTGGAGGTTTAGAATTTGGTAACAGAGGAATAGCATGAGAATGTGCTCTAAATGGTAGAAGAGATGTTGGTTCAGAAAACACAAACTAGAATTCATGTAAAAGGGTTTGGATTGCATTACCTGGAACCCCTAATACCATATTAAAAGATTGGAGAGAAGCTATGGTTGAATCTGTCGATCTCATGCCTTGCAATTTGTAACGCTTCCCTTTCCAATTGAAAATTATGAACATATCCTTCCAGTTAGCTTGAATCGTATTGAGAGAAGCTAACCATTTGATACCAAAAACCAAATCAGCCCCTCCAATTGCAAAAAGGTAGTAATCCTGAGTGATAGTAAAGCCCGGCAATTGAATTTGAAGATTCCGACAAACTTTATTGCAGCGTATGATATCCCCATTCCCTATTTGCACGCCGAATGTTGGAACCATTTCTACTGGTATATTATGCTCCTTCATAATGGATTCAACCACAAAATTATGTGTGGAACCACTATCCACAAGTATTAAAACCTTTTTACCATTGATCTCACCCTGAAGCTTCATTGTAGCACCCACTGATTGTCCCAAAATGGCATGGAAGGAAATTTCAACAAGGTCATTTTCTTGAGGGTTATCACCTATTACTGCATTGACCTCGTCAACCTCTTCCAATTGACCTTCTCCACTAATCTCCATGAGAGATAATTTTGCAGATTTGCATCTATGATCGGGTGCAAATTTCTCATGGCAACGAAAGCAAAGTCCTTGTGCCATAAGATTTCTCCTCTCGGTATCCCATGTTCGCGTTTGAAGAGGTTGTGAAGCGGCTGGGTTGGATAAAACACTGCTGCGTAAATTGTGATTTGCAGATGATAAATTGTTCTGGGTGTTTCTAAAAGAATTCAATGGATTTTGTACCGTGGGTCTATTGTTTGGGGTCCAATTAGGCACTCTATTGCTGCGAGTTATGCCTAATTTACTTTCAAATTCAAATGCCAAACTCATAGCCCTGTAAACTGTTCT
The DNA here is from genome assembly GCF_900185275.1 of Solanum verrucosum. Lineage (NCBI taxonomy): Eukaryota > Viridiplantae > Streptophyta > Magnoliopsida > Solanales > Solanaceae > Solanum > Solanum verrucosum. The sequence continues at coordinate 1,148,656 of NW_026020221.1, read as the reverse complement.
AGGCTTGTGAATCCTAACATCAGATTTAAGTTCCTCTTTCAACCCATTCAGGAACACCCCTAAGAGATAGTGATCTGGCCAATTTGTAACCCTAGATGAACGTTTTGCAAATTCTTGACGATGCTCCTGTACAGAACCTGTTTGTTGAATGTTACAAAGGTGCTTGTCGGGATTTTGAAACTCTGCAGGACCAAAATTTTCCTACAATGCTTTAACAAGTTCTTCCCAATAAAGCAAAGTTTGCTCACAATTTATCCAAGAGAAGAGATCCAGAGCATCCCCTTCCAAATACATCACCACGATGTCAACTTTATGTTCCTCTTAAGTTTGATAGCACCAGAAATATTTTTCTGCTTTCAAAATCCATCCTCTAGGATCACCTCCTTCAAATCTGGGGAATTCCATCTTTGTGTATGGCTTTCGGGGAGGATTTTTTTACCAAGATGGACTATCAATTTCTTTTTCCTCATCTTGACAAACAGACTTTCGTTTATTACGATTTCTATGACTGGATTCTTCTTATTGAGTGCAACTAGTCTAGGCCTTCAATGTTGCAACATCTGTTGCCACGGAGTCAATCATATTTAACTTTGACGCTATGGCAGATAATTGTTGGGCAAGAGGTTCAACATTGAGAACGTCTTCTTGGGAATTAGACTATATGGTATTGACCATGTTGGATCGATATGCTCTGATACCAAAACTGATAGTAACCAGAAGTAGAGATCCGACAAAATAGAACAAAGCAAGTAGATTTGTTGTAAATAGTTTGTGCACGTATCTTAAACACAACTATACAAATAAAGTTGTCTGTATGAAGAGGACAAGACTCCAGAAAATATTAATTTTGATTCTTAATTACATAATACTAATAACTAATCCTAATTACATATTTATAGAGAACATAAAGGATAAGACTGACACTATAAACTATAAACTAGGAATAATAACTGCTAGACAACTGTTGTAGCAGTTATTTGTCCAGAATTCAACTTTTTATTCTTTTGTCGATATTTTCTTCTAAAATACGTCTTGAGAGGTGGGTTGGTATCAGTATTAGAGCCAGGTCCATCCCCGTTTGGACTATCGGTCCACACTTCAGTCGGGCCAAGGCATAAAAACGGGTGTTAGAGTGGGTAAGAGTCCCACATTGGTGGGGCAATGAACTAGTGGTCTCATTATATGGACTTGGACAATCCCCTTCCCCCCTCTTCATGTGCTAGCTTTTGGGGTTCAGTTAGACCCAGGTGCCATATCTTTACAAAACCCATTCCCACTACTCTGGTGTATCACCCCATGCAATGCCAAGTTCTCGTGTTGTGACCATAAAACATTTCTTACCTATCTTCTTATCCAATGAAAAGCTATGTTTGACAAATCAAATCAAACACAAAACATTAGGATTTAAAACAAACCAAAAAGGCTGAAAAAGGGACCTACCCTATATAATGGATAGGTTAGGCTGGCCTATTCTTACTGTGCCTGATTGGGCTCATAACGGACCAATTTCGCTCACTTGACGTGACTAGCTACAATAGGGCGCACATTCCACCATACACACTGTGGTGGAGTCAAAAATCTTACTAAGCGGTGTCAAAATATAAAATGGTCAACACACGTAAAGTATAAAGGGAGTCAGCATATAGTAAATACAATTGACACCCCTTAACATAAAATGGCTTCGCCACTACATACACAGTACTCACCCATACACCATATGTTGATTGATATCCAATACCCAAATTAGTTAGTTTGCCTTTTGAATAATATTGTTTTCCAAAGTTTTAGATATAGAGAACAAAAAAGGCTAATATATAACCATGGAACGAATTTGCCACTGCATTTTAATTCAACATTAACAATTTACTAGCTCTTACACCAAAATACTTGGAATTCACAAAGAATAATAATAACAGAAAGTAGACATGTTCAAGTAAAAATCTATATACAGTAGTTTCAAAATATCTCTCGCCTGTACTTGATCTCGAGAACAATTCCTTATACTGACTGCGTCCGCCCCATTTCACTAGCAGTGGAGACAAAGCTTCACGTGTTGCCCCATTTCACTAGCAGTAGTTTCCTAATACATCTTCAACAGGAAACATCTTTTTGTCTCATTTGGAAGTTGATTGCCTTAATAGTGAAAGCAAATGTGAAGCCAAAAACAACAGTGTACCTGACAATTAAAACTGCAACTATTGGAAGAAATCATGCTTGAAGCCGAAGTAGCGTCTCAAGAATCGTTCCATGTTCATCATCAATAGGTTTGTTTTGGAGATCTCCAAAGTGCGATGCAACCAAACCATACAAGGTCCACGAAACAGGACAACACCAATAGTACCATCTCCTCTATATGGTATAATGTTGTTTTTTTTAATGAAAATAAAAAAAATACAGAGTATGTGTTATTTTCGAGCCCTAAATCAGTTTTGATGTAACAAAAAATGGAGTGTTTCAAGAAATTATAGGTCGTGGAACGAAGAATCCTGAGAAAAGATTCCATATGCCATAGAAGAAGAAACCGACAATTTGAGGAACACTTACATTTGGGGTAACAGCAACGGTCATCATACCGTAGAAACTGAAGTACAAGAGGGTGAAAAACAGGACGAACAAGTACCAAAAGAACGTTGTGACTCTCTATTCAAATCTAATAATAGCATACATAATGGCACCACAGAAAACAACTTACATAAAGACATAAGTGATTTCAATGAAACTCTGCAAGACAAAAAAATTTAACTAATTTAGACGTTTCACCTAATTGTTGAGGTATTAACTTTTCCTACTATTATATATTGATAAAATCTATCCATCAAGGTGACTTTACTATAGAAGGGCAAAACTCTGTTACTTTAATATGACATAAAATAGTTTTATGTCTTCTACTGTTAGAGTGAATTACATTTAGTTACTTTAATGTGACAATTTATAATGGGAAATCTCAGTGATAAAATGTGAAATTAACTCGAGATTGGCTTATAAGAAATTGAACTCTATGCTCACATGTCCAAAGGCATAGGGTATGGCAGAATGCATTCCAAGTTGCTGGATTGTATCCAAGTAGCCATTGTTTATTTTACGTACTCTAGGCATAACTGTGCACAAGAGAACTCAACTTAGTATTTGGTCGTATGAATTCAAAAAAGGAAAGCTCTCCTTCACTTAACAACTTACCTCAAAGTATTTGATCAAATGGCAAGAATGGTGGCCCAATGGACCAATATATATCTCTTGTCCTCCTCGTTTCATTAGAAAGGGCTGCAAAGTAGTGTTTATATTAGTATTTGATGACAAAAGTCTAGGAAAATCAATGAACAATTTAATTGAGTTAAAAAATAACAAATTCACCTCATCAAAGGCTTCAAAAATTGTTGAAAAGTGATTCAAAAGAAACTTGATCAAGTCTTCATGAGTTTGTTAGTTAGTTTCCTTTATGTTAAAAGTTTAAACATTGTGGCAGATTAGTAGCTAAATAGTAATTAGTGGGTTAGTGGACCTAGATTTTAGTATTTTCAGTTTTTTGGTAAGCCTATTTATAGGCAAGTCTTTTTGCTTTTATTAATTAATCAAATTCAAAGAAGTTTGCAGTAACTTTTTATCTCTTTTGCTCTCTTTCTATTCAGTTTTCCTTTTGATTATCTTTCTTTTTTCCAACAAAAATCTCGATACTAGGCAGACGGACGGTACAAACAGTGGTTCTTGCATCTAGCCCTGAGCTTTGTTCATTCATGAAATTGATAGAGGGGTTAGGCACTAGCTCCACTGCAATGGTCAACCTTTTGAGTTGTTCAGTTGAGAGGTCGTTGACCCCTGGAAAACTAAGGCTAATCTTAATGGTCCAAGCTCCACAAGATGCATGACTTCCTCAACAAACATCTGTACGAGGATAAATAAATAGGAAATACATGAATTCAACCTTTCCTGTCTTTTTGTCAACATCATGAGCTAAACGCAGCCAGGATGAGTATACTAAGGTGAATGTAAGGTGAATGGATGCCATTCTGCTCACAGTATCCAGATATACGTGCTAAATGTGTCTTGTTTCTTAGGATAGCCCGAAAGCTTGATGTCACCCTCAATATATCCCCCAGTCTTTCTTCCAGCCAATACATACATCAATGCTTTTTCCCAGCACCACTACTTACTCCCAACAAATCTGCCAAAACACCAAGCCTGAAAGCTCCACTTACGCCCTTAAGAAGTACCAATAACTTCAGTAGCACTTTGAGCTTTCATTGCTTGCAAGTATCGTGAAAGTAACATATCTTTTGAAAATGAAGGATTAGCACTGCTAGTTGATCTATATCATTTCCTGTATTTAGTTACCTGAGGTGATGGAATGTGGTTCACTATTGGAGTCTTCTTTCTCAATGCTAGTCGTTTGGATTCAGTGTCTTCTAATATCATAGCTTGCGGCTTACCAAATGTTGTAGATATTCATAATGAACATTTAACATTTTTTTCCCCGCAGGGAAATATAAATGGAGAAATCTGAGAGATACTAACGTTTTAGGTAAGAGACTGCAACATTGTAGCAGACCCCATGCCAAGTGATTCTACCGCAACAAAAACCTCCAAATATGATGTTCCAAAAACATATGCATGTGATTTCACAAATTTGACTAGATATATAAATTTATAGCATTATAATGAACAATTACAATGGCATTAGGAGCTGGCACAAAAATGGTTGATCATCTAACAAATCTTTGGAATATTTGATAATACATTCAATACCTTGTTAAAAAATTGATTCTTGTTTATCAACTACGCATTATCAAACCAAATACAATTCTCTCTCCATACGCTCTTTGGGAAGGACAATATAGATAAGAAGTATTTGAGTCAATCCAAATGTGGCCAAAACAACAGGAAAAGTAAGAGGAGGATCCTTCTCTTCTTTATTCTGGACGAAACTTAAATCCTTGAACAATGAGATCGTGTTTTCAACTGCAATGCCTAATCTCCATCAATCGCGCTTCAACATTTCTGTCTTATTTATTTCATCTATCCATCCCCTTTTTTCAAGGGTAACCTCGCACTAGGTCCTCGTCCTAAAAAATGGACAACTTTAGCTCGTGCCTCTACTTCATGGTCGCTCTCAGAATCAACAAATCTAAAAATTGCCTTAACATTTCTAAGGACATAAAATCCATCTTCTAATTTGAAACCTAGACAAGCAAAATAACTGATTCTTTTCAACAATATTCAAGTTTCAATTTTGCCTAGGATATCAAGCTAACAGAACCAATTAAGTTTAGCCACTTAAGACGATCTACAAAAAATTTACACTTCCTCAGTAGTTATATTTAATAAAGTATTTTCTTTACAATTTAAAGTACATGGAAAGGAACCGCAAAAATCTAAAACATGGAGTCCAGACGAGACAGACATTCTCAATACTCTGGTGTACCACCCCATATAATACTAAGTTCTCATGTTGCGATCATAAAACATTTATTCCCCGTCTTTTTATCCAGTGAAAACTCTATTTGACAGATCAAATCACAAAAACAAAACATTAGGATTTAACAACAAACCAAAAAGGATGAAAAAGGCACTAGACCACTCTTCCTGTATCCGATTGGGATCACAACGGACCAACCGCGCTCACTTGAGAGGACTAGCTACCTGAAAGTCGGCCTAGATCCAGACCACCTAACAACCCTTATGAATGGAACGTGCCGTCCATTGGCCTATTCTTCTCAGGTCGGGTTGGGTCAGTCATGGGCAGACCCTACCCACTAGACACGACTTCCACTATACCACCTTTACCTACTACACAATCATAGAAATAGAACCCTTTTCCATTGCCATTAAGTCGATTATTCTTCTATTCATGAAAATAACACATTCACAACTAAAATAAAAACTTTCGAAAGATCAGACACACATTTGATAACTCAGTCATCACTGAATAAGATTGTGGTCCTTCTGATATCTATTGGATGGAGTTAGAATTTTCACTAAGAGAATTCAAAATATAAAGAAAGTAAACACTCGAAAAAGTCAAGGAAATTCGAAACATAGTATATATATATATATATATATATATACATAATTTCTTTCACTTATCTACACAATGTAATTGTCCAGCAATAAGGTATAAATTGGCACCATTCGGATAAAAGTGGCTTGGTCGGGTGATAGAGTGTTTGAGCTCGTGAAGTTGTGATCTCACGATTAAATCATATTTTATAAAAAAAAAAAAAAAAAAACTTCTCATGAAAAACAAGACAAACACAAAAAGGAGGGGGGAAATGAAGAAATCATACCAATTTTCCTCTATCAAGAAGAATCGGAGAGTTACGGAGGTTGAAGTAAAGTTGTTTCTTGGAAGGAAAAACTATTAGAGAGCCTAATCTAGAAACAATTTGTTGATAATCAGATGTCAAAAATAATGTCTTTGAGACGATGTCGGATTCTGCTGCAGACATGAAAGTTTGTGAGACACTCTTGGAGGTTGCATAATGAAAATTATCTCGTTAACATCACTGAAAGATGTAGCTAGGTCTTCAGCTGTCTCACAAACATTCATGTCTGCAGTAGAATCCGACGTCGTCTGGGAGATATTATTTTTGCCATATGATTATCAACAAATTGTTTTCTAGATCAGGCTCTCTAATGGTTTTTCCTTCCAAGAAACAACTTTACTTCAACCTCCGTAACTCTCCGATTCTTCTTGACAGAGGAAAATTGGTATGGTTTCTTCATTCCCCTCCCCCTCGCCCCCTCCTTTTTGTGTTTGTCTTGTTTTTCATGAGAAGTTTGTTTTTTTATAAAATATGATTTAATGGTGAGATCACAACTTCACGAGCTCAAACACTCTTATCACCCGACCAAGTCACTTTTATCCGAATGGTGTCAATTTATTCCTTATTTCTGGACAATTACATTGTGCAGATAAGTAAAAGAAATTATGTATATGTCTACTATGTTTCGAATTTCCTTGGCTTTTTCGTCTGTTTACTTTCTTTATATTTTGAATTCCCTTAGTGAAAATTCTAACTCCATCCAGTAGATATCAGAAGGACTACAATCTTATCCACTGATGACTGAGTGATCAAATGTTGTTCAGATCTTTCTAAAGTTTTTATTTTAGTTGTGAATGTGTTATTTTCATGAATACAATAATATTCGACTTAATTTCAATGAAAAAGGGTCCTATGTCTATGATTGTGTAGTAGGTAAAGGAGGTACAGTGGAAGTCGTGTCTAGTGGGTAGGTCTGCCCGTGACCGACCTAACCCGACCTGAGAAGAACAGGCCAATGAATGGCATGTTCCATTCATAAGGGTTGTTAGGCAGTTTGGATCCGAGACGACTTTTAGGTAGCTAGTCATGTCAAGTCAGTGCCGTTGTGATCCTAATTAGACACAGTAAGAGTAGTCTAGTGCCTTTTTCAGTCCTTCTAGTTTGTTTTTAAATCATAATGTTTTGTCTTTGTGTTTTTATCTGGATAAGAAGATAGGGAAGAAATGTTTTATGGTTGCAACACGAGAATTTGGTATTATATGGGGTGGTACACTAGAGTATTGGGAATGGTTGTCTCACCCAAACTCCAGGTTTTATATATTTGCAGTTTAATATTGAAGGGAATTACTTTACTAAATATAATTACTGAGTAAGTGCAAATTTTTTATAGATTCTCTGTAGTGGCTAAAATTAATTGGATCAGTTGGCTTGATATCCGAGGAAAAATTAGAACTCAAATGTTGTCGAAAAGAACCGGTTTTATATTTCGCTTATCTAGTGTTCAAATGGGAAGATGGATTTTTTGTCCTTAGAAATGTTAAGGCAGTTATTAGATTTGTGGATTCAGAGAGTGACCATGAAGCAGAGCAACGAGTTAAAGTTGTCCCTTTTTTAGGACTAGGACCTAGAGGGAGGCTACCATTGAAAAGAGGTGACGGATGGATGGAATTAAAAATGGGAAACATTTTCAATGATACAGGAGATGTTGAAGCACGATTGATAGAGTTTAGGCATCTCGGTTGGAAACACGGCTTCATTGTTCAAGGACTTGAGTTTCGTCCAGAATGAAGAAGAAACACTTGAGCAAAATCGGCAAGATAGAACCTAACCTAGAGGTAAGAGTTAACCCAAATCACCAACACCAGAGGTATCTCCACACACAAAAAGAGTGCATGGCAAACTGGTGCCTGTGTCACTCCAGACGTGTCGCAAAAATAAGTCCAGGAAGCACCACAACCATAACTAAGGAGATCTTCACTACTGAAATGCCAAACACCAAATATATAGATGCAACATTTGTAGATGTGGTCCAGATAAAGGTGAATACTACCTTTGAAGAAGATTCAAAGTGTAGCAAGTGGAGAAGTTCAAAGGAGTAAGAGGGTCATAAAGAACCTGGATATCAAGATGATTGCAAAGTCTCGATGATCCCTTAAAATAGGATGCAAAGAATAAATTAAGTTGGTGCTGAGGAGGAGTGTTCAAAAGTCATCACCAACTTAATTAATATCTAAGATATTTCAAAGAAGAATCTGGTATATTAAAGACTTGTAAAGAAATGAACAAAGAACTCTCGAATGAAAGTTCGAGAGTGTAAAGTCTTAAATCATTCAAGAAAGTGCAATTCTATAAATAGGTAAAAGGTGCATTCTATAAATTGAGGTAGGCATTTCAGTGTAAAGAGTTATAAGACCAAAACTAATCTTTACTTAGCAATTATAATATTCAAGTTGTGAGCAGCCAATTGTGCCCAATAATTCTCAACAAACACTTCTTTTGGATATAGGCCACCACTCTTATCGATTGGTCACAACTAGCACCCCTCCTTGGTCTAGGCCACCACTCTTGACACTCTATCAAGCTATTACTTCGAGTTGCACCCTCAAGTGTTAATCAACCCTACTCTAATGCTTATTATAATAGACTGAATAAGATAACCCAACCCTAAAAACTAGTCTATTAGGTGGAAGAGCCCACTCAAGCCTACTAAACCGTTAATAATTTTTTTCTTAATCAATGAAGGTCAATTAGCATACAACAAAGAGAGTAAAGATTCCTTGCAGTTAAGAAAAAGAGGTTCACCTCCTTGAAAGGAGTCACCTTTAATAGGAAGCTTTAAACTCTTCCTACCAATAGTGGTCTTTATACGGTGCATACTCAGATGGTGTGCAGACTGCAGGTTCCGTTAAGGTTTTGATGTAAAAAGAAAAATGTGCTATAGTAAGTTAAATTGCATAAATAGTACTATATATAGCTCAATCTTTTAAAAATTATTATTATTAATTGAATTGGCCAGTACCCAAGGCTCACTATAATTAGTGACTAATGTTTCATTTAATTCAAAATTTAGCATTACATTAACTTGTTTAGTATATGTATTTGTTGGGTTTGTTAGCGTGGTTACAATTCCACATTGGTTGGGGAACAGACCAATAGTTTTGCTTGCATAGACTTGAGCAGTTCTTCCCTCATGTGCTAGTTTTTGAGATGTCAGTTAGACCCAAGTAATTTTATAGGGTTCAACTGACACTCGTAACTCTATTATGGCTTTGCCCCCCTGACAACGTAGTTGAAGTATGTTCAAGTTGTCTCGGACCTTATTATGGTTATTAAGAAAAAAAACTCTAGACTTCAATAGTGTTTATGTTGCTTCTATTTCCAAAGTTAGCACTAATATATTATTAATTTTCATAGTTTATTTTTATCTGTTTGCCGAACTGATAACTCTATTATGGCTCCACCATACCCCTGGAAGTTGCGATAATGTAGTTGAAGTGGGTTCAAATGGTTTCGGACATCAGGAAAAAAAGGCTCTAAGACTTTCTTAGTGATTTTTGTTGATTTTATTTCCGAAGCTTGCATCATATATTAGCTTGTTTAGTTTAGATGTATCTACTTAATGTTGATTCATTGTTTCCCTGAAAAGATGTCTTGATAGATTGAAGTATATTATTAGTTTTATTATTTAGATGTTCTAGTTGGAAGCTTAAAACATTCTGCCACAAAAAATAGCTTAGTTATATATATATATAAACACCGATATTTACATATAAATATTTTTTTTCATAATGAGTTTATCTCGCAAGTATAAGATTTGTGCGCACTAAACATTATAAGTCTATTCAGTTCGTACTTTTTTTAGAACCCCTCTTATCTTGGTTTGCCAGATTCAAGCTCGAATAAAGGAGGGGTCACAGTACGAATCCTCATAATACATATGTTATTGGGACGCGATCACCTCGTAATGCTAACTTTGGAAATAAGAGCAACATAAATAACTAGTAAAGTCAAGATTTTTTCTAATTACCATAATGTCATTACCAACTAAAGCACACTTCAAGCCAAAATAGAGTTTTGGATTTGGCAGAACCCAACAACTTGGCTTAAAATCCACATTTTTAAGAAATTCAGTTAATAGTTATAAATAACGTATCTCAAACCCCATAAAATAGAAAAGAGATATAGTCAGAACCCGTACACCTTAAAATTCCAGATCCGCCTCTGATGACATGCATTTGATTATTTTGGGACGGAGCTCTATTCCTTCAACAATGAGGCCACTTTTGTCACCATGACGTTTCATCTCAAGCAATATTGCTTCGACAAGACCATCACTACCTTCCTTGCTATTGAATATCCCAATTCTACTTCCATCCATCCATCTCCACGCAGTTTTGTTGATGTCACAAGTTTCACAGTGTTGGCTTGTTTTTCAGTCTCAGTATCACTCTCATAATTAACAAACCTAATAATTGAATTAGAATATTCAAGTTCACAGGACTTAATTCCCAATTTGAACACCAAATAATCAACATAATCTGTCTTTGGTGACAACACTGTTGTTCCTTTTTTTCGACGAATATCCAATTGAGGTACAAAGTGAAGATATGCCACTTTTGAGAATTTGCAGAAGTATTGCAAGTAGCATTTGTAAGGATAATTTATCATTGTTTTAATGATATGTAGGGTGTATCTCCTTAGTAGGTCTACCAGATGCGAAGTTGAATTGACGAGATTTGGGTACCAGATGGTTGAACTAAAAAGATTTATTTATTATCTATGCAATTTAACATGTTATAATATATTTTTCTTTTTACGATCAAAATATTTATAGGAACCTCGCACTGTCCGAGATTGCCCCTTATAAAGATGACCTTCCAATACTTTTTCGACTGATCCTTAATTTGCATTAAATAATTTTCAAGGTGTGAGCAACCAATTGTGCTCATAATTAACTTGAAAATTATTAATGCTAATTAAGGACCAGCCGAAGTAGTATTGAAGAGAGGTGATTAGACAAGACATGACTCAACTTCAGATTACTAAAGACATGACCTAAGATAGAAAAGTGTGGAGGATGCGTACTAGGGTAGAAGTTTAGTAGGTAATGAAGTGTTGTCTTGCTTTTCGAGATTTTTGGCTTGTTGGTGATTTGTCGTTGTACTAGTTGCATTATTGTAGTTATTGATTGGGATATCTATCTATTTATGTTGTTTAATGTGTTTTGATTATTGCACTAATTTGTTGTTCTTAGTCCTTTCTTATAAGATCTTGCATCCCCCCCCCCCCCCCCCCGTTGCTATATCTTTTTTCATTGTTTTCTTCTTCCTTGTACTTCAATTTGTTGCACTTGAGTTGAGGGTCTTTCGAAAATAACCTCTCTAACTCCTCAAGGTAGTGGTAAGGACTGCGTACACTCTACTCTCCCCAAACCCCACTTTTGGAATTTCGCCGGGTATGTTATTGTTATTGTTATAAGGGACACCTTCGGTCTTAAAACTCTTTAAACTTATTTTTTTTTTTGCACTCCTGTTTTCTTGAGTACACTTCACTCTCAATTCTTTCTTGAGTACACACTCTTTATTTGAGTACAAATACAACTCAAATGACCACCTTTATTTATCGGCGTTGATGGAAGGATCTAGTGGATGCAATATCCTAGAACTACACCTTCCACTTCTTTCTCGAACTCTTTTAGATTTTGCACTCTAGAACTCTCATTCTAAAGTTCTTCTTTCAATAAAAATCTTAAATATTCTAGATTCTTCTTTGAAATATCTTAGATATTACTAATAAGTTGGTGATGACCTTTTAACCCCCCTCTCAGCACCAACTTAATTTATTCTTTACATCCATTTTGAGTGATCCTCGAGACAATGCAATCATCTAGATGTCCATGCACTTTATGAATCTCTTCCTCCTTTGAACTTCCCCTCTCACTTCTCTTTGAATCTTCTTTGAAGGTAGTAGTCTCCTTGATCTAGACCACTCTGTTAATGTTGCATCATTATACTTGGTGTTTGGGAATTTCAATCATGTAGACCTCCTTAGTCACGGTTGTGGTGCTTCTTGGACTTCTTCTTGCAATATCACAAAAGTTTTATATGCTTCAATTTTCCATGACCTCCCCTTCTTTTTTGTGTGTGGAGGTACCTCTGGTGTAGGTTATTTGAGTTTTCCTCTTTCCTCTTGGTTAGTTTCTATCATTCTCCCATGTTCTTTACTTTGATCTTGTCTTGTAGATTTTGCTCAAGTGCTATTAAATCTAATAGGAAATTACCTCTTTGGACCACCATGTTGATGCTTCATCAAATCAAATACCAGATTGTTTGACACATATGTCCTATTAGTGGTAGGGTCACAACACCTCCATCATTTTATTTGTTCGGCATAACCGATAAAGATGCAACCAACAACCTTTTTATCAAACTTGTTGTGGAGATGAACTGCATGAGCACATAGCATACACATCCAATATCTCAAAAGTGATTTACCTTGGTTATCATCTTCTTTAATTTCTCGAATGGTGAGATGAATTCCAACAGTCTTCATGCATTTTGCCAAAACATTGTTGGTACATGCATACTATGAAACATACTTTTGTATATACTTGTCAGGTGTCTATTTTCTCTTTCTGCTACTCCACTTTGTTGTTACATATTTGGGAAAGTAAGTTGTTATGGTATCATCTTCTCTTATGGTAGTCATTGAACTCATGTGACATATATTCTCCCCTACTATCCATGCATAGACATTTGATTCTCCTTCCAATATAATATCATTCTTCACAGTTTGTCAGAACTCTTTAAACTTCTCAGAAACTTCTGACTTCTCCTCGAATAGTAAATCCACACGTACCTTGGATAAGTCATCAATGAAGGTTACCATGTATAAATAACCTGTAACATCCGACAATTTGAAATAGCTTTGAAGAGGCTTAGGATTGGAAATTTTCATTTTTGGAAAGAATTTTAAAGTTTTGGAAATTTGGCTAAGTATGGAAAAGGTGAGTTTTTGGCCAAACTTTGATCGGTCGTAACTTCTAGCTCATGATGAGTTAGAAGTTTTTCCAGTTATGGTTGCATAGCCCTCGGAACGATCTTTCCAACGCCACTGAGTTTGCTCAATTCCGAGTCCGTATGAGCGAGTTATGACCTTTGAAAGTTGGGCAGTTGACAAGGAAATCCGTCCGGGAATCATTAAGGGCGTTTTGGTCTTTTCCCTAGCCTTTTATTTTGGTTTTATAAATGTGTTAGGCTGATCATTTTGATCAGTTTTACCATTTTAAAAGAAGTGAGAGTGAGGGTTTTGAGAGAAGAAGAAGAGAAGAAGAAGAGAAGAAGAGAAGAAGAGAAGAAGAGGAGATCAAGCAAGGAGATCATCGTGGATTTTTCGTCGGGGGTGATCCCTACCAAGGTATGTGAGCTTTTAGTGTTGGGTGATCCTTTCCCCCACATGCCAAACTCGTTTTATTTTCGAGAAAAGATGGATTGTGTTTGTTGAAGTTGTGAGTTGTTGTGGTTGAAGTTGTTAGAGTTGTTAAAGTTGTTAGTTGTTGAAATTATTGTTGGTATTGTTGTTGGTTGCGATGTTGAGATTCTTGATGATTTGGGACTTGTTTCCGGTTGGGGTTTTGAGTTGAAATCTATTGAATGTTGAGGGATTTCATGTTTCTAAGTGATTGGGGTTGGAACCCTTGAAGTTAGAGAGTTTAGAGTTGGAAAAATGAAGGAGAAAAGTCGGGCTTCTTACATGAAACAAGTCCGTGTCGCGGACTTGTTCCCTCTGTGAACAAAATCTGCTCCGCGTCGCGGACAGGACGCGGACTCCACTGTTTTCAGAATTTATTCTCAAAAATTTTCTTAAGTTTGGTTGTTCCAAATCATTCCTAAATCATTCCTAAACATCATGAGGTCCCTCCAAACACCAATCAAGTCCTTGAATCCATAATTAAATTCAAGAAAGTTAGTTTCCAATTCAAGTGAAGTTAAGCTTAGAAGTAAGTAAGTCAAAGCAAGTCTTTAAGGTTTTCCAAGAGTCTTCATTGAACGTTTTAACTTCATTCTAAGGCTCAAGTTCCAAGTTAAGTATAGAGTTTCAAGTCAAGTCAAAGTAAAGAGTTCAAGTAAAGTAAGGAGTAAGGAGTCGAGTCCATTTCTCCAAAGTTATTAGGGAACTATGTACTTCCCAAAGAAGTTCTAAATGTTTTTACATTTAAGTAAGAAAGGAGCCATGTTCTCCAAAGAGCCTTCGGGCTAGTTTTTGAGTAATTATCTCATATCAGCAGGAATAATTATGTTTTAAAAACATAAGAGCCAGTACATTTTTGGGAGTAGTATCGAGCACCGAGTTGGGGGAGCGTTCAAAGAACCCACAGCCCCCATAGAACCATGTTAGCCACCATGGGTAGAAAAGGGTCATGCTTTTTAGATGAACCCTTTTCAGATTAGACTAGTGGATCCATTAGGCAGTTCAGGTCTTATACCTTTGGCCGGGTATAAGATGCTCTGGCAGCGTGAGGTCGATCGCTGTATCATCACTATAGCTCTTATGTGATGGTTGTCGGTTAGAGAAGCTCCCACAGCAGTTATTGTATTTTCATACTCAGAGATTATTGTATTTTTATATACATCAGTTCATTGTATTTCTATATACATTTCAGGCTTATTGTATCTTTGTGTACACACAGAGTTTATAACATGTTTTAAACAGTCTTTCTTTATATCGCACTTGTTTTAAATTGCCTTATATAGAAAGAATGTCAGTCAGGTTGAGTTGAGTTGAGCCAGGTAAGCTATTCAGTTTCTCCCAGGTTTCCTTCTAGCCGTTGTTGCTTAGCTTTCCAGCTTGCATACTCGTACATTCCATGTACTGATGCCAGTTGGCCTGCATCGTTTCATGATGCAGATCCAGGTATCCCAGATCAGCAGTCTGTGCGTCGTTGATCCAGCTGAGCACTCCAGAGTCAGTGGTGAGCCTCCTTGCTTTCCGGAGGACTCTATTACTTCGTGTTCTTAGTGTTGTCTTATTAGGATGTTGCGGGGTCTGTCCCAACATCCATCTCAGTAATTTAGAGGCTTCATAGATAGACAGATAGACAGTCAGTCAGCTAGTTTTGAGTCTCTTATCTATGTATATATGTAAATATTCTATTTTGAGATTCGAGTTGCCTTTATGGCCATATTTTATAAGTTAAGTTGTTTTGTAATATTGCATTGCATTGAGTTATTCTGTTGAGGTTTCCGCTGAGTTAAGAAAGCCAGGCCAAGGGTTCGCTTGGGGCCAGCAATGGTCTCCGAGTGCCGGTCCCGCCCAGGGTGTAGGCTCGGGGTGTGACATAACCACTACTAGAAGGTCGATTTACTGGTTCAAACATGTCTAAGTGCATCAACTCCAGTGACTTCTTGTCTTGATACTTAGATTCCCCGTAGGAAAGTTGATGTGTTTGTTTCATATTGGCATCCAACACATATAGTGTCTCCTTTAATGTCAAGCTGATAAAGACATTTCAATTTTGATTGTTGCATCATGATTTTTAACTTGTTGTAGCTCATCTGCCCAGGACGTGCATTCCATAAATCTATTGTTTAATTACTCCAAGTCTTCTCTACATAAGTTGTCTCGGTTAACACTACATAGATTGACTCTAATTGTCATGCCCCGAGCCTACACCCTGGACGTGGCCGGCACTCGAAGACCATTGCTGGTCCCCAAGCGAACCCTCATCCTGGCTGACTCCAAGCGGAAGACTAACTTAAGCATACAAGAGCTTAAAACTGAATAAGAGTTTATAAACTCAACTTTACAAATCTTTAACTCAAAAGAAAACTCTGTATAATAGAATATATATACAACTCGCCATAAAAGGCAACTTTAGTCTTCAAAACATTTAACAAAATAAATGAAAAGACTTTTGAAACTCTACTGTCTATCTATGAAACCTCTAACTGATAAAGATGGAAGTCGGGACAAGACCCACGACCTCCTAACAACTGATACAACTGAAAGGTAAATGAAATCCTCCGGAAGCAAGGAGGCTTGTCATAGCTAACTGGAACTCCCGGATGTATCAACGAATCTTCTGTTGATGATCCTGAATACCTGTGTCTGCATCATAAGAAGATGCAGGCCAAATGGCTCAGTACGTGGAATGTACGAGTATGTAAGCTGGAAAGCTAAACAACATAGGCTAGAAGAAAAACTGGAATAAACTGAATAACTTACCTCTTTTCAAACTTTCTCAACTCAAGGAATACTCAAAACTACTCAAACTTACTCAACTCAGAAGATAGATACTGGACTCAGAGACAGATACTCAACTCAAAGATACTTCACTCAAGGATACTCGACTCTTGAATAACTGAACTCAATATAAAGCAATAAGACACATGCAATATATATATATATAAAACTGGTAAAACAGTATCAAAAACTTAGTTCGTTAAGGATAAAACGATAATAAACTCAACTTTACTTATATAAAAGTAATATAACTTTTGTGGGAGGTTCTTTAATCGACAACCACCACTATGAGCCTTAGTAATGATACAACATTTTACCTCACGTTGCCCAAGGACCATCCTATACCTTGCCATCGATATAGGAAGCTAACTTTACTAAGTGGATCCACTAGCTTAACTTTTGTGATCATCTAAAAAGTATGACCCGAGAAATCCCATGTTGGCGCATGGTTCTTATGGAGAGTTGAGTTAATATGAACTCGTGTCCCCAATTCGGTGCTCAATACTACTCCCAAAAATACTTTGGCTCATGCTTTTAAAACAACTTCTTTCTTTAGTTTGAGATCATTACTCAAAGCTTAGCCCAAAGGCTCTTTTGGAATCAATGTTCCCTTTCTTTGCTCAAATGTGTAAAAACATTTATAAACTCTTAGGGAATACTTAGTCCCCTTATAGCTTTTGAGAAATGAACTCAACTCTTTACTCTTTACTTTACTTGAAACTCTTGACTCAACTTGAAACTCTTAACTTTTGTCTTAACTTGAAACTTGATACTTTTGACTTAACTTGAAACTCTTGACTTAACTAGGAACTCTACATTCTTTACTTAACTTGAAACTTGAGCCTTAAAAAGAAGTTAAAACGTTCGATGAAGACTCTTGGAAAGCCTTAAAGACTTGTTTTGACTTACTTACTTCTAAGCTTGACTTCACTTGACTTGGAAACTAACTTCACTTGACTTTGAAACTAACTTCACTTGACTTTGAAACTAACTTCACTTGACTTGGAAACTAACTTCACTTGACTTGGAAACTAACTTCACTTGACTTTGAAACTAACTTCACTTGAATTGGAAACTAACTTCACTTGACTTTGATCCTAACTCGCCTTGAATTGGATTATGGATTCAAGGTGTATGATCACACGTTTATGGATGAGTTTGGGCTGTTAAGATGTACCTTAAAGTATTGGAAACAACTATAAAACATAGGTACTTTACCAAGGAACATGTATGAAATAGCGGGAAAAGAAAGGTAAAGGGAAGGATTGGAGTCCTTGGCACTCTAAGAGGTGCGGGGCGTCAGCCCTCAAACTTCAGAGGGCCTGCTGGGCGTTCTGCCAGGCGCTCTTCCCCAACGGGAAAGTTCAACGTCCCTTTTTGGGGTGCGCTGGCTGGCGCGACAGCCCAGCCCTTTTCCCCCAAAAATTCAAATTTTTCCCCTTGTTTCTTTCCAACTCTAAATCCTCTCAACCTCAAAGGTTCCAGCAGCAAATCACAACCAAATCATGTCCCAAATCAACAAGGAACTTCAACACCACAATCAACTACACAACCAACAACTTCAACAACACAAACCAACAATTTCAACAACCCAACCAAGCTTTTCTTGGAAATAAAACGAGTTGGGCGTGTGGGGGAAAGAATCAACCCGTCACTATGAACTCACATACCTGATTAGGGATCACCCCCGACGAAAATCCACGACGATCCTTAGCTTCTTCTTCTCTTTCTCCTCTTCTTTCTCTCTTCACTCTCAAAACCCTCACTCTCACTCTTTTAAAAAGAAAAACTGATAAAAAATCAGCCTAACACCTTAATATAACCAAAAGAATTGGCTAGGGAAAAGACCAAAACATCCTTAAAATTTTCGGACTAAACTGCCCTATGCGACTGTGCCAACAGCCCAACTTCCAAAGGGCATAACTCACTTATACGAACTCGGAATCGAGCAAACTCAGCGGTGTTGGAAAGATCATTCCAAGTTATTTCCAGAAATAACTGGAAATTCACCTAAATCATTCTGAGCTAGGAGTTACGAGTGCTCAAAGTTGACCAAAAATTCACCCTTTTTCCATACTTAGCCAAATTTTTCTAGATTTTTGAATTCTTTCCAAAAATGACCATTTCCAATTCAAGTCTTCTTGGAACTCAATGTGCTACATCTAGGACCTTAACTTAACACTCAAGAAATCTTTATTCCTCGATAAAATCTCACTCCACATGAAGGACGGCTCGAATCTTAGTTCGAAAAATTCTCTGGGGTGTTACACTAATTTTCTTTCCTCAATGAATGGAAAGCTTGTAATTAACTTTCAAGTTTCGATATACTTTTACATCATTGTTCCAAACATGATAATAATTTCTTCTTCATACCTTGAAACATGATATACATTTTGAAGTTGCACTTTTCTCGAGCTATGATGTGTACATTCTAGAATTATTTGATGTCACCATTACTCAATTGCCTTTATATTCACTCAGGTTAATAAGCCTTTTCTCATCTCTGATCATGTGTTTGGAGCATCCTGAATCAACAATTCAATCATTTTAATAATCGACCAATTTCTCACTTACAATTGCACGTGCAAGCTCCTTTTCCTTGTCAGAGTGAGGTGAAAATATCTTCATGTTGATTGCTTGGTTTCTTCATCTGTATAAGAGGTCTCAAAATCCCAAGCTTCTTCTTCATCTTGTTTTTTTGAGTAGAAGTGGTTATAACACCTTCAGCTATCATGTAACAACAATCTATAGCGTAATGTCCTCTCTTTCTGCAATTGTAGCATTTGTCCCTTTGCCAGTTGCTGAAACATCGGTTTGCCTTCTTATTGGCTCCCTGGCTTCTTTGATGTTGATTCTTATGGTCTCCCCCTGGCCGTACTTCTCTCTTTATCCCATTTTGGTAGCCCTGCCGTTTGCTATACCGCATTATCAAGCAGGGATGATTATTGTGTGTCAGTTGTCTCTCATTAATTAGAAAGAGAAATACCAAGGGATATAGGATAGCCTCTTCGATTGAGCCTTCTTGTTGAATATATAACAACTCTACAATAATTTAACTTGATAAAGTAGGTAATAGGGCCCCCTTGCTCTGGCAGCTTTAGTGATTCCCTTGGCAGCAGCCGCGCAGCCCTCCCATGGTTTTTACGGCCACTGGACATCCTCCTCCTGAGGTAGTCCAGCCCGCCCCAACATGGGTTTATCTCGCTCAGTGAAGGTTCAGTATTAGTAGTAATGCAAGTTAAGGATTTAAACAAAGGGAGAGAATTTGGCAGAAAAGAGGATCTGAACATGGTAATGCGCAAGAAGCCAACATCTAATACTTCTCTAGGCTGTGAGAAGAGGCACAATATTAGTAATGGTTCAAGAGCCCTATTATGTTCGAACATCTTTGATGGTTTTGTGAAGGCTACTGGAAAAGATGGTAATATTGTGGCTCCAACATTACATATTTCTAATCCTAAAGCAGCTAATTAAGATTATTCAAGAAAATCAAGATAACATGCCACTCAAATCCAATCCAACAATCAAGCCACTCATGGTCACATTGAGAACATTGGCTTATGAGGTCCCTTCCCAATCTTTGGAGTCACTTGGTCATTATCAAGGTGAATCTGGACAGCTACTATTTGTTGGAAAACTATATGCGCACAACGGAAGCATATCAAAATCTTACTGCTTACATGAATAATAGATAATCAATAACGTTAATGCTCTACATATATAATTATACTAGAACACATAAACTTGTAGAAATTTAATCGAAGAATTACCTCTTGAAGCGTGAGCAGATACGTTCAAGCGAATCCACTGGTTAGACAGACCTTCAAGTGAATCCACAAGTAGACAACATCTTTGTGGTCTTCTACAATGATCTAAAGTTCACATCTGAACTCTCTCAATTCTTGGGTGGGCAAGTATGAATAAAAAACCTTCAAACTTTCTAGGGTTAGAAGAATCCCTAATTATAGAGATTTATTCTTAATTCAAAGAGGAGAACCAAAAGAAACATTGTTTTTCTTCAAAATAAAAATTTACATGTTAGTTTTCTTTTTAAAAGAAAACCAACGCTTGTCTCTCCTTTTCCCCTTAGAATTAGAATTTTGAGTTCTAGTTAAATTTGGGCACTGTAGGAACCACAAAATTAATTACTGAGACTTCCTATTATGGAAATAATTCCAAATAATTAATTTTTGAATTATTCTTACCATAGTAAATTACAAATCATTCCACTAGAAATTTGTAATTGCACTCCTTTATTTATATTTCGAAATTCCCCATTAAACACTTATGTAATTCCCCATGTTAAGATTACAAATACTTATCAATAAATTAAATTACTGAAAACTTATAAATTTCTCAAAGAGGCATATCAATCAATCTCTATAATGAGACATAGATTCCATCAACTAACTTATTATTTCACCCATATATATTATTATCATCCAATCTACTAGGCATATTGATCCATCTCAGAATCTTACATTTTAATAAATCAAAACGATAATTAATATATACAGATCATAATAGTTATATCAAGATTGAGAATATAAGTATATTTAATAGTTTAGAGATTATGCTTTTGTCAGTTAGTCTAAAATAACTATCTCTACTCGGTCCCGTTCAATACATACAAAATGCACTAGCACAAGAAGTTGGAACTTTATTGTTCCCATAATCAAGATAAATTACATATAATCTTGTGCTACAACCATACTGATGGCATGTCCAATTTCCATCCTAGATTGTGAATAAAAACTTTATACTTATAAGAATCGATGATTTAATCATTTGTGTATAAGCTAAAACTCTACACACTAAATCATCTACTATATAAGTAAATAGACACCATAAATGAATATATGATTTATTAAAATTGAATAAATATTTATTCTATAATAAATATTATATCTTAACATATGGTTAATAGTATATATCCCAACACTATTGTCAACAAGGAATGGAGACGACAATTCAGTGAAAGGTATGCCATCTCACTCTCTCAAGCTAATTTCACAAATGATCTGATTATTTTGAGGGAAAACAAGGGGTGATGAGTGTTGCTAGGCGGGCTCTTTGGTTGATAAAAAAGAGCAGGTTTCACCACCTGCTTTGAATAGCAAATCAAGTCCAGAAGCTCTATATTTGTGCTTAAAAGTGTGATTGCAAAGAAGAACGAGCCAAAGGCCTTAGTAACTAGATCTAGTCCAACTAATGCTTATACAATTGATTTAAAAGAGGATTATCTGATGAAAACAAGCAAGACAATATGTTGGCATATGCTTTAATTTGATAAAATGGCTAGAGAAGGGAATATCTCACCTAGGCAACAAGGAAGTGGATGGAACAAAAGAAAAAAAGAAGACTTATGGAAGACAACATAGTTGGAACGTTAAAGTGACTTAAGAAGTTTGTTCCAAGGCACCTACTGATGTGACTGTCAAAAAAGAATCATAAGGAAGTATCAATAGCTTCAACAAGATCCAATAAGTCCATGAAGAAATGATAAACCATCAAGTGTTGTTGGACAAGTTTGAAGAAGAAGACGAGAAAAACACTTCAGGTTACTTTAGAAGGGCAATCAATTTTTTTTAATTCATGCACTTGTCAAAGAAAGCTTGAGGCCGATAACTCAAACTTCTTAATTCTTGGTTGTTATATTTTTGCATTTTTTAAGCATCCTCATTTATAATATTATCATAGAGTGTATTACAAATTTTGTGGTAATCTAACTCTTATGATCTTCATGCATGTTAGTTAGTAGAAGTTTGTTACCTCATTAGGACTGGTAAGGTAATTAGGTTCAGCTCCCTTTGCTTGTACTTATCCCTATTGAGTTTTTATTTTTTAATAAAAGGTTGCTAAATTATTTTTAAACAAATTATATTTTATACGTTATCATATCAAACTTGGTATGAAAATTACACATTGTTAATAGGTTAACTTGATCTGATAGTGGAGGTTATTCTTTATACATTGTACATAACATAAACACTAAAATAAATGCATTTCCTTAATTTTATCAGTATAAACGAAGAGACAATCTTTATAATAATCAAGCGAATAACTAGACAATCTTTGAAATAAATGAGTTAAAAGAGAGAAAGAAATCAAATGCATTGCATAAAACATTTATAAGAAATAGGAGTGAAGTTGTAGATCAAATTAAGGAAATGATAAAGATATAAACTTGGAATTGGGATGTGTGTTCCATCGCCAAGAGCGTATGTCATCACTCGCAAAAATGTTAAGCTTTCTTGCCGTTATCATAAAACATTTTTTCCCGCTATGCTTATCAAGAAAAAAACTTTGAGGGAAAAGAAATATTAAACAATATCCTACATGTGTAGTATTGTATTTATAATCTAATCGATCCAAATTCACACCTCTGTCAGATGTGAGAAAGTGCTTCCTATTATTTTTTGTTCGCAACTATTTTCAACTCACTTGTTTGGATGGTTGTTACACTATATAGTTTCATAATATATCACATTGTATTATTTTGATGATAATGTTTATATAGATCTTATTAGTTTTTGTCAATATGTTATGTCATATCACCTATTTGAAGAATCAACTTATAAGTTATAATTTTATAAAGAGAAATAGCATAAGTGATAGAGTTATTAGAGATAAAGGTAGGAGAAAGGATTAAAAAGGATTATAATGTAATGAACCAAGTCAAAATAAGAAAATAGAAATATTGTAATGACATGGTCATATCAAAGTGATCGTTACATAAATTGATATTTTCATCGTTACACAATGATGAGTTTAACGATAAGATACAAATAAAATTTAAATAATTAACAATCAAAACATCGGGTGGTCATTTCTTTCTACCTGCTTGAGTTGCAGAGTACCAAGTATATTAGTTGAGATAAAGGATGTCAAAAAGTTCAATTGAATCCCCTTTACTCGAAATTACACCAACACAAATATGATAAAAAGGATTTTTTTTAAAAATTATTATATATGAACCGTTAGATCCAAAATTCTTGTTTGGCAACAGAGTGGGTTCAGAGGTTGCTTTAGATTATGAGTTTAAATCCTGAGTGTCACACTCAATATTTTTTTAATTCCCTTATATGAATATCTAACTACACCATTATATTATTTGATACTTGTGCTGGTGAGAGGCAAAATCATATATCGAGTATGAATACCGATTTCATATGAATCTTATACTTTCATATACAAAGAAACATATATTTACATGTCAAAAGTCACGATAAATACAACATATAGTAGATATGGACCACAACTTCAAAGAATATAATGATAGAGATGTTACGAACCTCAAAAATTGAATCCATAAATCTTAAATTCTAATTTTGCCTCTGCTGATCGAGAGGTAGCACATACCTAATAAATAATTTAGGTTCACGCAAACTAGCTCATATACCACCATTACTGAGAAAATTATAAAAAATAACCACATCAAAAAATGATATTTTACCAGTCTGTCATTATCAAGGAGAATGGGAGAATCACATAGACTAAGAAATAACTCTTTTGTGTTGCAAATCGGAGGAAACTTTGATCGATCAATATTTCTTGATAATTAGAAGTTAAAAATATTCCCCGAATTTCATCAGATTTTGCAACAAATTTGAATTTTATTGATAAAATTGTTGATCTTACTACATTTGTTGGAGTTGTTTTAGAAATTATTTCAAAGATGCAACCTTCTGGTAACTCTTCAAAATAATTCATTGGGGCTATGGACTCGGAAAAGTTCATGTCAAAATTCTTATAAAAGTTTATAACTGAGAAATAACCTTATGTTTTTTGTTCCAAGCTTTATATATGATTAAATAATCAAAAGAAAAAAGATTTCAGGGGTATATACATTGTCAAATATAGTAACAAGTACAAATAAGCATATACAATTATGTTTTTTTTTTCCTTTTTTTCTATTATATTAATGAGTACAGATAAGCAAAGAGTCAAACTTATTCAAACAACAATAACCCCCCCCCCACCCTCCCACACCTCAATTCTAAGCCAGTTTCACGTCGCTTTAGTTATGTGTATCAAGGCTGATATTATATTATATAAAATAAAAATAACAAGCACAAGAAGATCTCTATTTAATTTGGCGTGTAAGTGAGTGATTGGAATAAAAGACTCATCGAAAGTGTTGGACCTAAGTAAACGTATTGACATGACTGAAATGTTATCTAAAGTCTCAAAAAACTGGTATAGGTTATATGACGAAAAAGAACTTCTATTGTGTGCCATACTGTTGAGACAACTTCTTAGTGATTTTAGGTCTACTTCGTCTCATTTTCACACCTTCATTCACTATGATTTCATAGTGTAACAACTTAATTATTATTTTATCTAACCATGATAAATTAGTACGATATGGTGTAAACATCGGATGCAAAGAAATTGTTATTCAGTAGAGGTCAATGTATAATATGACCAAACCATCTCATTTGTTTTATTTTTATTATACAAATAAATTGTTATTCAGTAGAGGTCAATTTTTTTTAATTCATGCACTTGTCAAAGGAAGCTTGATACCGATAACTTAAACTTCTTAATTCTTGGTTGTTATATTTTTGCATTATTTAAGTATCCTCATTTGTAATATTATCATAGAGTGTATTATAAATTCTGTGGTAATCTAACTCTTATGATCTTCATGCTTGTTAGTTAGTAGAAGTTTGTTACCTCATTAGGACTGGTAAGGTAATTAGGTTCAGCTCCCTTTGTTTGTACTTATCCCTATTGAGTTTTTATTTTTTAATAAAAGGTTGCTAAATTATTTTTAAACAAATTATATTTTATACGTTATCATATCAAACTTGGTATGAAAATTACACATTGTTAATAGGTTAACTTGATCTGATAGTGGAGGTTATTCTTTATACATTGTACATAACATAAACTCTAAAATAAATGCATTTCCTTAATTTTATCAGTATAAACGAAGAGACAATCTTTATAATAATCAAGCGAATAACTAGACAATCTTTGAAATAAATGAGTTAAAAGAGAGAAAGAAATCAAATGCATTGCATAAAACATTTATAAGAAATAGGAGTGAAGTTGTAGATCAAATTAAGGAAATGATAAAGATATAAACCTGGAATTGGGATGTGTGTTCCATCGCCAAGAGCGTATGTCATCACTCGCAAAAATGTTAAGCTTTCTTGCCGTTATCATAAAACATTTTTTCCCGCTATGCTTATCAAGAAAAAAACTTTGAGGGAAAAGAAATATTAAACAATATCCTACATGTGTAGTATTGTATTTATAATCTAATCGATCCAAATTCACACCTCTGTCAGATGTGAGAAAGTGCTTCCTATTATTTTTTGTTCGCAACTATTTTCAACTCACTTGTTTGGATGGTTGGTACACTGTAGTTTCATAATATATCACATTGTATTATTTTGATGATAATGTTTATATAGATCTTATTAGTTTTTGTCAATATGTTATGTCATATCACCTATTTGAAGAATAAACTTATAAGTTATAATTTTATAAAGAGAAATAACATACGTGATAGAGTTATTATAGATAAAGGTAGGAGAAAGGATTAAAAAGGATTATAACGTAATGAACCAAGTCAAAATAAGAAAATAGAAATATTGTAATGACATGGTCATATCAAAGTGATCGTTACATAAATTGATATTTTCATCGTTACACAATGATGAGTTTAACGATAAGATACAAATAAAATTTAAATAATTAACAATCAAAACATTGGGTGGTCATTTCTTTCTACCTGCTTGAGTTGCAGAGTACCAAGTATATTAGTCGAGATAAAGGATGTCAAAAAGTTCAATTGAATCCCCTTTACTCGAAATTACACCAACACAAATATGATAAAAAGGATTTTTAAAAAAAATTAATATATATGAACCGTTAGATCCAAAATTCTTGTTTGGCAACAGAGTAGGTTCAGAGGTTGCTTTAGATTACGAGTTTAAATCCTGAGTGTGACACTCAATATTTTTTTAATTCCCTTATATGAATACCTAACTACACCATTATATTATTTGATACTTGTGCTGGTGAGAGGCAAAATCATATATCGAGTATGAATACCGATTTCATATGAATCTTATACTTTCATATACAAAGAAACATATATTTACATGTCAAAAGTCACGATAAATACAACATATAGTAGATATGGACCACAACTTCAAAGAATATAATGATAGAGATGTTACGAACCTCAAAAATTGAATCCATAAATCTTAAATCCTAATTTTGCCTCTGGTGATCGAGAGGTAGCTCATACCTAATAAATAATTTAGGTTCACGCAAACTAGCTCATATACCACCATTACTGAGAAAATTATAAAAAATAACCACATCAAAAAATGATATTTTACCAGTCTGTCATTATCAAGGAGAATGGGAGAATCACATTGACTAAGAAATAACTCTTTTGTGTTGCAAATCGGAGGAAACTTTGATCGATCAATATTTCTTGATAATTAGAAGTTAAAAATATTCCCCGAATTTCATCAGATTTTGCAACAAGTTTGAATTCTATTGATAAAATTGTTGATCTTACTACATCTGTTGGAGTTGTTTTAGAAATTATTTCAAAGATGCAACCTTCTGGTAACTCTTCAAAATAATTCATTGGGGCTATGGACTCGGAAAAGTTCATGTCAAAATTCTTATAAAAGTTTATAACTGAGAAATAACCTTATGTTTTTTGTTCCAAGCTTTATATATGATTAAATAATCAAAAGAAAAAAGATTTCAGGGGTATATACATTGTCAAATATAGTAACAAGTACAAATAAGCATATACAATTATGTTTTTTTTTCCTTTTTTTTTCTATTATATTAATGAGTACAGATAAGCAAAGAGTCAAACTAATTCAAACAACAATAACCCCCCCCTACCACACCTCAATTCTAAGCAAGTTTCACGTCGCTTTAGTTATGTGTATCAAGGCTAATATTATATTATATAAAATAAAAATAACAAGCACGAGAAGATCTCTATTTAATTTGGCGTGTAAGTGAGTGATTGGAATAAAAGACTCATAGAAAGTGTTGGACCTAAGTAAACGTATTGACATGACTGAAATGTTATCTAAAGTCTCAAAAAACTGGTATCGCTTATATGACGAAAAAGAACTTCTATTGTGTGCCATATGGTTGAGACAACTTCTTAGTTATTATAGGTCTACTTCGTCTCATTTTCACACCTTCATTCACTATGATTTCATAGTGTAACAACTTAATTATTATTTTATCTAACCATGATAAATTAGTACGATATGGTGTAAACATCGAATGCAAATAAATTGTTATTCAGTAGAGGTCAATGTATAATATGACCAAACCATCTCATTTGTTTTAATTATATCATATTGTATTATATTTTTAAGAAACATCTTAGATAGATATATTTTGGTAGGACTAAAGAAATATTTGAAGTACAAGTAAATTATATGTTTGTATGAATATTTTACCGGAAAAACCCGAAACAACCCGAAAAACCGTAAAACCCAAAAAAATCCGAAAAAACCCGAGATTGAAAAACCCGAGTTTTATTGGTTTGGTTTGGTTTATATATTTAAAAATCCAACACAAATGGTTTGGTTTGATATTTGAAAAACCCGAACCAACCCGGCCATGTACACCCCTAGAACTCATCTATATATATATATACTAGTTTTTGGGAACGTGCGTTGCACGTTAGCCCCGGATTATTATAAATTTTATACATATTTAATAAGTTTTAACTTATGAAATATAAAATATTAACATCAAAATATTGCAGATTTTACTATTTGAATTGATTCATTAAAAACACAATTAGTGGGACGATATAATAGCGTCTGATAGTATGCAAGTGAATTCTTGCTCTAATTTTAATAAATGCACGTAAAAATATTTAAAATTTTTACAAAATGTTCAATTTGAGCATCATGGCAGAGAAGTTGGTTAACAGTAAACCTCTTCCAATTATTTGATAAATTGATAAATATCATCGAAAACGAACAATATCACTAAAAACAATTAGCAATAACTGGGCAAAACAAAAAATAAGACCCCACGTTTCATATTATATGAAAAGAGACGAAAGGAAAGTTGATGAAGAGTTTCTTGGTAACTACTCTCCTTTAACATTATTATGAGATTGTGTAAGATACTTTTCATTTTCTCCAAATTTCAGATTATTTGAACTCAGACTTATTACTAAACTAGATTTTGGACGGCACGTGATTATCAATTCAGAAAATTTTAGTGAAGATTTGAATAATAAGCTCTGCAATAAATAATATTGTAGATTTCGTTGTAAATGTTCAGTGTGGATCTATATATATATATATATATCTTATTCACACCAACCTATGGAGATGATCAATGAAAAAATTTATTAGTCAAATGCAATAGTGTATATATTTATTTCAATTTGATGAGGTGCAATCATGTAATTAGTCGTATCTCACTAATATTACCTTATAGACGATTTTTGTTGTGTATTTTTCTTGTCATCTAACCAGATGTGTTTTGCACGTGTATTCATATGAACATGTGGAGAACAACTACATTTTATTTTTTTAGAACTATTTATGTATATTATTTTTTATTTTATAAGTTATAACATAATAGATGATGTTCTTTTTGTTGGCTCTCATATTTGACTTCTCCATTGTCTGTGTACATAAATCAAAGATAGTTATCTAACTGTCCATAGTTAAGTGAGAAATGTTTTCTTTTTTTTTTACCGAAAAAACTAAAAATTAAAATTAAAGAATATATTCTATCTATGAAATTATATATATAATCACATGTTTATTTTATAACCAACAAAGATATTGTTCATATACTTGTAAAGAATTTTCAATTTATTCAACCAAGCATGATTCGTCCAAGGAAAAATAACAACACCGTGTTATCACATATATAGGAGCGGTATAAAATTATGAAAAATTATTGGTCAAAAGTTAATATAAGGAAAGATGAAAGATATAACTAATTAATGTAATAACTATGAGAATTCATAATATTATAACTAAAGAATATAAAAGAGTGTGGATAACATTTGCACTATCATTGTAACTATCTTGTTAGCTTTCAACCAAAAGCTAACAAGATTTTTAGTTACATATTTATTATTTAGTTAAATAATAAATATGTCATTGTATGAGCTATTTATTACTCATTCCTTTTGAATTTGTTAATCTGATTTTGATCTGACACATAGTTTACGAAAGTAAATTAGATTTTGAGAAAAAATATTAAGTGATACTTGAAGTTGTCCTAGAGTTTCAAAAAGACACCTTAACTTTGTGTGCGTCCTATTACCCCACAAAACATTCAAAATCACAATAAATACACATTTTTTACACAATATTTTCACTTTGGACAAAAATATCCTTCGAATGTGCAATTTCTTAAAAACAAAAAGTCGAACCCATTATTGATGTATTGAAGGATGCTTTGGTAATTTCCTATGATGAATTCATTTTGTTTGTTTCTTTTAAATTTATTTTACTATACTAAATAATTCTATAAAATATTATGAATCACGATAATTAATTACTTAAATATTTAAAAGATATAAAAATATATAAAGGATCTGATTGACTCTTCAAATTTTACCGGTGACACATAAATTGGGACAAATAAAATAATATATATTATTTGAAAATTTCTTAGAAAGTACTATAAATTACAGTAATTAACAGCTAGAAATATTTCAAAGACAAAAAAAAAATTGATTGAATCTCAAAAAAAATTTAGTACTACATAAATTGAGAAAGAAGAAATGACCTCTATTATTTGAAAATGACGTAAAAGTATTACAAATCATACAATAAGAATTAACAATTTAAATTTTTAAAAGACTTTAATGCTTTATACTTATTCTATTTCCACTTTGGACAAAAATATCCTCCCAATATGCATGTTTTTTTAAACAAAAAGTGGGACCCATTATTGATGTATTCAAGGATGCTTTGGTAATCTTCCTATGATGAATTAGTTTTGTTTGTTGTTTAATTTTTTTTAAATAATTGTATAAAATATTATAAATCACAATAATTATTTACTTAAATATTCAAAAGATATAAAAATATGTAAAAGATCTGATTAACTTTTCAAATTTTATCGGTGACACATTAATTGGACAAATGAAATAATATATATTATTTGAAAATTACTTAGAAACTACAATAATTTACAGTAATTAACAATAGAATATTTTAAAGACAAAAAAAATTGATTGAATCTTGAAATTTTATTAGTACCACATAAATTGAGAAAGAAGAAATAACCTTTATTATTTCAAAATTGCATAAAAGATATTACAAATCATACAACAATAATTAGCAATTTAGAATGTTAAAAGACATAAAAAATTTTTTTACCATAGTTAACAATAATTAAAAATTTAAACTATTTTAAATTAATATTAAAATTTGATTAACTCTTTAATTTTGTCTTTGTCACATAAATTGAAACAAAAAATGATACATATTGGGCCCGTGCTAGCATGGGCTCCGATGTCTAGGATAATATAAAGGAGAACATAGAGTTGGTGATGTGACACCTCTCTATGATCTCCATTTACATTTTGTCTTTTTTTTTTTGGCTTTTTTCTTATTTAAACTAATTATTTTATAGTAAAAGTGAATTACTTAATTTATTCAAAATAAATATTTAATTAATTTGATGAACATTTACAACAAAAACTCCTCATATGCCAAGTAATTATTCATAACTTCCACC
Source organism: Solanum verrucosum (assembly GCF_900185275.1). Classification (NCBI taxonomy): domain Eukaryota; kingdom Viridiplantae; phylum Streptophyta; class Magnoliopsida; order Solanales; family Solanaceae; genus Solanum; species Solanum verrucosum. The sequence goes on along the minus strand of NW_026020221.1, from coordinate 1,117,427 downwards.
TCTCTAATTTCTACTCTTAATAAATTTATTTATTTATTCTCTTTTTTTTAACCTTATCTTTTTTTTAACCTTATTTTAATTATTATAAAATGACAAAAACATATTTTAAATATTTGTCTCTTTATTATTTAATTTTTTACGATGAATAATTATCCATCTGTCTATGATCTCCATTTACATTTTGTCTTTTTTCTCCTTTTTTGGGATTTTTTCTTATTTAAATTAATTATTTTATAGTAAAAGTGAATTACTTAATTTATTCCAAATAAATATTTAATTAACTGAAGAACATTTATAACAAAAACTCCTCACATGCCAAGTAATTATTCATAACTTCCACCTCTCTAATTTCTACTCTTAATAAATTTATTTATTTATTCTCTCTTTTTTTAACCTTATTTTAATTATTATAAAATGACAAAAACATATTTTAAATATTTGTCTCTTTATTATCCATGAATTATACTTTTCAAATTTTTAATTTTAATATATATATATATATAACATCTCTTTATGACCTAATTTTTTTTCTCCTTTTAAAAACTTCCCCCTTCTCATTTTTCTCTAAAACCATTCCGTTAATTTGATTCATTTTAATTTGCCTTAGTAATTAAAATTAAAATTCCCTATATAATATTGTAACAATAAACAGATGAAGACTAAGGGTCAAGATGAAAGTAATTAAAGAGAATAGACAAGTTAATTTATATATGATGTGACATATGGTAGTTAAATGGAGAATTTAAGAAGAATATGAAGAGGCATAACAATCAATAATTATTGTGTATTTCTTTCTCTGCAAATTTCACCCAAGAAAATTAATGATAAATAGCTAGAATCACTATTTCTTCACATCACAACTAAATAACTAATGATGAATACCTTCCAAGCATCCTACTTGCTACTACTTTTGAATGCTTGAATTTGAGTCTTACAATATGATAATTTGTGGAGTATTATTTATATGATTTTATATATTATATGTTATTGCATGATAATAAAATAGAAGTGATTGATTTTCTTGATTGTTTTTCTTCTTTTTCTAACACCAGGTGTTTGACAAAATAAGATATCAACTATCGATATTCGGTAAATTTTTCCCTCTTTTTCTTCGTAATTTCTTGACTATATGTTTAGTTTTATGATTTAATAATGTGTGGATTATTATTATATGATTTTTTTAATTATATGTTATTTGCATGATTATGAAATATGATTGATTTATTTTCTAGATTGTTCTTTTATTCTTCTTCTAACATCATGTGTTTGACAGAATAAGAGATCAACTATCGACATTCGGAAAACTTTTTCCTCTTTTCTTAGTGATTTCTTGACTATATCTTTAGTTGCATAATTTTGAAATAGTGGTGATTGATTTTTTTTTTATTGTTCTTTGTTTTCCCTCTATTAACATCAGGTTTGACAAATTAAGAGAATCAATATTTCGTGAAATTTTTCCTCTTCTAATTTTCATTTTCCTTTTTGTCTGTTTTGAGAGTAAAATTTTGTTTTAGAGAAAAAGAATGAAACAAAAATTAAATTAGTCATAAAAGTAAAATCAACTGAAATATTTTTGTCAAATGTATATTGAAAAACAATTTTTGATGTTGTCATATTGACAAACAATATTAGTGGCAATTAGAATTTCAATTAGTTAATTTTATTGTTTTGAAAATTTAAGAATCTAACGAAGACTGCGAAATTATTTGTCAAGCGAAATTAATTGGAGAAGTATGTATTGTTTACCTTATTTTCTTTCTATTAGTATGTCTTTTTTTTTAAAATTTATATTGTTCCATCATTCGTTTCATGTCATCCAATTCTTAATTTATCAATTTCATATATGTTTATGTTTAATTATGAAATATGGTACCAAGATTATTATTGTAATTAATATAGTGGTTAATTTTTTGTAAAAATACAAAAATGATATTAACTGTGATTAACTATAACATTTAATTTGACAAGGTTTGCACAAAATTAAAATATTGGATAATTTAGATAAATAAAAATATATTATTTAGCATTATTATTTATATGAAATTGTTTTAAATATTTCATAATCAAATATATACGAGGGTTCATTTTCAATTATATTTTTAATATTTGATGATCTTTATTTTGTTTTGTTTTTCCGTTCATTTCCTTCATTTTAATAAAAATGTCTAAGGTGAGTTGTCTAATAATCTTTTTGTTGATATTGTTATTCTAATCATCCTATATTAATTGTCACATTTCTCTTTTACAAATTCTTTAAGAAATCATAAACAAGAAGAATTATTTTACTAAATAATTATTTTTAAGGCAAAATGAAAAATAAATTAATTTTAATATGATTTTGCTAATGATAAATATTTTTGGGAAAATCATTTTAATAATGTTGATAACTAATAAAAATAGATAGAATATTTTTCTTCCTTTAATTTTGTTCATTCAACATATTTTAAAAACTCAAAAACTCTTTAATGGATTTCTTTAAATACAGCTTAATTAGAAACACAAAAGTTATTACAAATTAAGAAAAAGAAAGGTGTTACTAATTAAGAGTGCATTAACTAGTGCAATCATAAATTTTTTATTTATTTTATTTAAATGTTAGAAGTGTTTAAATTTATATTTTTTCCATATTTCCTGTCCTTCGTGCTTCCAAAAAGTTAATTTGGTCAATATTTCATGGAACTCAATTAGACATGACAAAGATAAAATTCTTTATGTATTTATAAATGTTTTTCATATAGTTTTCTTTTAGTAGACATATTCATCTTATTATGTCATTTTCCTAAAATTTAATTTTGAATCAAGTCTTTTATAGTTTAATTTTTTGTTCCTCCTATTATCTTGGAAATATTGTTCCTTTCTTTTTGAAATGATATCCGATAAAAAAATAAAATACTCATTTCATGTTTGACATTGTTATATTCATATAATAAATGGTTAATAAATAACTAAACAATAAAAACATCAAAGTGTAAAGGTGAAGATTATTATTAAAATAATCGATGCTTAAATGATTTATCGTTTGATATATGTATGAGTTATTACTAACGAACAACAAGGTCTTGATCTCAAATCATAATTTATATGAATACAAAATCATATTTTGAATTTTTTTACAGAAGAATCTTGAAGTAAAAAATAAAAAGTTATTCATCATTTTTAAAAAATGATTACTGAAAACCGCGTTTCGCGCGGTCAAGTTTACTAGTTAGTAATGACTAAGAGAATTTATAATGTTATAACTAAAGAAGTAATGTGCAATACATTATTTTCTAATAAATTTTATAATTACATAAATAAATACGACTTTTAATTAATGTTACTATTTTTTTTATAGTTAGTAGGTTTTAATTTGCTATAGGGACAAAATGAAAATGTTTATTCCATATTACTGAATATAAAATTTATTTTGTTAATGATAAATTTTAAATGCTTCATATATATTCACATATTCTCACATTTGTTGTCAGTTTTTTTTATAAAAAATAAACTCGACAAATTTTAAAATAATATATTTTGAAGTTAGAAGATCTTGTTAATTTGATAATACATTTGTGAAAATATATATCTCAAAAAAATTAGCTATTAAATAAATGATAAAAATTAAACTAATACAGACTTCAACTGTCATTATTAGAAGTCATATGAACTTTTTCTTCATCAAAAATACTGAAATGTTAAGAAATAGTAAATTAGTAGAACAAAAGGGCAATGTTTACATAGTAATAATGATTTTTAAGTAAACTTCCTGGCAATCTTAATCACATAAGTAACATTTATAAATAAACTCATTCTTTTGTCTTGAACATCAAAAAAACAAATCGTGATAATTCTCTAACTCTTGAGAAGTTTAATAATTTTGAAAAAAGATATTCAGAAACATATATCTAAATCAGAAGAGAAATTGTTAACAAAAACAAATGAATTTAGACTACAATAAAAATTTAACTAATACAAACTTCCACTGGTGTTATTACAAGTCATATGAACTTTTCTTCGTCGAAAATACTGAAATATTAAGATATAGTAAATCAGTAAAATAAAAGGGCAATGTTTATATAGTAATAACTATTTTGAAGCAAACTTCCTGACAATCTAAATCACATAAGTAGTATTGATAAATAAATTCATTATTTTGTCTTGCATCAAAATAATAAATCGTGACAACTCTCAAACTCTTGAGAAGTTTATTAATTTTGGAAAAAATAATTCAGAAGCATATATCTACATCACAAGAGAAATTATTAACAAAAACAAATGAATTCAGACTACAATAAAAATTAAACTAATACAAACTTCAACTAACATTATTACAAGTCATATAAACTTCTCTTCGTCGAAAATACTTAAATATTAAGACATAGTAAATCAGTAAAACAAAAGGGCAATGTTTATATAGTAATAACTATTTTGAAGCAAACTTCCTGACAATCTAATTTTTTTTTGTATAATAAGCAAAATCAGAATCCTCATTTTCATTGATAATAATAAATATAAAGTCTAACTATAAATAAAAGGGAAAAGGGTTCAAAATGTATCCGGACTTTTAGTTTCTAGGTGGTTAATTTCCGCAGTTTGTTAACTTGATGTTTTGTTTCTGAAAGTTGTTATTTTAAAGACATAAAAAGCTAAAGTATTTATTTACTTTATTATGGACTTGAATAGTCATTGTTGAACTTATGGTGTTGCTTGGTGTGATCTAGGGAAGGTAATTGTGGGTGATCGGAGTTTGATCATAAAATATTAAGAAGGAATCCCTTCAGGTGGATAACGATTGTTTAGTTTTCCAAACTTTGTATGTTTGCATATTAACTGCATGTAGTATTACTGTGCAATGCATATGGGAAAAATATAAAGGATGAATGTGAAATGACATCATGTTGGTAAATCTACTGTAATGAATCTAATTAATTTACTTGTGGTTTTAAGTGTGATTGTTCTTTGTGTTGTGATTGTGCATGTTGTTTGTCATTACTGATTGGATCGGGTACTAAACCAATATAGGTTTACTAACGGTTGTCTCAGATACCACATCTGGTACACAATATCATTTTGTTGGCTTAGGTACCACGCTGGTACACTAACAATAGTTGACTTGGATACCACGTCGGTACACTAATAGTTGTGTTTAGGTTTCATGAGGGAATCAAGTTTATTTACTATGTTATATTTGTCATATGTTGTTCCCTGAGTGTATCAGTTGATGTATAAAAATGCAGGGATAGTCTTTCTATAGACCAAGTTTTTATGCTAAATGTTGTAGATAAAAGATTAGGGATCCTTAGTGGTTCGGGTTACTGAAACGGTGTGATGAATCAGGTATGAATAGTTGTGATATGGTGATCATATGGGACATGTTTCATGCGAGTGTTAAGCTTGGGTGGGGGCTAGGAGTTCAAGCTATCTTATAATTGGAACTAGAATTGTATCTACCTACTTTGCTAAATTGGGGTTGCTTATTCACATTTTGTATAATTGAAGTGTTGTTAAGGCCAATGTTTTGGCATGGGAGCTTGAGTGGGAATAGTAGACTGGTTAGCAAAGTCATTAATGATTTTGTATTAGGGAAATCATTATATGATATGATGGAGTAAACTATGATCTGATATGAGAGTGGAATGGCCTAGATGGGGGGACTTGGCAGCGAAAGGAGGTGGGGTGACTTAAGATAGAGTGTATGGATTTCAAGGTAAATCTACTTGTAGAAAGAGTGGTGAGTTGGTGTGTCATGCCCTGATCTTACACCATGAGGGTGGCCGACACTCGAGAACCATTGCTGGCCCCAAGCGAACCATTGGCCTGGCTCAACTCTCAACGGACTTACTCAACATAAGATGAACTCAAATATAAAACTTTAACTCAAATGTCTTAAATGATTAACTCAGAATATAATAGAATATTCAACGTTACTAGACAGAAGTAGACAACTCAAGTCTTAAAATTTAACAACGAAAATGAAAAAGACTCCTCAAAACACTATTGTCTATCTATGAAGCCTCTAAATAACAAAGATGGAAGTCGAGACAAGACCCACAACATCCTAACAAAATTGAAAGACATATATGGAATCCTCCGAAGGCAAGAAGGCTCACCAAAGCTAACTCAAACTGCAAGTGGTATCAACGAAGCGCCTGTTGATGACTCTGGTTACCTGTATCTGCATTATAAAACAATGCAGACCAAATAATGTCAGTACATTGAATGTTCGAACAAGCAAGGGGAGAACTAAACATAACATATAAGCTTGAACTTGGAAAGAATGAAACATACTTACCTCGTCTCAATTTAACTCAACTCAAGGGTAATCAAGGATACTCAAGAATACTCAAAGATACTCAAATTCAGAAATACTCAACTTAGTTCGATATAATAGCAACAATAGAGATGCATTATAAAGAAATCTTTTAAAACAGTAGATAACAACTCAATGTATTTAAAAATACAATAATAAATCAGTTTGTATGTAAAGATACAAAATAACTCAATTTGGGAGATTCTCTAACCGACAACCATAACTATGGGCTATGTCATGATACAACGTCTCGCCCACACTGTCAGAACTGTCCTATACCTTTCCTGAGTGTAAGACATCCTGAACTAAGTGGATCCACTAAGCTATGCTTAAGAAGCAATAAGGAATCATCTAAAAAGTATGACCATTTACCCATGTTGGCATACATGGTTTATGGGGCCTGTGATTTGTCTGAACTCTCCCCCATATCGGTGCTCAATACTACTCCTAAAATATAACTCATTCTCATATGTTTAAAAACATTTCCTCATCCTCAAACTTTGAGATTATTACTCAAAAGATTCTCTTAAAAGAGATATTGCTCAAAACTCTTCATGAACTCATTTGGAAAACAAAGTTTCCTCTCCTCTTAAATGTAAAAATATTTACTCTTGGGAACACTTAGTTCCCATATATTCATTTGAAAAACTGAATCTCAACTCTCCTCATCCTCATACTCAAGTCTTAAAACAAGTCTTAAAAGTTTGCAAAAGACTTCTTAAATGGCTCAGAAGAACTCTCAAGACTTTACTCTTAACTCTACCTTGAATTTGAATTATGAATTCAAGGAATATAATTCATGTTATGAAGTATCTCTCGATGTTTAGATGTAGTTTAGACTAGTTAGAATCAGAAAAGAGTGAAGGTACACTTTAAAAGAAATCAAACGGCACAAACGACGAAAAAAGGGGATGGGGCAGGCGACCTTGGTGCACTGAGTGACGAAGGGCGCTAGCCCTTAAATTAAATAACTTCTTTTCTGGCGTACTGCTGGCGCGACGCGCCAGCCCCTTCCCAGATATTTTCCAACGAATATTCTTCTTCTCTTTTTGGCCCTAATTCACTTAGAATCGAATGGTTTCTTCCAAAATCTCCTAGATTCGAATACTCAAACTTAGTAAACAAAAATAAACTCATAAACAACCCTCAAACTCCAAACATTCATCTCAAGAATTCATCAAACCTCATTATTAACAATTTATGAAACGAAAATTCAAGAAACTCATCAAGAACTCAATTATTTGACTCCAAGAATGAAATTACGGATTAAAATCACATGATTGGCGTGTGGGTGAATGAACCCATCACTATGTAAGCTTACCTACCTCTTAGGGATCAAACCCTTGGCAAAATTCCCCGACAAATCTCAAGAATCTTGACAAACTTCTTGAACTCCTCCTCTTTTCCTCCTCTTGAACTCTTCTCAAAATCCTTAGCGTATTTTAGAATTGTGAAAATTGATCCAAATCGTTTTATACCCCTAAAATATTGCTAAAAACGTTTAAAGCGGATGGGGTAAGGAAAAAACCAAAATACCCCTCATTAATTCAAGTAAATTTCCTTAACTGGATAGGCTTAACTCAAACGGACATATCTCCCTCATCCAAACTTGGATTTTAGAAAACTTAGCGGAGTTGGAAAGAGGACTCAGAGATCTTTCTTTTAACATCTTATGGACCACCTAACTCATCATGTACGGAGAGTTATGGTCCTTCGAAGTTGACCCAAAACTCAAAATCTAAGAATGAATTGCACAAATCTCAATTTAGCTATTTCCAATTTAGCGCTTTCTAAATGTAGCTCTTTCTAAGGAGGAATGTTACATGGTGGATCGAGATCCTAATTTTATTTCCAAGTTTCAAGCTTTTTTGGTTATTTAATGATATTATGTGGTGGATCAGATTGATCAATGATGCCTACTAGTTGTGTTGTTTGTACTGATACTACGCTCTCTATGCCACTTGGCATAGTCTGGTAGCAAGATTCAATGATATTTCTTAGGTGACGATGGGGATGATCTCTGAAAGATTTCACTCCTCTTTCCTCAAAGTGGTAGGTATGTCTTATTTTCTTTCATAAATTGTACTTTTTAGAAGCTCTTGTACTTGTTTAGACTAGTTCCTCGGGGGAGGGATCAATGTATTTTCTCTACAAATGTATTTTGATGTTGACAAATTGTGAGTATTTCTATATTTAAATAGGATGATTAGTTTATAATTTTTCACTTCCGTATTGCATATTTTAAATTGGGAGTAAGAATTTTGTCACGCCTCGAGCCTACATCCCGGACGTGGCAGGCACTCGAGAACCATTGTTGGCCCCAAGCGAACCCTTGGCCTGACTTACTTACTCAGCGGAATACTCTATGAATATTTAAAATGATCAGTAACACTATACTCACTTGAATAATAAAATATTGAGAATGCTTAAAAAAGACAAACATTCAACTTGGCCAAAATGGTAACTCAAGTCTTAACATATGAAATGATAATGTAAAGACAACAAAACTACTAACTGTCTATGAAGCCTCTAAAACAAAGAGGGATGTCAGGACATGACCCCCGATCATCCTAACAACTGAAAACTAGAAAGCAATGTAAAAAGGAGCCTTCCGGAAGCAAGGAGGCTCACCAACTGACTCTGAGTGTTGAACCTGATCAACGAGGTGCTGGATGCTGATCCTGGTTACCTGCGTCTGCATCATAGTACGATGCAGGTCAACTGGAATCAGTACATTGAATGTATGAGTATGCGAGTTGGAATGCTAAGCATAACATAGGCTTGAAAAGATTCTGAAAGAAACACTTACCATGGCTCTTCTCAACTCGTGAATAACTTAACTCAAAATAAAGCAATGAAACACATGCAACATATGAAAAACTTTAATAAACAGTAAAAGCAACTTAGTTCGTTAATGAAAATGCAATAACAAACTCAACTTTACTCATATAATAAAGTAATATAGTTTCTGTGGAAGTTTCTCTAACCGACAACCACCACTATAAGTCTAAATGGTGATACAACATCTTGCCCACGCTGCTAGAAGTGTCCTATACTTTTCCGTCATATAGGACGCCTTAACTAAGTTGATCCACTAGTCTATGCTAAAAGCATCTTAAGGAGTCATCTAAAAAGTATGATCCTTTACTACCCATGATGGCTACATGGTTTATGGAGGCTTGAGTTAATATGAACTCGCATCCCCATATCGGTGCTCAATACTACACCCAAAATATACTTAGCTCATATGTTTTTAAAACAACTTTTTTCTTTGGTTTGAGATAATTACTCAATACTTAGCTTAAAAGTTTTCTTGGAATCGGTGTTCCCTTTCTTTCTCAAATGTGAAAACATTTTAAAATCTTTGGGAATACATAGTTCCCATATACTTCTTTGAATAAATGAACTTCAGTCTTTAGATTTTACTCTTTTACTCAACTTGAACTTCAAGTCTTAAAACAAGGTTAAAACGTTTGTGAAAGACTTTTGAAAAACTTTAACGAACTTTTCTTGACTTGCTTCTTGATTTCTAAACTTGACTCTTAACTTTTCTTGAATTGAATTATGGATTCAAGGATCATGATTTGTGATAGGAAAGATCTCATGATGTTTAGGAGTGTTTTAGATAGCTAAACATGAGAAAAGATAAAAAAATCATTGTTTGAGGGTAGGTCCGCAACGCGGAGATGTGTTTAAATTTTGGTCGCGAAAATACTTTTTGAGGTAGAATGGTATGTGACCGCTCCGCGATGCGAAAAGACTTTTCCCAAATCTTGGGAGCAGGTCCGCGACGCGGAGCCAGTGCCCAGATTTGCCCGATTAATTTTCTTCTTCGTTTCCCAGCCCCAATTCGCCCAAAATTGGTTCTTTTTCCCAAATTCTTTTTAGATACAGATACCCAACAATTGTACCTAAGAACCTAACTTCAACCAACTCAATAATTTGATGTTAATGATCTTAGAAACTTCTCAATTCAGCCCAACTCATGAACAATATCAAATTCAAGAATATATATCAAAAACATCAACTTTGAAACTATTTTAGGACGAATTCACACTGAAATAAACATGTTTGGCACGTGGGTGAACGAACCCAACGTTATGAAAGTCTCACATACCTTGTAGGGGTTAACCTTTGGCAAAGTCCACAAGCCTAGCTTTAAGAACTTGACGATTCCTTTCTCCTTCTCCTCTTCTTTTCTCTTCTCTCAAAACCCTAACTTGTTTCTCAAAAGCGTCAACTGAATCCAATCAGTTTAGACCCCAACTTAATTACCAAAAACGAAATTAATTAATTGGGTGGTGAAAAGACCATAATGCCCTTCTAAAATCCGGATTGAACTTTCCTTATTTGAACAACCCAACTTCCAATGGGCATAACTCACTCATACGAACTTGGAATCACGCAAACTCAGCGGCGTTGGAAAGATTATTCCAAGATCTTTCCTACAATATCTGGAAAGACACCTAAATCATCTTGAGCTAGGAGTTATGGTTGTTTGAAGTTGACCAAAAACTCAAACTTAACTTAACTTGACCAATTTTCCAGATTTTTATTATTTCCAAAAATCACTCTTTCTAGTTCTTTCAATTTGCGAGATGTTACAATAACTCCCCCTTGGGAACATTTATCCTCGAATGAGATAACTCTTAGTAGGCTAAGGGTGTAACATTTAACATTCAACTCAAACACCCAACAAGCAATGCAATTACAACATGCTAATCTTATAAATAAAAGCCAAGAAAAGGATTAGTACCTCAATTTGGAACTTCTCCGTATTCGAAGAGATGTGGATATATCTTCTTCATATCTTCCTTAGCTCCCCAAGTAGCTTCCTCAACAAATTGGTTCCTCCAAAGGACTTTGAATGATGCTACCTCTTTTGTTCTCAACTTGCGAACTTGGCGATCTAGAATCTGAACAGAAATCTCCTCATAAGACAAGCTATCATTGATCCCAATATCTTCAGTTGGTATAATAAATGAAGGATCTCCCATGCACCTCTTTAACATAGAGATGTGAAATACCGGTTGAACTGCGGCTAACTCTTGTGGTTGCTCCAACTCGTAAGCTACATTACCAACCCTTTTCGATATTCTATAAGGGCCAATATACCATGGACTAAGTTTCCTATTCTTACCAAATCTCATAACACCCTTCATGGGTGAAACTTTAAGATATACCCAATCATCTACTTCAAACTCTAGCTCCCTTCTCGTAACATTAGTGTAGGATTTTCTGATGACTCTAGGCTGTTTTCAATCTCTCTTGAATAACTTTCATTTTCTCCATAGCTAGACGAACTAAGTCTGGTCCTATCAACTCAGCTTCACCAACCTCAAACCATCCAATAAGAGATATGCATCTTCTCCCATAAAGAGCTTCGTAAGGAGCCATTTGGATGCTAGAATGGTAACTATTGTTGCAAGCAACTCAATGAGAGGTAAGTGATCATCCCAATTACCCTTGAAATCAATCACACAGTCCACCTTGATACCTCAAAACACTATCTCACCCTTGTTCAAAAGCCATCACTTTTGCTTATAAACACTACCCTTTAATTCAAGCAATAAAGGATCTTGGTCTTGCTTATCGTTTACTTCTGACACTAATGATGATTCATCCCCATTCATCACCACTACTCCTCCTTTTGTGGAATCCATTAGACGAACTCCCAAGCATGCAAGTCTATGCACATCTTTTGCTAACTTTTTCTTATCTTCCTCAAAATGGGTAGTACTACCCATAGACAACCTGCTCAAGGCATTAGCAACAACATTAGCCTTACCTGGGTGATAGAGGATACTCATATCATAATCCTTGAGTAACTCTAACCACCTTCTCTATATGAGATTAAACTCTTTCTGACTAAACATATATTGAAGACTCTTGTTATCGGTGAACACATCCACATGAATACCATAAAGATAATGGCGCTATATTTTAAAGCTAATACTACGACAGCCAGTTCTAGATCATGGGTTGGGTAGTTCTTCTCATGAACTTTCAACTGTCTGGAGGAATAAGTTATAACCTTGACATTCTGCATTAACACACAACCCAAACCAATTCTAGACGCATCACAATAGGCAACAAAGCCTTGCGTACCTTTCGGTAATGTCAAAACTAGGGCATAGTTAACCTCTTTTTCAATTCTTGAAAGCTTTTCTCACAAAATTCAGACTATTGAAACTTCACTGTTTTCTGAGTCAACTTGGTCAAAGGGGATGAAATAGATGAGAACCCCTCTACGAACCTTCTACAATATCCATCCAACCCCAAGAAACTCCTAATATCAATTGGAGATGTGGGTCTAGGCCAATTCTGCACTGCCTCAATTTTCTGAGTATCAACTTTAATTCTCTCTCCAGACACTATATGGCCTAAGAATGCCACAGACTCAAGACAAAACTCACACTTAGAGAACTTGGCATACAACTCTCTATCTTTTAGAGTTTGGAGAACTATTTTGAGATGACTAGCATGATCTTCTTCATTCTTTGAATAGATTAGTATGCTATCAATGAAGACGATAACAAACATATCTAAATAAGATTTGAAAACTCTATTCATAAGGTCTATTAATGTTGCAAGCGCATTGGTCAAACCAAAGGACATGACCAGAAACTCATAATGACCATAACGGGTCCTGAATGCTATTTTTGGAATATCACATTCCCTCACTCTTAACTGATGGTAGCATGATCTGAGGTTTATCTTAGAGAAACAGGTGGCACCATGAAGTTGGTCGAAAAGATCATCAATACTTAGGAGAGGATACTTATTCTTGATGGTAACCTTGTTCAACTGACGGTAATCTATACACATCCTAAGGGAACCATCCTTCTTCCTCACAAACAAGACCGGAGTGCCCCAAGGTGAGACACTTGGTCAAATAAAGCCCTTATCAAAAAGGTCTTTCAACTGTTCTTTAGTCTCTTTCAACTTTGTTGGTTCCATTCTATATGGCAGAATAGATATAGGACGAGTATCATGAATAGTATTTATATCGAAGTCTATTTCTCTCTCAGGAGGAACTCCAGGAAGATCATCTGGAAAGACTTCTGGAAACTCTTTTACTACTGAAACTGGTATCTCAACACTAGAGTCATTAACTTGGACTAAGTGATAGACACACCCCTTGGAAACTAACTTTCTCACCTTAAGGTACGAAATAAAACGACATATAGGCACCGCTGAACTGCTATTCAACTCTATAACTGGTTCACTAGAAATTGGAACTTAATTACTCGAGTTCTACAATCTATTGATGCAAACAGGCATGAAGCCAGTCCATACGTAAAATGACATCAAAATCTACCATGTCTAACTCAATTAAATCAGCCATGGTATTCTTGTGATTGACAGAAACGGAACAATCACGATAGACTCTTTCTGCTAGAATAGACTTACCATTAGGTGTAGAAACACTGAAGGGCTCAAGAAGTTGCTCAGGAAGAACATCAAAATTGAAGAGTTGGATTATACTAGTGACAACATCTGGTGAATCCTCTTGCTCTCGGCGACTAGCGATAACATAAAGACGGTTTCCTTCTCTGCCTGCCCTTGAAGTAGCTCATCTATATGCAACTCTATCGAGTGGAGTAACTGATGAAGATTGTGCTCTATTGCCCTGATTTCCACTACCTTGCCAGTTCTTTGGGCACTCTTTCATAAAGTGAGCCTCTTGTTCACACTTGAAGCAACCTGTCTGGCCATCACGACACTTACCTGGGTGGGTTCTACCACACCTAGCACATGCAGGAGCCTAGTTACCTCCTTGTGCCACACTACTTTGAGACTGTGCAGGTCTAGCTGTGAAGTTCTGCGAATTCTAACCATTATACTCACCTTTGTTTCTGGGTGCAGGTGCACTAGCAGATGATGGAGCAGGTCCCTTTTGTTTATGCTGCAAGGATGAACGGTTCACATTACCTTTTTGCTGCCTGGACTCATTCCCTGTCTTAGCTTTCTTATTTCTGAATTTCTCCCTATCCCTCAGTTTCTCTTCCTCAACCTGCTGCACATAGACCATCAACCTTGATATGTCCATGTCCCCAATTAACATAGCTGCCCTGCCCTCTTTCTTGATAGACGGGACAATCCAGCAACAAACAGACTCATCATACTCCTCATATCCGTAACCATCTCCGGAGCATAATGGGATAGTTGGGTGAATTTCAACCCAAACTCATGAACACTCAAAGAATCCTGCTTAAGTGTGAGAAATTCTCGTACCTTAGCCTCTTTCAGTTCTCGGGGAAAGAAACGCCCCAAGAAAGCCTCCTCTAAACATGCCCAACTCGCAGGTGGTGCATCATCAACTTTACCCCCCTTCCACTGGTCAAACTAAGTCCTAGCAACATTCTTTAGTTGATATGCAGCCAGTTCAACTCGCTCAGTATCGGCAACATGCATAACATCAAATACCTTCTTCAGCTCTTCCATAAAGTTCTCTGGATCCTCAGTAGTGCTCGAACCAGTGAAGCTTGGAGGATTCATCCTCAAGAACTCTTGGATCCTCGAAGTATCAGTCACTTCCTGTCTAGCTCCTCTCTGTTGCCCAACCTTATTAGTCACAGCTTGGCTCAACATCCAGATAGCCTAACGGAACTCAACATTGGTAACCTCTCCTTGGGGTTGCACCTCAGGTGCATTGGGTACCCCTTGCTCCTTAACATTACATCTAGCAGGACGACCTCTGACAACTTTTCATGGAGGCATGATTATCTGAAAACAAACGCATGCACGAATTAGAAGGAAACTTTTTAGAGATTAAACTCTAATGCACGAAATGAGTATGTCAAAAGTGAGAATATTTCCTAAGTGTCGCAGCCTCCTAATTATAGAAGTGGTGTGCTTCACACCGATAACCAGGACTCTACATACACGACTTCATTGACATTCTAGGACTCTTGAACTCTGTACTCTGATACAAAGTTTGTCACGCTCTTAGCCTACACCCCGGACGTGGCTGACACTTGAGAACTATTGCTGGCCCTAAGAGAACTCTTACCTTGGCTTACTTACTCAGCAGAAGGCTCTATGCATATTTATAATGATCAGTAGCACTATACTCACTTGAAAAATAAAATACTAAGAATGCTTAAAAAAGTCTAACATTCAACCTGGCCAAAATGGCAACTCAAGTCTTAACATATGAAATGATAATGTAAAGACAACTGAACTACTAACCGTGTATGAAGCCTCTAAAACAAAGACGGAAGTCAGTACAGGACCCCCGATCATCCTAACAACTAAAAACTAGAAAGCAATGTAAAAAGGAGCCCTCCAGAAGTAAGAAGGCTCACCAACTGACTCTGATTGCTGAACCTAGTCAACGAGGCGTTAGATGCTGATCCTGGTTACATGCGTCTGCATCATAATACGATGTAGGCCAATTGATATCAGTACATTGAATGTACGAGTATGCGAGTTGAAATGTTAAACATAACTTAGGCTTGAAAAGATTCTGAAATAAACACTTACTTTGGCTCTTCGAATAACTTAACTCAAAATAAAGTAATGAATCACATGCAACATATAAAAAGCTATAATAAACAGTAAAAGCAACTTAGTTCGTTAGTGAAAATGCAATAAAAAAATCAACTTTATTCCTATAATAAAGTAATATAGTTTATGTGGGAGTTTCTCTAACCGACAACCACCACTATGAGCCTAAGTGGTGATACATCGTCTTGCCACGCCGCTAGAACTGTCCTATACTTTGCCGTCATATAGGACGCCTTAACTAAGTGGATCCATTAGTCTATGCTAAAAACATCTTAAGAAGTCATCTAAAATGTATGATCCTTTACTACCCATGATGGCTACATGGTTTCTAGAGGCTTGAATTAATATGAACTCACATCCCCATATCGGTGCTCAATACTACTCCCAAAATATATGTCACGCCCTAAACTAGAGGGGCGCAACTGGCTCTTAATGCCAAAACTCAGGCCCGAGCCGACCCTGCTGAACCATTTGCTACTAGCGCATGGCCCACACGCAATCAAGAAATCAAACAAGTATATCTCGGCTTAAAACTAAGCCATCGGCCGGCAAGGCCCCTGTCAACTGATCTATAAAAGAAACAGCTACTCCTAGGAGATCATATAAATAAATAGTCAACTAGCACAGAAGTCCTGATTAGGCCGTCGAGGCCACCATGATATCTATACCAAAACTAAAAGCAAGTATATATCAATACAATACATCAAACAGCTCACAAGCTTCCGCAAACTAACAACATAGGCCAGCATGGCCATAACATAGCTATAAACCCCACACACTAGTCTGCAAGCCTCTAAGAGTAGTAAATATTGGTGGGACAGGGCCCCACCCTACCCAAAAAGATATATACAACAAAAGGTAACAAACCTCCCAACTCTGGCAGCTCCAGAGGAAAGGGGCTAGCCAACCGGATAAAAGTCAATCCTGCTGCTGAGGAGGTCAACTCAGTCGTCTGTCAGGACCTGCATGCATGAATGCAGCACCCCCAAGGCCATGGGGCGTCAGTACAAAATAATGTATAGAGTATGAAAGGCAATAGACTATGATTAGGTATCCTGATATACTAGAATAATCCAATAAATAAATCAAGGCTAAGATAAGTGTACTGACCTGCTCCTAAATCTAAACTTATCAAAAATAACAAAACAACAACCTAACCAGGCCACCATAAGCTCGGCAGGTACAAACAGCACACAAGACCACCTACTTAGGCCCCCATAAGCCTGGAAGGTGCCAATCAACCTATATACCCCTATCAGTTGTCCCCTAGCCCCATAGGCAGTCACATAGCCCTCTTAGGCATTAATATAGCCACGTAGGTAGCACATAGATCTCTTAGGCATCAACGTAGCTTATAGACAACTCATAGCCCTCTTAGGCAACAACATGGGCCTGTAAGAAGCACATAGCCTTCTTAGGCGTCAATATAGCCCTGTAGGCAACTCATAGCCCTGTTAGGCATCCATATAGCCTTGTAGGCAGAACATAGCCCTTCTAGGAAGAACATAGCCCTTCTAGGCATAGATCACATTCATGCAGCTAACCTACCTCAAACCATCCAATGGGGAATCTAGATTTTCTCCCATATAAAACCTCATAAGGTGTCATCCCGATGCTGGAATGATAACTATTATTGTATGCGAACTCTATAAAAGGTAAGTGGTCATCCCAACTCCCCTTGAAGTCTACCGCGCACGCCCGTAACATATCTTCGAGTGTCAAAATTGTGCGCTCAGCCTGGCCATCTGTCTGAGGGTGAAAGGCAGTACTAAGATTAACCTGTGTCCCCAGTTCTTTCTGGAAGGACTTCCAGAAGTTGGTGGTAAATTGTGCGCCTCTATCAGAGATAATAGATACTGGGACATCGTGTAGCCTAACAATCTCTCTAATATAAAGCCCTGCATAGTCTTCGGCCGAAAAAGTAGCCCTGACTGGTAAAAAGTGGGTTGATTTTGTTAGTGTATCAACAATTACCCAAATAAAGTCAAACTTGCGACGCGATTGAAGTAACCCTATAATAAAATCCATATTCATTGCTTCCCACTTCCACAAAGGAATGACTATCTCCTGAACTAGCCTAGCGGACTTTTGGTGCTCAACCTTCACCTGTTGGCAGTTAGGACACTGTGCCACAAATTCAGCAACGTCCTTCTTCATCCCGTGCCACCAATAGATCTCCTTAATATCATGGTACATCTTCGTCGAACTAGGGTGAATAGAATAACGGAAATGATGTGCCTCTTCCATAATTTGATGTCGAAGCCCTGCAACATTTGGAACACACAATCGACCGCTATATTTGAGGACTCCATCTTCTGCTATATCAAATGCTAAATACTGTGGATCCTGAGCCTTGGCTCTAAATTTCTCTAATCTAGGATCCTCTTGTTGCCGTGATTTTACTTCTACAACTAGAGATGATACGGCTGTATCCTGAATTGTGACCCCACTATTGTCTGCCTCTAACAATCTGACTCCTAAGCTAGCTAACTGATGAAGCTCTCGTGCTAACTCCTGCATCTCAACACCGAAGTGGGATAAACTACCCATAGATTTTCAACTGAGGGCATCGGCTACCACATTCGCCCTTTCTGGATGATATAAAATATCCACGTCGTAGTCTTTCAGTAACTCAAGCCATCGACACTGTCACAAATTTAAATCCTTCTGTCTAAATATATATTGAAGGCTCTTATGATCTGTGAAGATGTCAACATGAACACCATACAAATAGTGTCTCCAGATATTTAACGCATGCACAACTGCAGCCAACTCTAAATCGTGGGTTGGATAGTTCTTCTCATGCTTCCTCAACTGCCTTGAAGCATATGTGATAATCTTACCGTGTTGCATTGGAACACATCCCAACCCAACACCAGAAGCATCACAATACACCACATAGCCTTCTGAACCGTCTGGTAATGCAAGAACTGGTGTTGATGTCAACCTGTCCTTCAGCTCCTGGAAACTAAAAGCAAGTATATATCAATACAATACATCAAACAGCTCACAAGCTTCTGCAAACCAACAACATAGGCCAGCTTGGCCATAACATAGCTATAAACCCCACACACTAGTCTGCAAGCTTCTAAGAGTAGTAAAAATTGGTGGGATAGGCCCCAGCCTACCCATAAAGATATATACAACAAAAGGTAACAAACCTTCCAACTCTGGCAGCTCCGGAGGAAAGGGGCTAGCCAACCGGATAAAAGTCAATCCTGCTGCTGAGGAGGTCTACTCAGTCGTCTGTCAGGACCTGCATGCATGAATGCAGCGCCCCCAAGGCCATGGGGCGTCAGTACAAAATAATGTACAGAGTATGAAAGGCAATAGACTATGATGAGGTATCCTGATATACTGGAATAATCCAATAAATAAATCAAGGCTAAGATAAGTGTACTGACCTGCTCCTAAATCTAAACTTATAAAAAATAATAAAACAACAACCTAACCGAGCCCCCATAAACTCGGCAGGTACAAACAGCACACAAGACCACTTACTCAGGCCCTCATAAGCCCGGAAGGTGCCAATCAACCTATATACCCCTATCAGTTGTCCCCTAGCCACATAGGCAGTCACATAGCCCTCTTAGGCATTATTATAGCCACGTAGGTAGCACATATCTCTCTTAGGCATCAACGTAGCTTATAGACAACTCATAGCCCTCTTAGGCAACAACATGGGCCTGTAGGAAGCACATAGCCTTCTTAGGCGTCAATATAGCCTTGAGCAACTCATAGCCCTGTTAGGCATCCATATAGCCCTGTAGGCAGAACATAGCCCTTCTAGGCATAGATCACATTCCTGCAGCTAACCACAATAGCCCCAACGTGAAAATATTTTAAACTTCTTTGAATAAATGAACTTCAATCTTTAATTTTTACTCATTTACTCAACTTGAACTTTAAGTCTTAAAACAAGGTTAAAACATTTGTGAAAAACTTTTGAAAAACTTTATCGAACTTCTCTTGACTCTTAACTTTTCTTGAATTGAATTATGGATTCAAGGATCATGATTTGTGATAGGAAAGATCTCATGATGCGTAGGAGTGTTCTTAGATAGCTAAACATGATAAAAGATAAAAAAATCAGTGTCTGAGGGTAGGTCGGCGACGCGGAGATGTGTTTAAATTTTGGTTGCAAAAATACTTTTTGAGGCAGAACGGTCCGTGATCGCTTCGCGACGCGAAAAGACTTTTCCCTAATCTGGGGAGCAGGTCCGCGACGCGGAGCCAGTTCCCAGATATGCTCGACAAATTTTGTTCTTCGTTTCCCAGCCCCAATTCGCCCAAACTCGATTTTTTTTTCCAAATTCCTTTTAGATACATATACCCAACAATTGTACCTAAGAACCTAACTTCAACAAACTCAATAATTTGACGTAATAATCTCAGAAACTTCTCAATTTCAGCCCAACTCAAGAACAATATCAAATTCAAGAATATATATCAAGAACACCAACTTTTAAACTCTTTTAGGACGAATTCATGCTGAAATAAACATGTTTGGAATGTGGGTGAATGAACCCAACGTTATGAAAGTCTCACATACCTTGTAGGGGTTAACCTTTGGCGAAGTCCACAAGCCTAGCTTCAAGAACTTGATGATTCCTTGCTCCTTCTCCTCTTTTTTTCTCTTTTCTCAGAACCCTAACTTTTTTTTCAGAAGTGTAAACTGAATCCAATCAGTTTAGACCCAACTTAATTACAAAAAATGAAATTAATTAATTGGATGGTGAAAAGACCATAATGCCCTTCTTAAATCCGGATTGGACTTTTCTTATTTGAACAACCCAACTTCCAATGGGTATAATTCACTCATACAAACTCGGAATCATGCAAACTCAGCGGCGTTGGAAAGATTATTCCAAGATCTTTCCTATGATATCTGGAAATACACCTAACTCATCCCGAGCTAGGAGTTATGGTAGTTTGAATTTGACAAAAAAACTCAAACTTAACCAATTTTCGAGATTTTTATTATTTCCAAAAATTACTCTTTCTAATTCTAGCTCTTTCTAGTTCTTTCAATTTGCGAGATGTTACAAATTCTTCTATCGATGTGTTAGAGTAGGTGTTCACAAGTCCCGTGGGTTAGGTCGTCACAATTTGGTATCAAAGACCTGATTACTGGTCTTCTAGTACAAGAGAAAATGTTGAATAGAGTCATGTAGATTAGTATGTTGATGTCTACATATAACCTTTGGAAAGTTATGAAACATTCTAGGAATCTGTCTCACTTCTTCACTCCGTTCATGCGGTCTATCGCTTGTGGTATGGGTTGAACCCAATTGGTACATCCAGATTCCAATTGGTGCCTTAATAAAGTAAACTAGATGTCATCATCGTGGATGAAGGGACACAGACAAACAAGGATTGGAACCGGAAGGTTTCAATTGGTATTCGGCCTTAAAGGAGATGTGAATGCATAAATGGTCAGTCAGTGCTCATCCATTATGTGAATATAATGGAATGAACCTGATTTAATTTAGTGGTAAATCTTGATGATTGTTATTGTGTGTAGGGTATTGCCTGACTGACTGAAATTGTGTGAGGTGTAATTACTTGAATTTCTATGAAATTGTGGACGGTTGAAAGTCATAACTTGATTATGTCTAGTGGTTTAGTGATAAATTTCTATGTGATTAACTGAACGTTTTTGTGTTAAAAATTGTGCATGGACTTACCATTGATAAAAAAAATTGGTAAGGGGGGAGGATAAATTGTGACCGTAGGAAAACTCTAATTTCAAGATAGTCAGGATAGGTTCAAAACTATGTGAGAAAAGATTATTCTGGTATGATAGTAGGAATGTGATGTGATGAACAAGTTCTGGTGTAATTTAATACTAGTTTTATAATGATGTGGTGCTAAGTTATTATTATGCATTATTGGGAATGATCCTGGGGATATTTTCAAGGCAATGTTATGTTTTCAAAAGTTGGAATTGTTAATCGATATTGGGGTATGAGGCACCTTTGCAAGAATTTTTTTTAAATTTCTAGGATGAACTCTTTGGAGCCTTCATGGCAGGACTCATCCGCTAAAGCGCTTCTGTTGTGGCAGGAATTTTCCCACCATAGTGGCAGCCGCTTTAGCAGGAAAAAATCCCTGCTCCACTTTCCCCTATTTTGTCTTTCATTCCTGAGACATTTTAAGTCACTTATTTTCAAGTCCATACCAATACGGAAATAGTATAACTGTAACAAAACAACCATATCATGCATATATCCATGATTAAGAGGTTAGAACCAGTATCCATGTTCTCTAAAACAAGAAAGCAGGAAAAAGAAAAGATGTCTCTATGCCCAAACATGGCAAGCCCAAAACAAGTTTTAACGTATCCAAAGGGGTGGATCCTAAGCAACATCCTTAAGATCCTCCGAGGCTTGCTCACTAGTCCATGCCTCTGTCCGTAAAGGGAATTCCATGAAATTCTCTTTTGTAAGTGTCAGGAGCTCTTTCTCATGGCGCATGTGAATATGACCTTGATGGTCATCCATATTCCAGCTAGCAGACACTCCCAAACTATGCTCTTCTTCCTCTCCCAAGCCAGTTATCGGCAGAGAATTTTATTCTTATGTGTAGTAGGGATTGAGGATGATGCTCCAGCTAGGAAACTCCCACATATCTCCAGATGGCGGCCAAGTCCTCATCCACGTGGCTTCTAGAGAGCTGGTATTGGGTCTGGGTGGTGGGAGAATCATCACCATAATCCTCCTTGTTTCCCTAACCTATTGAAGCCTGGTTATTTCCCTCCTCGCCCATATTTTGACTTTTCTTACCCTTGTCAGCATCTGGTTTCGTTTGAAAGGGTGGAAAAAAGGGATTTATGTGCACCTCCTCATCGGCAACCATCAATGGCACCCTTGCCTGCTTGTATAATGCGGTCACTAGTCCTAGTAAAAAGGGGCCTTCTTGTTGCCCTGATAAAAATCATTCCACTTGGACACTATTTGTGCACCCCATATGGCTGAATCCTCTAGATAGTGCAGGCCACCACTAGTTCCTGGGGATAAGTCATGTCGGTAATATTGCCCGATGGACAAATCCTTTGAGCCACTAACGGCAGCCAACTTCTGGCGTCGGTAGTGAAGTAGAGGCTATTGATGCCCT
Source organism: Solanum verrucosum (assembly GCF_900185275.1). Taxonomy (NCBI): domain Eukaryota; kingdom Viridiplantae; phylum Streptophyta; class Magnoliopsida; order Solanales; family Solanaceae; genus Solanum; species Solanum verrucosum. The sequence goes on along the minus strand of NW_026020221.1, from coordinate 1,094,509 downwards.
TGATGGTGGGCCAATAGACTTGTTCCAATAAATCTTCCTCTATCAATGTATCTTGTAGCCACCACATGTATATCTCCCTCAATCGGGCCTTATACTCAACATTCTAGACCTTTGGCACCTCCAACACCTCATTGATTGTTTGCGCATCCATTGGCATGTCCACTCCCAAATACAGATGGTAGGGTTGGCCCGTCCCAATGTATAGTGTGAATGAGGGCATGGAACTACCTCCCCCAAATAGAGCACACGAGAGGGAGAGCCTCCACCAAAGGGCACTAACTGAACCCTTCCAATCGGGCATGGAAAGCACCAACATTCTCCACCGCCTTATGCATATTGAAGCTCTTCTAATAAAGGAAATTCATTCCCGCATGGTCTTGGTACCTCTCCCGACTAACGCCATCGGGAAACCTCACAAATGGTAGACTTTCTTTAGTGTTGACAACCATTGTATTCGTGGAAACTGAAAATATATAAGAATAGAGGGATCAAAGCTCATTCAGTACATAGAAATAATTTCGACAGAAAAATCCACCTTTTGGGTCAGTTAGGAGGCTACTATCCGCAGCCTCCCACTGTAGAGGGTTGCTTCCTTTAATGTGGAGCCGCTATAGCGGGAATTACCCCACTACAAAAGCTTTTGCTATAGCTAAAGCATGTCTTATATTTTGCATAAAGCTTTTTATTTTCGCATCAGTTGCATCCCGCCTTCAATAATTAGTGGATAGATAAATGTTCGAATTATAAAAAGAGGGTAAATAAATAAATAAATTATATATAGGGTACGAACCTGAAAGTTGCAGGGCCTCCACCTATTTCACAATACTTCTTAAAACGTTCAACAATATGAGAGACTGATTAAAAACTTGTCATTAATTAGTATTCCATTTTGAGAATTAGAATTTTTATATTTGATCATGAGTTTGCAAAAAAAAAAATTGAATTTTTTTTTTACAGACGAGTAAGAACCATAGATATGGATTTTAGAGGAGAAAAAGAATGTACTTTTGTGGGAAAAATGGATCAATAATGGATTCGTATTTTAAAATTTGGATGGGTTTGAATTATTGTAAATTAAAATGGGGCACCAATTAGAATATGTCACATGGCTTTTTAAAAAGTTAGAATTTTCTAAATATTTTTCTGTTAAGTTGAGGGGTATGTTTGAACCCAAACATTAACCTTAAGGATATTTTTAGATCCAAAGATGGAAGAGGGGTATTTATGAGTCTTTCCCTATGGGTTAGGGGTATTTATGAGCCTTTTTCCTAGAAAAATTGACATATATCTCAATCTACTTTGGGGAATTCATCTTTGTGCATCATGGTATACTATAATCATATGTCGCATATCAAAAGCTATTAGATGAAAAATATTTGGTTTCTAACCCTAAATCAATTGAGAGGAGAAAGTTAATAACAATTTATTGATGCAATGCATATAAGTGTTACTGTATCCAGTATATTGTATTTCAAACTAACACATGAAGCAACTTCTTCTCATCAAGCAATATTCAAACTAACCATATCAGATATTATTAATGAAAATCATAGCAATACATGATTGTAGCATCATTGAAATAAATTTTAAAAAAACAATACCTTAATAATATAAATTGAACTTACTAGATACTTCACCAATATATCTATAAGTGATAACCTAGCATGATTCAACTATAATTTCAATTTTTCAAACTTCACACTCCAAAAGATTCACGTCCCAATGACGGTGAAACTCCATTTTCTAATGGTTCGAATGATGGCGCATTTTGGAACAAGTGTCACTCAACCAAGCTTCAAATATGGTCACTTCATCTGCATTGAGCTGCTCAATTGACTCCCACCAACCTATTTGTCTTATTTCTACCACTTGGTCATAGAAAGTTGTTCGAGCAATTGTAGCATCTTCTACAACATCAAGTTCTTCAAGCCTGTTTTTGAGTTCATTCACTTTATTTCGAGCAGTAATCGTGTCTAGATGAATACCTTGGCTTAACTGCATATCAGGATTTTGAAAACGAGAAATAATTGCATCAACAGTAGGGTGAAAAAATGAATGTGGCTTACCAGCAGGGGAAATCATCATTATTCCTATATCAACATCGCATTCTGTAACGAGTTCACTAGCTTTCTTGTACAAACCCTCCCGACGCTTTGAAAATGTGGTAAGCAGGGCATCCTTATTTTCTATTTTTTTTATTGGTATCTTTTGACGCCCTTTAGTCTTCTTTCCCTCCATGGCTAAATTCGTAAGGAGATTGATGATAAGATAGTTGATTAAATGTTTTTCAGCAAATGATACTTATGAAAAAACAATAGCACACCTATTTATATACCGCGAAAATTGATTTTTAGTCAAATAATCTATTATCATATATAAAATTAGGATGTTCATTAAATTTTATGCCTTTAATATATTTTGTATTATATACATTATTAAAATATAAAATATTAAGTTAAATATGTAAATATTTTCATATACTCATGAAATTTATTAAGTTGAAGTTAGAAAATAAATCTAAAGCTTAAACTATAATAGGAAAATATATTAATGTTCTTTCATAAATTAGTCAAGTCTAAATAGACAATAAAAAATAAGTGACTATAATTAGAAATAATATAAATTACAGACCAAAATAATTAATATTAATTTAAATTATTCACCCGCAGTAACATCAAATAGACATTAACTTGAATAAGATCCAAAAATCTAACTTTAATAGAAAAATATTTTAATAAAATACTATAATATTATTATTTTTATTATTATTATTATTAATAACAATAATAATGATGATGATGATGATGATGACTATGAATATATCAATAATAATAATAATATAGTATATTAATGAATATCAAATTGGAGTTAGCAAATATGAATATAATTTGGTAGAAATATAAATTACACATCAAATCTTTTTTAATTTTTTTTTTGGATAATAAGCAAAATCAAAATTCTCATTTACATTAATAAAAATAAATCTAAAGCGTAATGCTAGTAGAAAAAATACTTTGTATTCTTACATAAATTAGTCAAGTCTAGGTAGACGGTAAAAAATAATTGATTATAATTAGAAACAATATAATTGCAAATTAAATAATTAAAATCTTACAATAAAATTAAATCATTCACATGCATTAACATTAAATAGACATTGACTTGAATAAGATTTGAAATCTAACTTTAATAGGAAAATATATTAATGAAATATCATAATATAAAAGGAAAATATGTTAATGAAATACAACAATATAAAAGGAAATTATAGTAATGAAATATCAAGTGAAATTAGAAAATATGAATAGAAGAAAGATAAACTATACATCAATTTTTTTTTTTTGAATTTTCGTATAATTAGGAAAATCAAAGTTCTCATTTGCATTAATGAAAATAAATTTAAAGCTTAACTATAAAATAAAAATTATTTTAATATTCTTCGTTAAGATGATTATGTTCTAAAAGACAATAAAAATAACTGATTATAGTTAGGAATATTATTAATTGTAAACTAAATTAATTTGCAATTCAAAATAAATTTTAAATATTTTACATATATTAACATCAAATACACGTTGACTTGAATAAAATTTAAAAATTTATCTTTAATAGGAAATGTTTTAATAAAATACAATGACAAAAAATATCAATAAATTACATTAATGGAAAATAAAAATATAATAATAAATATCAAATTAGAGTTAGCTTATATGAATATAATTAGTAGAAAGACAAAATACGCATGAAAATCTTTCTCTTTTTTTTTTTATTAATAAGGAACATCAAATATTTATTTGCATTAACAAAAAGTAAATTTAAAACTAAATCACAATAGAAAAATATCTTGAAGTTCTTACATAAAGTAATCAAGTCTTAATAGACAATAAAAAATAACTGATCATAATGATAAATAATATAAATTGCAAATTAAATAATTTAAAATACTACAATGAAATTAAATCTTTCACATTCATTAACATTAAATAGACATTGACTTGAATAAGATTCGAAAATCTAACTTTAATAGGAAAATATGTTAATGAAATACAACACTATAAAAGGAAATTACATTAATGAAATATCAGCTTGAAGTAAGAAAATATGAACATAATTAGAAAAGAAGATAAACTCTACACCAAAAATTTTAATTTTTTTTTGTATAATAAGCAAAATGAAAATCCTCATTTTCATTAATAGTAATAAATCTAAAGTATAACTATAAAGAAAAGGGAAAAGGGTTCGAAATATATCTGAACTTTACCGAAATTGTTGTAAAAATTCCAAATTTTGGACAGGACCTATTACCCCCCCCCCCCCCCCCACACTATTTAATAGTGTATTTTAAAGGTATATATGTGCCTACGTGGACAAGTTACTATTTATAATGATACAACATTTATGATGTCCACATGGACACTTATATACCTTTAAAATACACTATTAAATAGTGCAGGGGTTAAAAGGTCCTGCCCAAAGTTTGGGATTATTACATTAATTTTGGTCAAAGTTTGGATATATTTGAGACCTTTTTCCCCAAATAAAAATATCATAATGATCTTACATAAATTTTTCAAGTCCAAATCGAGAATAAAAAATAACTAATTATAATTAGGAATAATATAAATTGGATATCGAAATAATTTAAAATTTAAAGTAAATTTAAATCATTCACATGTATTAACATCAAATAAACATTGACTTGAATAAGATCCAAAAATCTAACTTTAATAAATAAATATTTAAATAAAAATACAACAATAAATAGGAAAAATATATCAATAAAATATAATAATGGAAACAATATTAATAAAATATCAAATCGGAGTTGAGAAAATATGAATATAATTAGTGGAAAGATAAACTACACATCAAAATCTTTTAAAAAAATGTTTAATAACCAAAGTCAAAATTGTCATTTGCATTAGCTTAATCATAATAGAAAAATATCTTAATGTTCTTATATAAATTAATCAAGTCTAGAAAGGTAAGAAAACATAACCGATTATAATAAGAAATAATATAAATTACATATGTAATAATGTAAAATTTTACTTTAAAATTAAATTGATAGTCTTTGATTACATGTTTTTACCTACTATTCAGTATAATTATATAGTTATTTTCATGATCTCTTAGAAGAAAAATTTCATGTCTTTGAACCCATGATAATTAAATTGCATGTTCTATTTAGAGTATAGAAATCATGACGAGTAGTTTTACATCAAGTCTTTCAGTTTCACATGTTTAAAGATGCTTTCAGATAAAGTGTTTATAAATTCAGTCTCAGTATTATTTAGATATATAGTTTATTAGTATAAATTCAATTGGGAGTAATAGCATCAATCGGACATAGAGATGAATGATCACTCATTAGTTAAGACAAAACCATTTAGTGGAAATCGGTAATTCCTAGAACTACATGTCATCGGAGGTATTAAGGGCATCTATTAGATCAATATTGAAACCTTAGTCCTTTTGGACATCAGTTTAGTGAATCCACGTCATTAGTGTCGTCTACCCTATGTAACACCCGAAAACTAGTACGCCAAACTAGAGCCTTAAGTGAGGTTCTAGAGTTTAATGTCAGGGTTAGAATCGTAAATATGACTTCCCAAACTTAGAATGAAGGTTTTAGGGTTAGGGCGTCAAGGTACGACCCCCCAAGGACCAACCAAGGGTCCTTGAGGAGGACTCCCTAAAATCTGCCCAAAAATAGGCCACCTACGGATGGGACTCACGCCCAGTAGGTGGACCCACGCCCCGTGGGAAGGGATCATGGGTCAAGACCCCAAATTATAGAGTTGCAGGCCACCACCCACGAGGTGCAGCACACTCCGTGGGTCGGGGTCTCATGGGTGAGGCAGCCTTGAAGTCAAGTTGTTTTAAGTTAGGGGGGTTAAGAGAAGGTTCTAGAATTAGTTAGTTACTAAGTATGGTCATTTTATTAGTAATTAGGCCACCTATATAAAGCTAATATACCCTTAATTAGATTATTCCAAATCATTATTTTAGATTCACCAAAGAACCCAAATTCCCTCAAGAAATTATCTCTCTAGAAGTAAAGAAGAAGAAGAGAAGAAAGCTAGGGAAAATTCCTCCATTGATGCAAGCTTTGTGAGGGCTTTAAAATCAAGGTATGATAGCTTATTCATCCTTGGATTCTTCCATCCATGGATCCCCCTAGATTTCCCCCAATTGTGAAGATAAACCCCAATTCTTGCTAGGGTTTGTTCTTATATTATGGATAGTGTTGAGTATGAATCCAATTGAGTGGATATTACTTGTTTATGATTGTTTTAGTATTGAATCATGATATTATGATGAATTCATATGTTTCCATGGTTAACTGTAGTCTAATTGATGAAATTGATATTATGTGGGTTTATGCCATGAAAGGTGAAATTGAAGACTTAGAGACGATCTTCAAAAATTGATGATGTCTATAGTAATTGTTCATTAATGAAAGCTTGTAGACATGAATTGGATTATATTATAGTATATATGTTGGATCATGACTAGTAAATCTTGAAGTTGAACCTTTATGATGATTTTTGACTAGAATCACTGAATAATGAAGAATGTGGTTAGAATGCCTTGAAACCTAGGTATGAAAGATGATGGTAAGAGGTAAAGATTTGAGAGTAAGGCTTGTATTTATGAGTGTTGATGGTTAGGGCTTTGAGAGTAAAGCTAAGATGATGAATTAAGACTAATCAAATGTATAAAGTGATGGAATCACTAGAAACATGGATTGGTTATCAAGGACATCCCTCCAAGCTAAGGGTCATGAATTAAGTAAGAACTTAATAAGCTATCTTGTGGGATGTATGCCTAGCACCGAGTGGATGTTGAATTGAGATGGAAGCTTTTACCTAGTTGAGTCTAGCTTCCAAAATGGGAACTCACACAAGTAGAGTCCGAGTCTCCTAAAGTATATCTCATGAGATGGAGTCCCTCACAAGTTGAGTCTGGGTTTCCTAATAGAATTTCCATATCCCATAACTATGTGCCTCGTAGGAAAGTTAGATAGTGGGTCCAACTAAGCTAACAAACCGGTTCTACCCTAGGCAAGTAGACCAACCCTTCTCGGTGTGGGTAACATCGGAGGGGATCATGTGAAAGCTCATGTGGTCCCATGTCGGTTAAGGCTATTTTCTCAACTAGTACAAGATTAATAATGAACTAATACATGCTTAAAGAAGTATCTCCAAGTGTTCAAACATAATGAACTTAGATATCCTTGAGTAAGCATAGTGTTCAAAAGTAAAGAAGAGGGACTAAGATGTGCTTGAAAAAGTATCTCCTAGGGTTCCAATGTCTTAAAAAGCGGAAAAGTCTCCAAATAAAGAAGTATGAGTATGAGGACCTAAAAGTGGTACTTAGCATGGGTAGGGTTATGGGGTCTTATTCATGCATTGCACAAGTATGACTTAAGGTTACCTAAGAAAGTGTTCTCTTATATGATGTATGTTTTGATAGGATTGAGCTATAGTTGCCTTCCTTGTTATGGTATGATTGACTAAAGGTGAGAGATTCCCTTGTCTATGAGAATTAAGTTAAGGATGAGACCATAAAATGGTAAATATGATTATGATGACCAAAGGGGATACTTAATATGAATGGGATTGTGGGGTCTTATTCATGCATTGCACAAGTGTGTTTTGAGGTTACTTGAGAGGTAGTTCTCTTATGATATGAAGGACTAAGAATTTGAATAATGCTTATATGATGCCTATGTTGGAGACTTTGCTTATGATTATGATATTATCTCTTATGCTTATAGCTTATGTTTCATGAAGTATCTTTTATGATTATGGATTATGTCTTATGTTGACTAACCCTTCTGTTGTTATGCTTTTATGATGTTATGCTAGCTATCATATTTAGTACTTTTGTACTAACGCATACTTTGCCGACATTCTAATCAAATGTAGGGTTCGAAAATTTTTGTTCCATTCTTGAAGATAGGTTTCTAGAAGTGCAAGGAGTTCAAGACTTGGTGAGTCCTCATAGTTTCAAGGATGAAGCCACCATTTCCTTTATGTCTTTTATTTTCATGCTTTGAGACTATTGTATGGGCTTTGTCCCGAGAGTTATTCAAAGTATTATAGTAGATGGTTTGAGACAAAAGTGTAGTAAGACTTCCACTTTGCTTTTATAAAGACTTTGATTGTATGAAAAATGTTTTAAAATTCCGCACTTTTCTAGTATCTTATGTTATGATATGCTAAGGGCTTGTATGAGACCCCTTCGGGGTCAAGTACGCCATGTTACATCTAGGGTGTACCCCTGGGTCCTGATACTATAGTGTAACATCCCACCTTAGAAAGAGCTAAATTTAGAAAAAATTAATTTGGAAAGAGCCAAATCTGAAATTATGCCAATTATAGTTAAGTTGTGAGTTTTGAGTCAACTTCAAACGACCATAACTTTCATTACAGGATGATTTAGGTGGCCCATAAGAGATCAAATGAAAGGTCTTGAAATCCTCTTTCCAATGCCACCAAGTTTGCTAAATTTCTAGCTCGTATGAGGGAGATATGCCCGTTTGAATTCAGGTTGTCCAGTTAAGGAAAGTTATCAGAAATATGAGGGGTATTTTGGTATTTTCCTTACCCCATCAGCTTAAAACGAATTTAGTATTATTTTAGGGTCAAATCTGATTCTGGCCAGTTTGCATAAATCAAAATACTCTTAGGGTTTTGAGAGGAGTTCAAGAAAAGGAAAAAAGTTCAAGGCATTCGTTAAGATTTAGAAGATTTTAGAAGGGAAAATTCGATCCTAAGAGGTATGTGAGTTCTCATAGTGTTGGGTTCGTTCACCCACACGCCAATCATGCTATTCTAAATGCAAATTTCGTTCTTGAAGTTGAAGGATTTGTGTTTTTAATGATTTTTCTTGAAATTCCTTTGTAACTTGATTATTGGGGTTTTTATGAATTCTTGAGATGAAAGTTAGTGATTTGAGGGTTGTTTTGCATAGATTATTGTGTACTTATGTTGGGTATTTGAATCTAAGTGAGTGGGGGAAGAAACCATTCTATTATAGGCGAACAAGGGTCAGAAAATGAGAAATAAATTCATCGGGGAAATTTGGGCAGGGGATGGCACGCCGCCCCACTAATGCGCCAACAGAGGTGTCATATAGTTCAGGGGTTAGCGCCCTGCGCCACTCAGTGCGCCAGGGTTGTCTGCCCCCACCCCTTCTCCGTCGTTTAGCCCGTCTGAGTTCTTTCAAAGTGTACGCTTACTCCCCTTTGATTCTAACTATTCTAAACTATTCTAAACATCTAGAAATCATTCATAACCTGAATCATAACCTTGAATTCATAATTCAAATTCAAGGTAGAGTTAAGAGTCAAGTCTTGAGAGTTCTTTCGAGTCTTTTGAGAAGCCTTTTGCAAACCTTTTTAAACTTGTCTTAAGACTTGAGCATTTGAGTTTGAGGAAGAGTAGAGTTTAGTTCGTTTTCTTTAAAATGATATATGGGAACTAAGTATTCCCAAGAGCAAATGTTTTTACATTTTAAAAAGAGGAGGAAACTGAGATTTCCAAATGAGTTATGAGGAGCTTGAGCACTATCTCTTTTTAGAGAAATCTTTTGAGTAATAATCTTAAAGTTGAGGATGAAAAAACATTTTATTTGTAACATAAGAGCTAAGTTATATTGGGAGTAGTATTGAGCACCGATATGGGGAAGAGTTCAAACAACTCACATCCCCCATAAACCATGTAGCCAATGTGGGTAGAAAGAGTCATATTTTTTAGATATTCCTTATTGCTTTTAAGCATAGACTAGTGGATACACTTAGTTGAGGATTTCTATACCCCGACAAGGTATAGGACAATTTTGGCAGCGTGGACGAGACGATGTATCATCACATAGCTTATTGTGATGGTTGTCGGTTAGAGAATCTCCCGAATAGAGTTTATTTTGTATTTTTACATACAAATTGAGTTATATTGTATTTTTCAGTACACTGAATAGTTATCTATTATTTTAAAAGCTTTCTTTATATTGCATCTTTATCACTGCTTTATATTCAAATGACTTGAGATTGAGTTGAGTTGAGACGAGGTAAGTGTTTTTTCAGTTCAATTTCAAGCTTATGTCATGCTTTAGTTTTTCCCTTGCATGCTCATACATTCCATGTACTGATGCCATTTAGCTTGCATCTTTCATGATGCAGATACAGGTAACCAGGATCATCAACCTACATTTCGTTGATCCAGTTGAGTTCTAGAGTTGTTTGGTGAGCCTCCCTGCTTCTGTCAGGATCCCTCATTTATTTCTATCATATTATTTCAGTTTGTTAGGATAATCGGGGTCTTGTCCCGACATCCTTCATAGTACTAGAGGCTTCATAGATAGATAGACAGTAGTAGTTTATGAGTCTTTTTCATTTCAGTTGTTATGTTCTAGACTTGAGTTTCCCTTGAGGCCAGTTGAATGCTTCTCTAAACATTTATGAGTTTATCATTTTGAGATATTTGAGTTAAAGTTTATCTTTTGAGTTTATTCTATGTTGAGTAAGTCTTCCGCGGATAGTTGAGCCAGGCCAAGGGTTCACTTGGGCCCAACAATGATTCTCGAGTGCCCATCGCGGCCAGGGTGTAGGCTCGAGGCGTGACACCTAACAGGGTATAGAACGCCCTTCTAGCTGGGGTATAAGTTGGACTCCATTTTGCTCAATGGAGTATGTTTTATTAGTATCTCGCACAATCTAGTTTTCAAATATTGCATGACTTTGTATATATTCAATTATTAGTTGCATATTGATTTACTTTGCCATTGCATCAGTTCATATATTTAAATTCAGTATTTTAGAGTATCTTGTTCAGTTTACTAGACTTGTGATGCATGTCTCACACTCCCAGTACATTCAAAGTACTGATTGCATACCTATTTGCGCTAAATTATTTTATATATAGGTTCAAAATCTTATCATCCAGCTTGCGGTGTGTACGACTTTTGATCAACTCGGTAACAGTGTTGGTGAGTCGTTGAGCCTTGTAAATATATTTTCTTCTCTCTTCCCTAAAGTTTATTTCTTAGTTATTATTGTATTGTTGGAGGTCTTACTTTAAATATAATATAAATAAGTATTGATATAAAATATAAGATATACTAAATTGGATATTTTTAGTTGCAGTATTATCATAATATGAAATTCATGTTAGGAAGTGTTCAAATTTGTCACGACCCAGACCGTTGTGATTGGCACCCAGCTAACCCTCCGGTGGGAGAACCATTACTACAACCCAACTAAGCAATTAATCGGCATATATCACACAACAGGAAATCAAACCATCACCTACCTCGAAACCAAGCATGAATTCTCCTAAGACACTTGAGCCTTCCTTTTCGAAGTCTTCCAGCTTGTTCTTGGTCTATAAACAAGTAATTAATGCAAGGATCAATAAAAAAGGTCTAATTTACCTGGATTATAACAAACTTAATAATCCAAGACCAAACCTATGATCCTAATGTTCAGCTAGTGCTTTTTCCTACCATTAACTTCAGGCCAAAACCCTCCCCCAATGATAATTACCCAAGATTCTAAGTTTTATGAATCGAAATAGGGATTAGGGGAGTAATTTCCTTACCTTTAGCACTAGAAGTCGTGGAAATCTGTCAAGAAATTGCCATGGGTCGTCTTTTAGCTCTTAAGAACAAAATTTTGCAGAAAATAATGAAATTGGTATTTTTCCCCTACTTAACTCGCGACTGGCCCCCACGGCGGACCTTATCCCGCCTCAGCGACCCCACCCTAGCCGGATTAATCCCACCCCGGTGGCTTGCACGTAGACAGAAGCTCGGAATTTGAGTTCCAATTGCTCCAATTTCACAACACACCTTCAAACTAGGAAGTTCTAACACTACCCTTTCACGCCAAGATCAGATTCGGGAGTTCTATTCCCCCCAAATTCAATTTTGTAAAGCCCTACAGAATCCTTAACGTCTCGGCTATCCACTCATGTAATCTAATTTACAAATAGATCCCCCATTCATTACCATATTTCCCTATACCACACCTGACTCAGATTTCATCCGAATCTGGCCTAGGCCAGAAATTTCTAAGTCACTACTCAGAAGTTTTCTGGCCCAAATTCCTTCCCCATTGACTTTTCCATAACGACGGGAACTGGTCGTTACAATAGATATCAATTTACCCATCAATCATGCCTGGGTAACAAACAAAGAGAAATGGGATAAAGCAAGAGTAGTATAGTACCTAAATCATCGAATAATGGGGATACTTGTCTCAGATGTCCTTCTAGGCTTCCCAAGTAGCTTCCTCAACCGGATGATGCTTCCATTAAACTTTCACGGACTTTATCTCATTGGTCCTCAACTACCGAACATCGCGATCAAGAATTGCAACCGGTTCCTCCTCATACTGAAGGTCTTTGTCTAACAAAACTGAGTCCCACTTTATGATGTAATCTCCGTCCCCATGATACTTCTTCAACATGGACACATGGAACACTGGATGGACTGCAGATAGGCTAGGCGATAAAGCCAACCTATAATCCACTGGCCTGACACAATCAAGAATCTCAAAATGGCCCGATGTATCGAGGACTAAGCTTGCCCTTCTTACCGAATCTCATCACCCCTTTTATAAGTGACACTTTTAGAAGAACTTGCTCACCATCCAGATATGTCATGTCCCTTACCTTGTGGTTTGCATACTTTTTATGTCGACTCTCGACTACTAGAAGCTTAGCTTGGATACTTCTCACCTTATCCTGAGCATGTTGCACCAAATCAACCCCAAAAGGTTTCACATCTCCAGCCTCAAACCACCCCATGGGTGACATACATTTCCTTCGATAAAGTGCCTCGAACGGTGCCATGTCAATGTTGGAGTGGTAACTGTTATTATAGGAGAACTCACACAATGGTAGAAACTTATCTCAATGCCCTCTAAAGTCAATCACGCAAGCCCTCAATATGCCCTCAACATGCCCTCTAACACTTGAATAGTTCTCTCCGACTGCTCGTCCATATGTGGATGGAAAGTTGTGCTAAAAGTGAGTTAAGTGCCCAACTCTTAATGCAATTTTCCCCAAAACTTGGATGTGAACTGCGTACCACGGTTCGAGTTGATGGAAAGGGGCACCTCATGCAGCCTCACTATCTCTTTCACATAAATCTTAGCCAACTGATGAGCATTATAGTCTACTCTGACTGGAATGAAGTGGGCTGACTTAGTCAGTCTGTCAACCACCACCCAAATGGAATCAAACTTTCCCAAGGTCTTGGGAAGACCAACCACGAAATCCATAGCTATCATTTTCCATTTCCATTATGGAATTGGCATTTGCTGAAGCAAATTTGCAGGCCTATGGTGCTCATACTTTACTTGCTGATAATTTTTGCACTTATCCACAAACTCAGTTATGTCTTTCTTCATGCCAGGCCACCAATAAAGTCATTTGAAATCTCGGTACATCTTGGTCATACCCGGATGAATGGAATACCGCGAACCATGGGATTTTGACAACATCTTCTGAACCAAGTCATCCACTCGAGGAACAAATATTCTTCCCTTAAAATTGAGCACATCTCTCACATCAAGAACCACATCTTGTGCCTTACTAGACACTGTCTTCTTTCTTGGCTCATTCAAGCTCTCATCCTCAAACTGCTTGGCCTTGATCTCCTTAATAAAAGTGGGCCTAATCTCAATGATAGCTAACACCCCACCTTTCTCTGAGATACCCAACTACATGAACTTAGACTCCAAGGTCTGAATCTCCTTGACCAAACGTCATTTGGTGTAATATTTCAGAAACTAGTAGGCTAAACTAGGGCTTGGCGTGAGGGTTAGAGTCATAAATAACTCCTGGTGCTCAATACATATGTTTTTGGGTTAAAATGTCAAGGTACGACCACCCAAGGACCAACCATGGGTCCTTGAGGAGGACCTTTCAAAGGTGACAAAAATGGTGCCTAGGCAGTCCATCTACGACCAATAGGTGGACCCATGCCTCGAGGTAAGAGTCGTTGGTCAAGGCCGTAGGAACCAAGCCTCAGAACCCATACCACGGCTTGCCAACACGAGACATCAGTGGTGGGCGTGGATGGGGCCTGGGAATTGCCATTTGGCAGTTAAACTTAGGGGTCTTTTGGGGTTTTCCTTTTTATTAAATGTTAAGTGACGTCGTCTTACACTAAATTCAACTAACTAGATAAGGTTGTTAATTCCCTAAACTAACTCATCTAAATCATAACTTCTAAATCCCAAATCAAAATCAATTTTTTACCCATAAAACTCTCTCTAGAACTCCAAGGAAGAAGAAGAAAGGTGAAACTAGGGTTGAAGGAACAAGATGTTTCACTTAAATTCATTATATTTCTTCACCAAGGTATGGTAGTCCTTCATCCATGGAGTCCCTCCAAAACCCCTAATTTCAAACCTAGAAATCCCAAAAGTTAGGGTTTTACTTCAATCTCAGGGATTCCTTTCAAGTTCGTTTTTAATGATTGAATTATGTTTAATTATGGATATATTGATGATTTTATATGGTTTTATGTAATCCATGAATTCCTCTATTTTCCCAATTTGGATCTCAAAGTGTGGGTATTGATTGATGCAAGTAGAATATGATAGAATTATGCATCTAGTAATTGAATCATGATATCATTCATGTCTAATGTATTAATTCTTGATAAGCTGATTGAATTTGATCTATGGTCCTTGAAGGGCAAAGTATGAGAATTATGCTTGTTTATGAGGTTTATGTATAGGCTTTTAGATCACTTTGAAAGTAAAGTGAATATGATTATGATTTAATTATTGTGTTGATTGGATGATTATCCTCATGTACACACTTATGTATGAATATGATATGATGTGAAAGGTTTGTCACATGTAGTGATTCGAAGGTTGAAAGACTAGTCTTACCTATTGAATCTATGAGCTTTAGTATAAGTTATATGGATTGAGTGTTAAGGCATTCTTCCATAATTATGAACTTAAGTCAAAACTTAACAGGAACTCAATGGAAATTATGCTTAGCACCGAGTGGGTAGTGATATGAGATGGAAGCCCTCACATTAGTAGAGGTTGGGTTTCTAGGAATAATCTCTTGGGATGGAAGCCCTCGTGTAAGTAGAGGCCGGGTCATCTAGTAGCAATCCCCCTATCCCATAACTATGTGCCCACATAGGTCTTTAGCTACTGGATCCACCTAATCTAAGAGTATGGTTCTACATTAGGCAAGTAGGACAACCCCTTTACGGTGTTGGGTAGACACCGGATTCCATGGTAAGCTCAGATGGTCTATGTCGGTTAAGGCTAATCTCCCTCTATGATAGTATGAACAAGAATATGAAATATGAACTATAGTTACTCAAGAAGCTTTACTTAGTATGGGTAGGATTATGGGATCTTATTCATGCATTGCACAAGTATGCTTTGACGGTATTTATGGTATTTTCCCATTATGATATGGTGATTTATGAGTTGTTTAGGCTTATGACTTATGCCTTTTCATTTTTTTCAAAAATGATGCTTTAAACTAGTAAATGGCATGTATTCTACTAAAATGTCCTTTTTAGCACGCTTTCAAGGATTTTGTGCATGACTATCATACTTAGTGCATTTTTGTACTAACCCATATTTTCTACATTTTTCCCAAAGTGTAGGGTACGATTCTTAAGGCGGTTATCATTTGGTTCAAGCTTGGATTTGACTATTCTCCTTACTTGTGGTGAGTCCTCATGATTCGAGGATGGGAGATCTACTTTGAGTTTCATTTTTAGTACTTTCTATTTCGGATTATGTTGTTTGGGGCTGTGACCCTATTTTGACTCATTAATTGTAAGAGTTGACTAATTGAGACAAGTCTAGACTTTCGCTTTCCTTTATAAAGACTGTTTGGACTTAAATGTGTTTTTATTCTTATTGTTCTAATACTTTATGTTATGGTATGCTAAGTGGCTTACATGGGGCCTTTCGGGGTTCTATGTGCCTTGTTACGTCTAGGGGGTACCCTTGGATCGTGACAAACTTGGTAATCAGAGCACAAGGTTTATAATGATTCTAGGATGATGTATCATAAGCCACGTCTAGTAAAGTATTGTTCATGAGTGTGAATCATGCCACACTTTTGAATGAGAAGCTATAATATGTTTAGAAAATGTCACATTTTCATTATTCTTGGGTCGTGCCTTAGAGTTTAATTCTATAAAAGTCCCTCTCCTAATCTTTCTCTTGTGTCTTCAGGACTGAATACACGAAGGGCTAATGCTAGAAGGATTGGAGAGGAGAATGTGAATGAAGAAACTCCTTAAGGTAATCAAGCTCTTCAAGCTAACCAAACTTTGGTTGACCCTTCGTCTATGTCAAATGAGGAGGTTAGGTCAGCTTTCCAAATGTCGGCCCAAGCTTTGGCGGCTCAAGCCAATAGGGATCTTGTGACTCATGTGAATCCTAATATGAATTCCACGGCTTCTAGATTGAGGGATTTGGCAAGAATGAACCCTCTCGAGTTTCTTGGTTCCAAGGTGGGAGAGGATCCTAAAGAATTTGTCAAAGAGATTTATAAGATACTTGATACCATTGGGGTGACTTCGGTAGAGAAAGCAGAGTTAGCCGCTTACCAATTGTAAAGTGTGGCCCAAGTATGGTATACTCAATGGAAGAATAATAGGCCGGTAGAAGTGGGTCTAATAGAGTAGGAAGTGTTCAAATCGGTGTTCCTTGATAGGTTCTTTCCCCGAGAGTTGAGGGAAGCTAAGGTGGAATAATTCATTAACCTTCGTCAAGGAGGTATGAGTGTGCAAGAGTATTCTCTAAAGTTTACTCAATTGTCCAAGTATGCCTCGACTTTAGTAGCAGATTCAAGAGATATTATGAGTAGGTATTTGATGTGTGTGTCTAAATTGGTAAGAAAAGAGTGTCGTTTGGCAATTCTTCATGATAATATGTATATCTCACGTCTTATGATGTATGCCCAACAAATAGAGGATGAGAAACTCCAAGACAAGAATAGGGAGGTGAAAAGAGCAAGAACCGGTTATGGGAATTTCTCCAATACTAAGTCCGATGGATAAGGTCCACAAAAGTTCAAACAAAGATTTTCCAATCAAGGCTGCTCTAGTGCTCCATGGGTCGACAAGGATAGGGTTTTTAATCCTAAACCTCAAGGAGGAAATAGTGGTGGTTCTTATGTTGCTATGCCTAATTGTGAAAAATGTGGTAGACAATATGAAGGCAAGTGCCTAGTTGGCTCGGATGGGTGCTATGGTTGTGGAAAGTGTGGACATAAGATGAGAGATTGCTCGGTACTCATTTCCAAAGGGAGAGAAGGAAAACAAGCTCCTCCAAGCGGTTCAAATTCCAATGCCCAAAAGTAAAACCATTTTTATGCTCTTCAATCCCGAGGTGACCAAGAGAGCTCTCCAGTGTTGTGACCGGTATGTTAAAAGTCTTTTCTATTGATGTATATGAGTTGTTAGATCCCAGTGCCACTTTGTCTTTTGTGACACCTTTTGTAGCCATGAAGTTTGAAATATTCCCCGAAGTGTTAGTAGAACCTTTTTTGGTTTCTACTCCGGTTGATGACTCGGTGGTGGAAAACAAAGTCTATAGAAGTTGTCCCATAAAGTTACATTGGTGGAATTGGTAGAATTATACATGTTAGACTTTGATGCTATTTTGGGTATGGATTGGTTGCATGCATGCTATGCCTCTATCGATTGTAAGATTCGGGTGGTTAAATTCCAATTTCCAAATTAGCCTATGTTATAGTGGAAGGGGGGAAATTCTATCCCGAGAGGTCAATTTGTTTCTTGTCTTAAAGCTAGGCAAAATGATCTCCAAAGGGTGTAATTACCATCTTGTTAGGGTGATGGAAATTGAGTCTGAAACCCCTTCTCTAGAGTTGGTTCCGGTAGTAAATGAGTTTCCAGAAGTTTTCCCCGATGGTTTGCCCGGTATTCCTCCCGAGCGGGAAATAGATTTTGGCATTGATCTTTTACCAGATACGCAACCTATCTCCATTCCTCCGTATAGAATGGCTTCAGCCGAGTTGAAAGAGCAATTAAAGGATTTGCTAGATAAGGGTTTTATTCGACCGAGTATCTCTCCATGGGATGCTCCGGTGTTGTTTGTTAAAAAGAAGGATGAGTCTATTAAAATGTGCATTGATTATTTCCAATTGAAAAAAGTAACCTTTAAGAATAAATATCCTCTTCCGAGAATTGATGACTTGTTTGATGAACTTCAAGGGGATAGCTATTTCTCCAAAATTGATCTTCGTTCGGGTTATCACCAATTAAGGGTGAGAGGGATTGATATTCCAAAGATGTCCTTTAGTACCCGGTATGGTCACTATGAATTTGTGGTTATGTCATTTGGGTTGACAAATCCCCCGACAAAATTTATGGATTTGATTAATAAGGTGTTTGAACAATCCCTTGATATGTTTGTGATTGTGTTTATCGATGATATTTTGATCTATTCAAGGAGTGAGAATGAACATATGGACCATTTGAGAATTGTGTTGCAAGTTCTTAAAAACCAACAACTTTTTGCAAAGTTTAGCAAGTGTGAATTTTGGTTAAGGTCCGTAGCTTTCCTTGGCCATATCGTGTCAAGCAAGGGTATTGAGGTAGATCCTAAGAAGATGGATATGGTCAAGAGTTGCCCTAGACCTCTAACTCCTTCTAATATTAGATGTTTTTTGGATTTGGCCGGTTACTATAGGAGGTTTGTTGAGGGGTTTTCCTCTATTGCTTCTCCATTGATGGCTTTGACTCAAAAGAAGGCTAAGTTTGAGTGGTTGGAAGCTTGTGAGAAAAGCCTCAAAGAGTTGAAAGATAGACTTACATTCGCTCCGGTATTGACCCTACCAGAGGGTATGGATGGTTTTGTTGTATATTGTGATGCCTCTAGAGTTGGGTTGGGATGTGTCCTTATGCGAAACGGTAAAGTGATTGCCTATGCTTCAAGGCAACTCAAAGTACATTAGAAGAATTATTCGACCCATGATCTAGAATTAGCGGCGGTAGTATTTGCTATGAAAGTATGGAGACATTACTTGTATGGGGTCCATGTGGATGTATTCACCGATCACAAAAGTCTTCAATATGTGTTTATTTGAAAGGACTTGAATCTCCGACAAAGAAGGTGGTTAAAACTTTTGAAGGATTATGACAGGAGTATTCTTTAGCACCTCAGCAAAGCTAATGTTGTAGCGGATGCACTTAGTAGATTGTCTATAGGTAGTGTGGCTCATATAGAAGATGAAAAGAAAGAGTTGGTCTGTGATGTGCATATGTTGGCTCGGCTAGGTGTTCAACTAGTGGATTCCTGGTATCATGGTCCATAATGGTTCTAAATCGTCCTTTGTGATGGATGTGAAGTCTAAGAAAGATTTTGATCCCTTATTAGTTGAGGTGAAAGATTCAGTACTCAAGAAATCAGTTGAGGCTTTCTCCCAAGGGGGACATGGGGTACTTAGGTACCAAATTCGATTATGTGTTCCAGATGTTGATGGGTTGAGGGAGAAAAGTTTAGAGGAGGCTCATAGTTCACGGTATTCTATTCATCAGGGAGCCACTAAGATGTACTGTGATCTAAGGGAAGTCTATTGGTGGAATGGTATGAAGAGAGATATTGTGGGATTTGTAGCCAAATGTCCTAATTGTCAACAAGTTAAGGTTGAGCACCAAAGGCCGGGAGGCTTGTCACAAAATATCCCTATTCCTACTTGGAAGTGGGAAGATGTGAATATGGACTTTATTGTGGGTTTGCCTCGCACTTGAAGGGAACATGATTCTATTTGGGTCATTATAGATAGGATGACAAAATCAGCCCACTTTATTCCCATCAAGGTCTCTCATTCGGAGGAAGACTATGCCAAATTGTATATAAATGAGATAGTGAAGTTACATGAGGCACCTTTATCCATTATTTCGAATCGTGGTACTCAATTTACTTCACACTTTTAGAAGTCATTTCAAAAAGGGCTTGGTACTAAAGTTAAGCTTAGCACGACTTTCGACCCTCAAACGGATGGTCAAGCGTAACGCACCATTCAAACTTTATAAGACATGTTGAGGGCATATGTTATAGATTTCCAAGGTAATTGGGATGACCACTTGCCATTAGTAGAGTTAGCCTACAATAGTAGTCACCACTCAAGTTTCGGTATGGCTCCTTTTGAAGCCTTGTATGGTAGGAGATGTAGGTCTCTAGTTAATTGGTTTGAGGTAGGCGATATTGCTCTTATTGGTCCCGAATCGGTTTATGAAGCTATTGAGAAAGTTCGGCTCATTAGAGAGAGATTGAGAATGGCTCAAAGTAGGCAAAAGTCTTATTCCGATGTGAGAAGAAGGGACCTAGAATTTGAAGTTAATGATTGGATCTATTTGAAAATCTCACCTATGAAGGGTGTGATGAGGTTTGGCAAGAAAGGGAAACTTAGTCCCCCGGTATGTAGGACCATATCAAATTTTGAAGCGTATTGGGAAAGTTACCTATGAATTGGATTTGCCAAAATAAGTTGTCCCCGGTTCACCCGATATTTCATGTTTCTATGCTTAAAAAGTGTATTGGGGATCCTACGTCCATTATTCCCCTAGAAGGGTTGGGAGTTGACTAAAGTCTTTCATATGAAGAAGTTCATATAGAAATCCTAGACCGGTAAGTCAAGAGATTAAGGAATAAGGAAATAGCTTCCGTTAAGGTTTTACGGAGGAATCATCAAGTTGAGAATGCTACTTGGGAGGCCGAGGTCGATATGAAGTCTGGATATCCTCATCTCTTTCCTTCTACTCCTATTCAAGCTTGAGGTAATAAGTTCCTCTTGAGTTTTAGTGTTTTGAAAGTCATGTGTGTGGTATGAGCTTTTCCATGATTTCCTTATGTTATGCATTTTCTTGATGAAATTCATGTTTAGTAAGAAAAATGAGTTTTCATGATTTATGTTCCTCATGTTGTTGTGCATTTAGCATGAGTTGCATATTTAACTTTATGAAATAAGTTGATGAACATGCTTTAGTATGCTTATGAGAGAAATTACATATTGGCTCCATGATATTCTGTTGAGCATGATTTTAGTTGGAGAAGGTAGTTCCTCCTATGAATATGTGAAATATTGAGCTTCATGCATAATAGGTTGTTAGATGTAGTTCCTACTCCCTTGTGTTGCACTGACTATGTTTTAGATTGAGTTGAAGTTTCCTCCTTCTTAGTTGTGCGTTCTTTTGATGTTTTATGCATGTTGGGACGCTAGTTTTGAGTCTTTAATTTTGTAAGGCGTCTAGATCGTCATACGAGGACGAATGTTCCCAAGGGGGAGATAATGTAACATTCCATAAACTAGTAGGATAAACTAGGACTTGACGTGAGGGTTAGAGTCGTAAATAAGTCCTGGTACTCAATATATATGTTTTTTTGTTAAAACGTCAAGTTACGAACCCCCAAGGACCTACCGTGGGTCCTTGAGGAGGACCCTTCAAAGGTGACAAAAATGGTGTCTTGGCAGTCCACCCACGAGGGGGAACCACGACCAGTAGGTGGACCCACGCCTAGTGGGTGAGGTCTATTGGTCAAGGCCCCATGAACCAAGCCTCAGAACCCCTACCACGGCTTGCCAGCACGGGCCTTGGGTCCTCCCACGGTCCGTCAGTGGTGGGCGTAGATGGGACCTGGGAACTGCCATTTGGCAGTTAAACTTACGGGTGTTTTGGGGTTTTCCTTTTTATTAAATGTTAAGTGACATCGTTTTAAACAAAATTAAACTAACTATATAAGGTTTTAAGTCCCTAAACTAAATCATCTAAATCATAACTTCAAAATCCCAAATCAAAATCAACTTTTCCCCCAAAAACTCTCTCTAGAACTCCAAGGAAGAAGAAGAAAGGTGAAGCTAGGGTTGAAGGGAACAAGCTTTTTCACTCAAATTCGTTGGATTTCTTCACCAAGGTATGGTAGACCTTCATCCATGGATAGTTTTCATCCATGGAGTCCCTCCAAAACCCTCAATTTCAAACCTAGAAATCCCAAAAGTTAGGGTTTGACTTCAATCTCATGGATTCCTTTCAAATTCATTTTTAATGATTGAATTATGTTTAATTATGGATATATTGATGATTTTATATGGTTTTATGTCGAATTCCCCAAGAATCCATGAATTCCCCTATTTTCCCAATTTGGATCTCAAAGTGTGGGTATTGATTGATGCAAGTAGAATATGATAGAATTATGCATCTAGTAATTGAATCATGTTATCATTCATGTCTAATGTAGTAATTATATGTTGATTGAATTTGATCTATTATATTATGAGGTTTATGTATATGCTTTTAGATCACTTTGAGAGTCAAGTGAATATGATTATGATCTAATTGTTGTGTTGATTGGATGATTATTCTCATGTACACACTTATGTATGAATATGATGTGATGTGAAAGGTTTGTCACATGTAGTATTTTAAGGTTGGAAGACTAGTCTCGCCTATTGAATCTATGAGCTTTTGTATGAGTTATATGGATTAAGTGTCAAGACATTTTTCCGTAAATATGAACTTAAGTCAAGACTTAACATGAACTAAATGGGAATTATGCTTAGCACTAAGGGGATAGTGATATGAGATGGAAGCCCTTACGTTAGTGGAGGCCGAGTTTCTAGGAACAATCTCTTGGGATGGAAGACCTCACGTTAGTAGAGGTCGGGTCTTCTAGTACCAATCTCCCTATCCCATAACTATGTGCCCACATAGGTCTTTAGCCAGTGGATCCATCTAAGCTAAGGGTATGGTTCTACCTTAAGCAAGTAGGACAACCCCTTTTCGATGTGAGGTTGACACCGAATTCCATGGTAAGCTCACATGGTCTATGTCGGTTAAGGCTAATCTCCCTCTATGATAGTATGAACAGGAATATTAAATATGAACTGTAGTTACTCAAGAAGCTTTACTTAGTATGGGTGGGATTATGGGATCTTATTCATGCATTGCACAAGTATGCTTTGAGGGTATTTATGGTATGTTCCTATTATGATATGATGATATATGAGTTATTTATGCTTATGACTTATACCTTTTCATTTTTTTCAAAATGATGCTTTAAACTAGTAAATGTCATGCATTCTACTAAAATGTCCTTTTTAGCACGTTTTCAAGGATTTTGTGCATGACTATCATACTTAGTGCATTTTTGTACTAACCCATATTTTCTACACTTTTTCCAAAGTGAAGGGTCCGGTTCTTAAGACGGTTATCATTTGGTTCAAGCTTGGATTTGACTATTCTCCTTGCTTGTGATAAGTCCTCATGATTCGAGGATGGGAGATCTACTTTGATTTTCAATTTTAGTACTTTCTATTTCGGATTATGTTGTTTGGGGTTGTGACCCTATTTTGACTCATGGATTGTAATAGATGGCTAATTGAGACAAGTCTAGACTTCTGCTTTCCTTTATAAAGACTATTTGGACTTAAATGTGTTTTTACTCTTATTGTTCTAAGACTTTATGTTATGGTATGGTAAGTGCATACATGGGGCCTTTCGGGGTTCTATGTGCCTTGTTACGTCTAGGGGTACCTTTGGGTCGTGACACTTGGACACACCCAAACAAGCTAAACTACCTATACTTACCGTCTTCCGGTTTAGTGCGTTTGCCACCACATTCGCCTTACCCGAATGATACTGGATGGTAACATCATAATCCTTGATTAACTCCATCCACCTTCTCTGCCTCACATTCAGGTCCTTCTTAGTGATTACATGTTTTAGACTACGATTATCAATGAACACTTCACACCATAAAGGTAATGCCGACAGATCTTGAGAGCAAACACTACTGCTGCATATATCGGGTAATTTATCTCATGCACCTTCAGTTGTTGCGATGCATAAGTTATGACATTTCTTTCCTGCATCAACACGCCACCCAAGCCTGAATGTGAAGCATCACAATAAACAATTAAATCTTTACCTTCCACCAGCAGTGCTAGAATATGCGTTGTGGTTAGAAGAGTCTTCAGTTTCTGAAGCTCTCTTCAGATTTTTCAGTCCACTCGAAAGGCACCTCCTTTTTAGTCAGCCTTGCTAAATGTGTGGCGATAGAAGCAAAATTTTGCACAAATCGACGATAGTAGATGGCGAGCCCTACGAAACTCCTAACTTCAGTCACAGAGCTAGGCCGAACCCAGTTCTTGATTGCTTCGATCTTTTGGGGATCTACCATTACCCCTTCATTTGAAACCACATACCCCAAAAAAGCAACTGAAGTCAACCAGAACTCACACTTATGAAAATTTTCATATAACTTAGATTTTCCAAGGACACCCAAAACAATACGAAGATGGTCGGCATGCTCTTCCTTACTCTTCGAGTAAACCAAAATGTCATCAATAAAGACAATAACAAAAGAATCCAGGAATGGTTTGAAAACACCATTCATCAAACTCATGAAGGCTGCAGGGGCATTGGTCAACCCAAACGATATCACTAAGAACTAATAGTGACCATAGCGGGTCTTGAATACCGGCTTGGGTACATCCTCAGGCCTAATCTTTAACTGATGGTAACCAGACCTTAGGTCAATCTTAGAGAAAACTAATGCACCATGCAACTGGTCAAAGAGATCAGCTATCCGAGGCAACAGATACTTATTTTGAATGGTGGCCCTATTCAAATATCGGTAGTCTATGCACATCCTCATATTACAATCCTTTTTCTTAACAAACAAGACAGGAGAACCTCACGGGGAAGAACTAGGACAGATGAAATCATGGATTTGAGCCTTAAGCTCTCTCAATTCTACATAAGCCATGCGATAAGGGGGAATGGAGATGGGGGCGAGTGCCCAGTTCCAAGTCAATGCGGAAATTTATATCCCTATCTGGAGGCATACTAAACAAATCGGTAGGAAATACTTCCTTGAATTCAGACTCAACAGAGGGAGACTCAGCATCAACAACCTGAATATAAGCCAAATATGCCAAACACCCCTTCCCCACCTGTTCCTAGCCCAAACGAAATATATGACCTTAGCTGGCTTAGGCTTGTACACCCCTTCCCACTCTAACTTTTTCCTACCCGGGATCTCTAGAGTCACAGACTTAGCATTATAATTAAGCACCGCATAATAAAGGGACAACCAAGTCATGCCTAAGATTATATCAAAGTCAGTCATATCCAGAATAACCAAGTCAGCCCAAGTCTGAAAACCCATAAACAAAATAGGACAAGCACGATATATATAGGTGACTATGACATACTTTCCAACAAGGGTAGAAACATGGATGGGGGCATCAAGCACATCACATACCGCATAAAATCCCAAGGCAAACTGAAATGATACATATGAATAAGTAGAACCCGAATCAAACAAAGTAGTAGCCATTCGGTCACAGACAAGAATAGTGTTTGTGATCACTACATCAGATACGTCAGCCTCGGTCTTGCCCGGAAAGGCATAAAACTGAGCCCTATCATCTTGGTGGGCAACATCCTTGCCTGGCTGCACACTGCTCCCCTACCTACATTACCATTTCCTCGGCCTCCATGGCCTCGTTGATTTCCTCCTCGTATGTCCAGGTTCTCCACAATTATAACACACTTAATAACTTTACCAAGTAAGCATTGTTGCTATTGTAGTAGTCGTATCATGACCCTATTTGATATACACTCAATCTAGGAAATCATAGTAGAGATTCTAACATCAATTGTCGCCACATAATTTCATCATTACTAAACCCATATATGTTATGACAACAATACTAAATGTATTTCCCAAAGTCTCTTTGGAAAAGTCACAACTCTTTAAGAAAGTCACTACCCTTTGAAAAAGTCACAACTAATCGAAAAAGTTACAACACTTTGGAAATATCACAACCCTTCAATGTGAAAAAAGTGCTTGTTTTTAATATAATTTATCACTAGAGTTAGTTAGTTCATACTTTTAAGGAAGTCGATAGATATAAATTTGTCTAATTTTAATTTGATATAAAAAAAATATAAAAACAAGAAGACTTTTAATTTATGGATATGTAAAATATACAAAAATGTGTTTTAACTTTGTAGTCTTAATCATGCCCCCCCCCCCCCCCAAAAAAAAAGAAGAAGAAGAACATTTTGTATTAAACTGAATAAAAATAAAAGTACAACAAATAATTTGGAAACAGAGAAGTACTTATTAAATCTAGTTTGAACTCTTCAAACAAGTTTTTGTTCAAATCTTTTTTCTTCAAAAGTTTGAGGCTTTTCACAGCGTGAACACCAAGTTGTATTTTGTGCAACATAAAATCATTGAACTTCTTGTCAAGTAGAAGTTGTTGCGAAAGTATATTTGTGGCAATGAAAGTGAGTACATATTAATTATCTAGATAGTCTTCTCATTTGGAGTTGAGTTATTCCATCTTCCTTGTTGCATCAATTTTTGTTGATCTATAAAATTTATCCACAAAAAATATTGCAATTGCATAATTGAATAATTCTCACAATCTTTCTTGTTTTATGTAGAAGAAGAATAGAAAACTTACAAAATTCGTAGATTAAAAATGTGAGAAAATCCCTCTATTTAAAGACAACAAATTATAGTATGAAAATGTGTTTATCCTGCCTTATCAATTAAGCCACAACCTTCAGAAAAATAATAACCATTCAAAAATGTCACAACTCGTTGAAAAAGACACAACCCTTCGAGAAGTAACTACTCATCAATGTGAAAAGGTGTCAACTTTTAATATAATATAAAATAAATAAATATGATATGATATAAAATATAAAATATAAAATTTATACTAAATTGGGTGTTTTAAGTTGGGGTATTCTAGTAATTTAACATTCAAGTTAGAAAGTTCATGCTTTTAAAATAGTATTGAAGATTTTTATATATATATATATATATATATATATATATATATATATATATATATATATATATATATATATATATAAATCTTAATGTCATGTTAGACCATGGGTTAGCTTGGGGTCACTTGTGGCTCTTAACAGTATTTTATGACTAGCGGGTAGGCTTATATTGTGACAAACTTAGTGTCAGAGTATCAAATATAAAGTGACCTAGGGTGTCTAAAAACGTTGTTAAGTAGAGTCTTATTTATTAGTGTGAAGTGCACCACATTTATAAATGAGAGGTTATGAAACATTTTAGGAAATACTTCCTTTCTTTCATACTTTCATGAGATAGAGTTAAACTCTATTTAACCTACATTGAATCCATGCTCTATGCATTTAAAGAATCATGCCTCCCAGAAAAGCTTATGCAAAGAAAAACAGAGATGAAATTCAACAAGTAGACACTCCCAAACTATGTTCTTCTTCCTCTCCCAAGCCCGTTCTAGGCGGAGTATTTTATTCTTATGGGTAGTAGGGATTGAGGATGATGCTCCAGTTGGAAAACTCCCACATATCTCCAGATGGCGGCCAAGTCCTCACCCACGTGGCTTCTAGAGAGCTGGTGTTGGGTCTAGGCAGTGGGGGCATCATCACCATCATCCTCCTTGTTTCCCTAACCTATTGAAGCCTGTTTTTCTCCCTCCTCACCCATCTTTTGACTTTTCTTACCCTTGTTAGCGTTTGGTTTCATTTGAAAAGGGTGGAAAAAGAGGATCCATGAGCATTTCCACATCGGCATCCATCAATGGCACTAAGGGCGGAGCTATGACTTGGCGAGGGTGGTCAGATGAACAACCTTTGTCAGAGAATTTTTGCGAGTATATATACTAAATATCAATAGTTTTGGATATATACTAAATGTTGAACACTTTTGACACACTAAAGGTAGACATTCCGGCGGTTAAGGCTATGCTAAACCACCTCAGTATTCTAGGTTCGAGCCCAACTATAGGCATTTTGTTTAATTTTTTTGTTACTCCATTTTTTTTCCTAAAAAAGGCAAAACTCGAGCTTTTGTGGCCTGGGTTCGAGCCCAGACTTGAGCGTTTCATTTATTTTATTTTTATTCTGTTTTTCTCTAAGTGTCTGTTTGGAAAGCCACCTGGTAATTGGAATTGGTGTAATTACTAGGGTAATAATTATAAGCCTAGTAATTACACTGTCTAGTAATTACACTGACCTGTTTGGTTGCCACAACGTAATTACACTGTAATTACACATGTTCTATTTGGATGCACAATTGCAATCATAAAATTATATAAATTTTAAAAATTAAAATTAACTATTTAAAATTTATACTAGACAAATAAGAAACTTTATAAATGACATTAAATTAAATATTTAAGACATATATTCTTTTCTGAAATATATTAATTAATAAACATATTTTCTTTAACTAATATTATGAAAAATAATTGATTTATATTTTTTCAAATTAATATATTTCAATTGAATTGATCGTAAAAACTAAAAGTTTGAAGTTTCTACGAACAACGTGAAATGAATGTTTGATAAAAAGATTAATAAATAAATAAAATGTCATAAATTATTAAATGTTTGACAAAAATATAATCTATCAAGTCTAATTTAAAAAATGGCGTGCAATGTGTTACGAGCCAAAAATGGATGTGATGGCACTCGTCTTATCCCACCAAGACAAGTCAGCCTAAAACTCAACTATTACAATAAAATGCGAAAATTTTATAATCAACTCAAAAATATCCCCAAAATCTGGTTGTCATGTGCACAAGCCTTTAAAGTATTACAATTGATTCAAAAGAAAAACACAAGTCTCAAATGACCTTGTTTCTAGAATAGAACAAGATCATAAATAGGAGTAAGAAGGTCTGTTGAGATGACAAACAGCTACCTCAAAAATCCCCAAGGAGCCTTGGAAAAGAAGAGGATGGAAAGTATCACAAAAATCCAGGCTCATAACCTACAAAAATTGTAGAAGCAAGGGGTGAGTACCAAACCACACGGTACTCAGCAAGTAAACCTCTAAACACAAGCTAAGGGGATAGAATATGAGTACTCCTTACACCCCAACCGAACCTCCACAACTACAACCTGCATAAAATCAGCCCAACCTAACAGTTCACAATTTACAAGCACATATCTCAACAACAACATTCTAACAATCACATATTCTCAACAACAAGCTCAATATTCATCAATCACAACCTCCACAACTACAACCTGCATAAAACTAGCCCAACCTAACAGTTCATAATTCACATAGCAGACAGCTCAACAACAACACTCTAAAAATTGCATATCCTCAACAACAAGCTCAATATTCATCAATCAAAGTTTCACAGAAAGACACTCACAAGATCAGCAAAACACAATATCAAGTTCACTAATGATAAATATGTGCAATGCAATGGAATGCAATGTCATGTATAGTGATACATGTCTGACCTAGTGATACACACCTGCTGTCTCTCAGTCCGGGACCCACGGAGGACATATATGTCCATAAATCCATCGTGGCGTGCGATACGACCCTCGATATATAGTATCTATCACGGCGCGCGATATGTCCGTCGATATATAGTATCCATCGCGGCACGCGATACGTCCCTCGAAATGGTACATCCTCTTATCACATAACACTTATCACAACCATGTCTCAGAACCAATGCAAATTACATGTTCACACAAATAATGAAGAGATGACCATTTTCATAACAATGCACAATTCACAATAATACAACTGTGATACAACATCAATTATTAAGCAATGAGCCTTACAAATCATTCTCAACACATCACACACCAACAATTAAACACATTGCCTTTTATTACCCCTTTTTCATCACTAGAAATAATCAATATGGACAAGTCAACCCATCACCAAGTCTCATTACCTCCAAACACATATTACAAGGAAATACATGAATTCCATACACTTAACAAGGGTTTAGAAATCCACTTGCCTCAATTAATCAACAGTTTACTATGGGACTTGAGCCTTCCCTTTTCGTTGAGCTTCCAAATCAATACAATCTATTCAAATAAATAATCACAATAAGATTTACAAAATAACCACATTCATACTACTATAGATCTAGCCTAGACTCACAAACTCACTCAGTTTGTAATCAAGTTCCTAATCTTGATTCCAACCAATAGGTCAAATCTCATATTTCCTAAATTTCAAGTCTAATGTTAAGTCATAATTTCTCCAATCATTACAACCCTAATAGTTTTCATATAATATAATACAACCAATATTCAATTACACATCTTAATATATCAAACTTGGGTCTTAGTATGATAACCATAGTAAAAATTCGTACCCAACAATCGATTAAGCCACCAGTAACCTTCAGTGTCCATATCTAAAACTGACATACATTATATTAAAAAGAATTATCAAAATTCTATGGTTTCCAATGATTAACTCATTAAGATTATATTTCATAGTTGTCAGGTCTATCACTACTTAATTTACATTTTCTCACAATGTCTTTTCAAACTACAGCCACGTAAATGACAGTGGGCTAGCCGTTTTCTCAAACCAAAATCTACACAAAAACATGCCCAGTAACTTTAAATAAAATAAAAACATACATAACCTTAGCCTATTCTATATATATAATTTCCAATGATAACTAGTTAAATACCAATTATTGTCATCACTATCCAATCATGGCCATAATTTACCATTTAAGAAAAATATTCACACCAATTTCAAGGATCCACGTGAACAACAACCCTATTCAAGTCAATTTTCCTTCTTTCCTCTTTCACCACTAATTATTACAATTTTAATAGAATATTACATTTATGCATGTATACAAAAGCAGCAATCAAGACTTAGTTCTTACCTGATGTACCTTTGCCGCCGATCTGGTTGTGCCGAGGTTATGAAGTCCTAATCGGGAGGTTCCTTAGTTTTTTTTATAAAAGAATGATCTAAAATGATATAGGGTATTAACTTAATATTTGGACTTGGCCATTAACCACCAGCTAATAAAAAAATTAATTATTTAATAAATATCCGTCAACTAAATAACAGTAGCTAAACAAATAGTTCAAAATTCCCAATCAACTTCACAAACTGATCAAAAGTTACTCGGGGCAGCTATCAAGAGGGATAAAACACTAATTTTATGAAAATTCCCAAAAGCGACCTTCCGGGTCATTACACAATGTGAATTCAATATTAATAAAATAAATGAAACTGAAAATATAACATAAGTTATAAATTCAAAAAAAAAAATTTAACATAATACTCTTATAACAAATTTCAACATAGCATGCATAAATATGATTTATTTTTATTTTTTTCTTAATAAAAAAAACGTAAGTCTATAACCTTACTTAACAATAAATTCTATTTTAATTTAAAAATTCGAATACTAATAAAATTATGCTAATGAGAAAATAAGCATGGCATATAGAAATAGATAATACGAAAAATTGCATAGAATCACGTAAAGTATGGTTGAGAACAAGAAGAAAATGAAATATAATAATATAAAATATAAAATAAACATTTACAAATTTTTAGAATAATAAAAATAAAAAAAGAACTTAAAATAATTGAAGTAAAAAAAATTAAAACAAAAAAAGTAAAAATAGAAATAAATAAAAAGAAATTAAAAAGTAATCAACTGGTAATTACACCATGTAATTACCATCTATTCATAGTCTCTGCCTGTGAATTGTAGAGTGTAATTACCCCCTACCAATTACATCAATTATCTGCTGACCAAGTAATTACCTGTCCAATCAAACAGCACAGACCAGGGGCGGATTTACGTAGGACGAAGGGGATTCCGTCGAAAAATTACACTATATATATTAGATTAAATTTTTAATATACGTGTATATATATAGTACTGAACTCCCCTGAACATACACCAAAGGCGTAGCTCAGTGGCGTTGGGGGTTCAGGAATTCGCTCTACTGCACGCGAGGTCGCGTGTTCGAATCCGGGCAGAGGCATTTCTTTTATCAGCTTATATTTTAGGCGTTTTAATTATTTAAAAATATAATAATGCAATCAGAAAATGATGTTTAGTTCCAAAAAATTAAAACGCTGATTAGGAATTTAGGATTTATTAGTTTAATCCCTAATTATAAAGTCAAATATTAAAAAACCCTTTTCTTCTTGATTCGACAGTTTAATCCGACCCGTTTATATCCGATTCGACCCGTTTAATTTATTTGTGGATATTATTTATGTGATTAATTTTTTTTTTGAACCCCCTTGATGAAAATCCTCCCTCCGCCACTGGCACAGATAGTGTAATTACACTCAATTACACCAAATCCAATTACTAGGGTGTCCTTCCAAACAAGCCCTTAAAAAAGAGTACAAAAGTGACCTTTTTTAAGTTTAGAAAAACAAAAGGTTCTTTTGACTTTTCTTAATTTAAAAATAGAATAGATTCATAGTTATTTGTCTTTTCCTTTTAGTTTTTTGTCTTCTCCTTCTCCCAAAAACCCTTTACAACTTTACTCTTTACATTTCTCTCTTCTCAATTTTCATACATATTTACAAGTTTTAAGAAATTGGAAGCTTTAATCATTGTATATGTCTTCCGCAATCGTCATTGAAGTGTGAAAAGGTATTTCTTAATTCTTCTTTTCCTTTAGTTTAATTTTTTCTAATCATGTGTTGAAAGACTTGTATATCTTATTTTTTTTATGTTGAAAGCTACTTTATTTATTCGAGTATCGATCAAGTATTTGGTGTATTATGGATTAATTTCAATAAGTGTGGTACACTTGACTGCTATTTCAGCTTGAAGTTCAATGAGTTTGGAGAAATATTATTTTAGAGTACCCAAAATAAGTTTGGCGCCTCAAAATCAAATTCAACTACGCCGAGATGAAAATGTCACCAAATAGAAATACCATCTTACTCTTCCCAAAGACAAGAATTTGATGTGAATGATTTAAAGGCTGATCCGGCTAAATGTACTCCAATTTTCAATTACCATCCAAACCTTCGTGATGAGATACGGATAACATACATCATTAAAGGTCCTTGTCAATCTCAAACTCATCAGTTTCCTAAAACTGATTTTTTGGAACACCACGTCGTTTTGTTTATACGTGGTTCGATGAATATCGTGATTGGTTGGAATACAATATTAGTGTGGATGTTGCTTATTGTTTATCTTGTTATTTAATTTTTAAAGTTAGGTGCACCTACTCATCAGTAAAAACAAATATTTTGTGCGCTCACTCCGTTAAAAAAAAATTATAGCCTCTTTTAAAGTTTGAACACTCTTGGTGGAATTTCTGACTTCGCCACTGCGGCTGATTGTGAAAAAAATTCTTTATTACCGATAGTGATGGAGGTAAAATTTCAATCAAGGGATTCAAAAAATAACATATGTAGAAATTTTGAAATTTCTTGTACTCATAAAATTAATATCCCATTTTAATATGTTCACACTACTAGCTTAAAGTCCAATAAAAAATAAAATAAAACTGACACGCATTAATATAATCTATTTAATCAACATGCACATCATAATTTTGCATTTTTAATGCTTGAGAGTTCGATTCCTAATTTTTAACAAAAACAAAATAAAATAAGAAAAACCCATAGGCTGATTAATTTGCGCAGCCGTAAACACACTAGTGGATTTTAGTGCTTCCTATCTTCACACAACTCAATTCCTAGATTTCAACTCTGATTAAAATACAGATTTGTGACCTCATGTAACGATCCGAACCATCGTCAATTAGGAGAAACAAAATTCGGGGAATTCTGGACCACTGTCCTGCCATAGCAAGGCGGCGGTGCCAGGGCAGCGGCGCCAGGGCGGGGTAAGTTGGCGCCAAGGTGGGATAGGCGAGGCAGAACGTAAATTATGAGAAATCCTATTTTCTCCATCTTCCTAAAATACCTAAATAAGTCGTAAAACACCCTAGAAACCTCAGAAAAACTGCTCTAAGCTTGGGAAGGAAGGAGAAGAAGAATTCTAACGTGAGGATGACAATATCTTGCGGATTCATGGCCAAATTCACCGTCGCGGAGCCCCAAAAAAATCGAAATCGAAGTCAAAAACTTCGTGCAACTGCTTGGCGCTCAGGTAGGCTAGGTTTTATGAATTGACTAATTATAAATTTGTGCTTATTGCGTAATATATGTAAATCAATGATAGGGTTTATGTGTAGACCTTCGTGCACCGAGTGAATTCCATGGGTAATCCCTAGAAATCAAGTATTTGGGTTATGCCTTGAGAAGAGAAATTGATGAATTGTTAGGGCTTCTAGAATTGCTAACATGGATAGAATTGTTTCAAGAATAAGAATATGAAATCATGAATGAAACTAGATCTATGAATGTATGCTAGA
The DNA here is from genome assembly GCF_900185275.1 of Solanum verrucosum. NCBI lineage: Eukaryota > Viridiplantae > Streptophyta > Magnoliopsida > Solanales > Solanaceae > Solanum > Solanum verrucosum. Next base: position 1,060,291 of record NW_026020221.1, on the reverse strand, counting down.
TCATAAATTAGAATGATTGAATTGAGGACTTATGATGGATTGTGATTAAACCCTAGAAAGAAGCCTTAGATGATGAACTGGGGCTAAGAATGGTCAATTTAATGTTTATATGATATGGCTGAGGAGTAGCCCGTAGGTGATGGATTGATTCTATGATCGTGTGATGTATGTTTGTTCTTGTTTCATTATGATACGCGTATGTATATGAATGTTGTATTATTGATCACACTTATTGTAAATGATATGGATGAATTATGATGGCCATAAAATCAGGACTTAAATGTATGATCTTGAAGATATACTTGTAATTGTGATTGTGGTGTGTTGAATGGATCGGTTGCCACGTTCTGGCATAACTAACTTGGATCGGTTGCCACGCTCTGGCATAACTCTTGGATCGGTTGCCACATTCCGGCATAACTCTTGGATCGGTTGCCATGTTCTGGCATAATTATGGGATCGGTTGCCACGTTCTGGCATAACTAACTTGGATCGGGTACCACGTTCCGGTATGCTAACTGTTTGGGCTTGAGTTACATGAGAGGACCAATTATTTGATATAAAATGTGAAGTTTCTTGTTGTTCGTAAATGTTGGTAATATTGTATATGCTGAAATATGTATGCATGTGATTATATCGTTGTATTGACATATATATGGTGTACTTAGTGGACACATGTTATGATGGTTTATATTTGATTGTTCGTTGTATTGAGCGAACTTGTTGGGTATAGTGGAATGGTAAAGTGTTCAAGGGGCGAGTGATGGATGGAGAGAATATCACAAACACATCCTTCTGGTAGCAATAGGAAATAGGCCATTATTGGAAAATTGATTTTTGAAGTTTTGTGATTTTTTTTGTTTATTTAAAGCAAACTGAGAGAAGTTTGTGGGAGAGTTGTTACACTTCATATGTCTTAGCGGTTAAGTATTTGTTAATCTATATTTTTCTTGAAAAAAAATAAATAAGTAAAAAAAATAGGAGGAAATTCATATTATAATATATCAAAATGAAAAAGACTGGCGATATTTACTACTTCATCCATTTCAAATTAATTGAATTGTTGAGGTGTTTCACACCCTTTGAGAAAAGAAGATTGAGACATAAATTAGACATAACTTTTCATTTTTACCTTTATTAATTATTGTCAAATTTATGATTAAACTAATTAAACAGTAATTAATAACTAATTCCAATACTAACTAATGAAGAGTAAAATTGAAAGAACATTTTAAAAGTAACCTTGAAAATTGAACAATTAAGTTAATTTGAAAAATAAAAAATGTCTCAACATTCAATTAATTTGAAATAGAGGGAGTATTGTTTTGTTTATTTTTATTTGTCCGATATGAATATAATAAAACAAAAAGGACATATGATTTAGAGCTGATATATACCTCTACTATTACAGAAATAGCCTAGATATAGCCTTTTTGCCTACACATTTTGTTTCCAAAAAAATAAATTAAAGAATTGATATCTTAATTGAAACAAATTAGGTGTCTTGAAACAAACCTGATTTCCAATACAAACACTGATATATATTGTTATCACTAAATACAAGTTATAACGTATAATACACACAACAAAGTAATAACACACTAATTACAAATAGATTAACATAGAAGAAGGTAACTAGAAGGGGATGAGATACTAGAACAGAGAAAGGAGATGAGAGATAACGGATAGGCAAAGCTTCTACATAATTTGCATAACCGTTCTTCTAACTCCTAGTTCTTTTTTAACAAATGGTTATTGTGCCTGGATCCCAAATAAAAGCCTCTAATAGCCCATAGGACCTTACGGAGTCAGCTTGGTTCACAACAATACTCCCACCCTCAAAATGAACCTTGTCCTCAAGGTTCGAGTGGAGCCACCGTGACATTACAATAGCAAATCTGTCCAGGCTTAAAGGTGAGTCGAGAGCTACTGCTTTTGTGTTAGAGTGAAACCAAGAGTTGCTAACCTTGAGTACTGATAAGTCAACTCCACTGCCCTTTGCAGATTCTAAATTACCAAGATGAATAACACAAGCCACAACTCCTGTAATTACATCAGTGGTCGGGCTTTCATGTTCCACCAGTTGCTCTTCAATGCTTCTAAGGCCACTGTTAGTTAGAGCAGCAGTAGCAATTGAAACTAATCTCACCAATTCAACCGCAGTTAGCCACTTTGTATGAACATATGCATACATAGCTCTTAAAATTCAAACTTCACGTCGCACTTCAATCTCTGTGCTTGTGCAATTGTATTGTACATCTCTCTATTTTGTCCATCCAAAGGGTTAGCCATGGAAAAATCACAATACAATAGAAATGATATCAAATTGATGAGCACTTTTAATGTCAATTGATGAAGATCATGTTTGTTGGCAGAGAGAGGCATGTTGCATATAGATAGATTAGTTATTGCTTTAGAGATTTTCAAAAGGACACCATCCATGTCTTCAAGAATTGGTACATCAAAAGTACCTCCTTCAGGATCAAAGACTAAAATCATTTCCAAAGCAATTTGACCTCTAGAAATTTTCTCTGTTTGTGTAGCTATGACACAGGGATAAACTAGTGCAATTCCTTCTCTGTGAAATTTTTCAACTTCATGATATGGAGAACTGATTAATGAATCAGTAAAAAAGTCAGTTAATGGTCTGGTAAAATAGAAAGTCCAATAATTATGCATCATTGGTGAGGAACCATCTTCAGCCAGAGAAGTAGGAAAATCAATTAATGACCACAATGATTGTACGAAGCTAGCAAGACTTAGTGTAGGATGTGTCATTCTTGTACTCTCCAAACTTGCATCAAATTTCAAATTCATGCATTGAGAAGGGAAAGAAAGCAGTCCCCTGGAGTTCTTCTCCCAATCCTTATTTCGAGTGTTCATTTTCAAGTGGGTGTAATTGTAATTAAATTGCAAAGAAACAATAACTGTCCCTGGAAGATTAGAAAGCAAAATGGAAAAATGCATACACCATCGTCGTCCTGGATCCCACACTTGAGTCATATTATTAACATACGCGATGAAGCAAAACGTGTCAATAGATCCCAACAAAAGTAATGACTTAGTCTCATGCTCCGACTAAAAATCAAGAAGATACATGTCTTCAAAGGACACAAATTCAACTTGTTGTTTCGGAGAGCCAAAATCCAAAGAAATTGTTGTAACATACCTCTCAGACATATCTCTTTGGGGACTTCCATGAAACTGTTGTATTTCGCTGATATCAAGATCTATATCATCTTCATCAGACATTTCAATTTGATCATCTAATAGCGCCAAGGTGAATACATTGGGGCAGTTATTTAACATTTTGTCGAACATCTCGTGCACATCAGTTTTGGTCAGATATTCAGATTTCTCATCAAAGTTCTGGGGCAACAACGAATTGGATATATCGCTCCTTTGTGGATGCACATATGCAAGACATGATAAAAGTATATCTGGCTCACTAAAACCTGGCGAAATAGCCTCAAAAGGACTTGGGTACTTGGTCACAGTGGGCACCTGCCATAGATTGGCCAAACGACCAACCTGCGATTTGAGATGTCGTTTGCGGAAGTGAATTAACACATTCGCAGCGAAATGTTCCCAATCTACCAATTGTTTGTTCTGGAAAAGCCATTGGTACCACGTCAATGCTGCTCCGTCAAGATAAGACGAGGCGAGAGATAACTTGTGGTTTTCTGCATTTTCATAGAAGTCAAGTACTGTTCAGCCTAGGAAATCCAAAACTTTGAATTCTCACCACAGAATCGTTGAAATTCTAGTGTGCTAGGTTTAGTCGTTGGAAGGTTTCCAACCAACTCCTGTAACATTGAACGAATTTCCACGAGATCCTTCAACCAAGTATCCTTCGTGACCTTAATTGAATCTTTAATTGTTCGAACTATTTGGTCCTCCATTGAAGACCTCTGGATAAAAGCACCAATGAAACAAACCCGATTTCCAATACAAACACTGATATATATTGTTATCACTAAATACAAGTTACAATGTATAATACACACAACAAAGTAATAACACACTAATTACGAATAGATTAACATAGAAGAAGGTAACTAGAACGGGATGAGATACTAGAACAGAGAAAGGAGATGAGAGATAACGGAAAGGCAAAGCTTCTACATAATTTGCATAACCGTTCTTCTAACTCCTAGTCCTTTTTTAACAAATGGTTATTGGGCCCGGATCCCAAATAAAAGCCTCTAATTGCCCATAGGCCCTTATGGAGTCAGCTTGGTTCACAACATGTCTTGACTCTGACATTCACCTCTTTCTTTAAAATTTTCCTCTAAAATCTTGAATATTGAAGAGAAAAATGGAATGTGATATTCCACTAATAACACTAAACATGAAATGGCATATGATAATAATTAAAAAAAAAAAAACATGTATTAGAAGTAGATAAAGCTGGAAACACCAGAAGAAAGATAGGATAATAATTGGGCTCAGTAGGAAATTATTCTATAAAATGTTGAAAATCATTGTCTAGGTGGTTGATAAGAAGTGGCAACCAAAATAAGGTCATTTTTTCTGGCAGCAGTTACTCCAACCAATTCAGTCAAGTTCAAGTCTTTTGGCTCCATTCCATTAGGGAGTTTCCAATCGAAGTGATATAACAATTGTGCCAATGACAAATAAACATTAGCTAAGCCAAATGATATCCCGGGACAAATCCTTCGCCCACCGCTAAAGGGAAGATACTCAAAATTGTTACCAATAAAGTCGAAAGAGCACTGCTCAAATCTCTCTGGCTTAAAGCTAAAGTCGACAGAGCACTGCTCAAATCTCTCTGGCTTAAAGCTTTCTGCATCATCCCAATATTTCAGATCTCTTCCCAATGCCCAAACATTAACCATGACTTTGGTATTCACAGGAATATTGTTGCCGTTTATATTCGTCTCTTCCCTACATTCTCTTGGGACTAAACGTGGAAATGGTGGATGGAGTCTTAGAGTTTCTTTAATGACAAACTTCTTAGAGTTTCTTTAATGACTAACTTTAAGTATTTTAGCTCCTCTACATCATTTTCATCGAGCGTTTCTTTGTCTTTAAAGGCTTCTCGCACTTCTGCTTGAGCTTTGACGAATACACTTGGGTTTTCATCATTCGCACCATTGCCCACATAAGCGTTGATGATGAAGTCTCTGTTCCCGCAGCAAACATGTCCTGCACATAGGAACAAAATGAGTTATTTCTGGTGATTGATCTTATGTATAAACAAAAATGTAAAATATGCAATAGTACTTACAAAAATAATAGGTTTGATGTTGTCATTGGTGATCGGAAATTGAAGGCCTCCATCATTCATAAGTCTTATAAGGACATCAATTAGATCTTCACCACCTAATGCACCATTAGTTTTCCCAATTGCAATGTTCTTCTTGTTCTCATTGATGACATCTTCAACAACTGCATCTACCTTATCATGAGCATCTTCAACAATGTTCTTCTTTTGGAAGAGTTAATTTGTGTGTTTGGTGATTCTTCAATGTTGTGTTACATATGCTCTTCTATAGGTTTCTAACAAAATGGAATGTGTAGAAATAGTGACATATTTTTCAACAAATATATATATATTACAAAGCAGACTTTGTTGAAGTCAAAACAATTCAGCTCACCATAATAATGCAATATGCAAACAAATGTTATATTTTTTGGATCAACTATTTTGATGCCAAAAATATTAATTTATATTATCACCAGGCTTGGGGGATGCCAAAATATGTTTATCGCCAGGCTGGGATTATTTTAATAAAAATATTATCTATTTTTTTGAGTCAATTTGTGTTTTATAGCCCAAGTCTAAGGGTGTCAAGTGGGACGTGCCGGGGACTGGTGAGCTGGGATTAGGGGACTGGGCCGACACAGTTATGGCGGAGCCAGGTTTTGGTTGAAACCGGGACTCTGCCGGGACATAATACCGAGTTTGCATCCTGACTCCGGTCCCACTTTTTTTTAAAGTAAATTTACCACTAGACAATGTCTAGCGGTCTTTTACTAAAGATAAAAACATATCAATAGGGATAAGTACAAGCAAGGGGAGCTAAGCCTTACCTTACCAATCCTAATGAAGTACTAACTTGTACTACCTTATAACAAGTATGAAGAAAATAAGAGCTAGAGAGAATTAAGTATTTTGTGCTCACCACAGAGTTTGTAATATACTCCATGATGATATTGAAAGTCAAGAGGGGGGGGGGTGGGTGGGTGGGGGGGTGAATTAAAATTCCCTTCAGTCGACTTTCTGGTCAGTCGACTCACCTGCACGTTAGTAAAACAGATAAAAAATAATAAAAACTTGCAGTAAGTAAATAACACAGAGTGTTTTTATACTGGTTCGGATCATCGATGTGGTTCCTAGTCTAGTCCCCTTGGTTTACAAGGGTTTCCTTAAGAGCTTATTGAGAACTTGGGTGTTACAGAATGTTACGATTAAGAGCCCCGTCTGATATGCAAATCAGATCTTCTTCTTCGACACAACCTCTACCTGTATAACCTACACTCAGATTTTTCTTTCTCTTTTCTTTTCAATTGTTCACTTAAGGGTGTACAAAGTTTTATGAAAGATAAAAGAAGATTACAATATAAGTTCAAGTGAAGTGCATACTTCACTCCTAAGTCTGAGAGGGTATTTATATGAACAGACGTGTGCTCTTGTAAGGACAACCCAAGGGAGTTATAATTTAATCAAGGATTTGAGGAATCCCTTGATTGAGGCAATTTGCTGATTGATGTCCATATCAGATATGTGCATGGTAAATCGCATTCTTTCCTTCTTGATAGATATGACTCGATTATGTGCTTGGCTGGAGAATTCATCTTGACTTTTGGCTTTGATCTGCTTTCCTTTCTTCTCTTGACAACTTGGTTCTATTCTTGGCTTGCTTAATGATTTCTTGACCTGCTAGCAATTTATCTTGACTTTTGGCTTGATTGATGATTTTCTCGATCTGATCCTATTAGTCACAATTTGCTTGATTGATCTGCTGTCAACTTTAAGTTGTCTTGTTAATGATTCTTAATTCCTTTGATTATGCCCTTCCTTTTTTATTTTCTGCGAGTAGATTATGAGTTAGCTTGTCATTATTCAGAATATCATAAGTTGACAATCTCCCCCATTTTGATAATGGCAACTATAACTAATACATGTTTAATTTAACTTCCCTGTTAGATGTATCTTTGACCGACATCCTTGTGCTCCCCCTTTCTATATGTCATGTCTAGATTTTCTCCCCCTTTGACATAATAAAAAAGGAAAACAAACAAAAACAACAAAAACGATAGGCAAAAGCAAATATACAAGTAGAGAGTATGGGGCGAGAAACCCCGAAATTATAGTCCAAAAGAAATGAAGAACTACACAAACTAATTGTCTTAAAAAACAGGCTTAACAATCACCAAGAAAGTATTTCAAAGAGGTCAGAACGCTCCTCATGCTTGTCAAAGTACAGAAATACCAAGACATTCTCGAAGGAAATAAAATATTTCCTCAAGCAAAGGTTTTGTAAAAATATTGGCTAACTGATTTTCAGAAACAAATTCAAGCACAAAATCACCATTTTCAACATGATCACAAATAAAATGATGCTTGATGTGTATATGTTTAGTCCTGGAATGATGCATAGTATATTTAAATAAGCTAATAGCACTAGTATTATTACAAAAAATGGGTACTCCCTCGAAGGATAGATCATAGTCTAGGAGTTTATGCATCATCCAAAGTAGTTGAGTGCCACAACTTCCGATGGCCAAATATTCAGATTCAGTAGTTGAAAGGGCAACATAGGTCTGTTTCTTACTATGCCAGGAAGTAAGAGATTTTCCCAAAAACTGGCATGTTTCACTGGTGCTTTTTCTGTCATTTTTATCACATGCAAAGTCAGCATCTGAATATCCAATCAAATCAAAAAAATTTGAAAAAGGATACCATAACCCCATATCAGAGGTTCCAATGAGATATCGAATAATTCGTTTCACAGCGGTGAGATGTGACTCCTTTAGAGCGGATTGGAATCGTGCACATTTGCAAATGCTGAACATAATGTCGGGTCGACTTGCAGTGAGATATAATAAGGACCCAATCATTCCTCGATAAAGTTTTTCATCAACTGTTTTCCTGTTGTATCGTATTCGAGGCAGGTGGAGGGACTCATGGGAGTGCCAAATGCTTTGCCTTTTTCCATTCCAAATTTTTTGATCAACTCTTTTGCATACTTTCCTTGATTTATAAAAAATTCCTTTTTCTGATTGCTTAATTTGAAGACCAAGAAAGAATGAGAGCTCGCCCATAAGACTCATTTCAAATTCTCCTTTCATAAGATTTGAAAATCCTCACAAAGAAAAAGATTAGAGCTTCCAAATATAATATCATTAACATAAATTTGAACAATAAGAATACAAGAATCAAATTTTTTTGTAAACAAGGTTGTATCAATTTTCCCTCTCAGAAAATCATTTTTTATCAAAAAAATACTCAATCTTTCATATCAAGCTTTTGGGGCTTGTTTTAGACCATAAAGAGCTTTAGATAATTTGAAAACAAAATTAGGACATGAGGGATTTTCAAAACCAGGAGGTTGCTTAACGAAAACTTCTTCTTTAATGAATCCATTTAAAAAAAAGCATTTTTAACATCCATTTGAAAAAGTTTGAAGTGATTGAAAGAAGCAAATGCTAAAAGAATTCAAATAGATTCCAACCTTGCTACAGGAGCAAATGTTTCATCATAGTCGACTCCTTCTTGCTGAGAGTAACCTTGAGCTACTAACCTGGCTTTATTTCGAATAACTTTTCCGTTTTCATCCAATTTGTTGCGAAAAAACCCACTTTGTTCCTATCACAAAATAGTTCTTAGGTCTTTCAGTAAGAGTCCATACCTGATTCTTTTCGAATTGATCAAGTTCTTCTTTTATTGCTTGTATCCAAGATTCATCTTCCATTGCTTCATTTATTCGTTTTGGTTCCATTTGAGGTATGAGAGCTAATGAAGCTTGTTTCTTGAGAGAGGATCTAGCCTGGATTTTATCATCTGGTTTTCCCAAAATGAAGTTTTCAGGACAGCTTGCATTGTGTCTCCATTCTCTGGGTACATTTGTTTTGTCAGCTGGAGTAGTTGACTCTTCAGTGGACATTTTAGAAATGACTTCTGCTGATTTGGATGATTCAATTTCATCCTCACCTGCTTCACTTTCCTGCATTCTTGGATTAGTGTCATCAAATACCACATGGACAGATTCTTCAACACTTAAAGTTCTTTTATTAAAAACACGAAAGGCCCTGCTAATGGGAGCATAACCTAGAAAAATACCTTCGTCACTTCTAGGATCGAACATACTAAGATTGTTCTTACCGTTATTGTGGATAAAGCATTTGCATTCAAACGGATGGAAATAGTTGATGTTTGGTTTCTTACCTCTCCATATTTCATATGGAGTCTTCTTTAGTATAGGTCTGATAAGACACCTGTTAAGAATATGACAAGCAGTGCTTACAGCTTCTGCCCAAAAATGGTCAGGGAGATTTCGATCGAGTAGCATGGTCAGTCGACTCACCTGCACGTTAGTAAAACAAATAAACAGTAATAATAACTTGCAATAAGTAAATAACAGAGAGTGTTTTTATACTGGTTCGGATCACCGATGTGGTGCCTAATCCAGTCCCATTGGTTTACAAGGGTTTTCTTAGGAGCTTGTTGAGAACTTGGGTGTTACAGAATGTTACGATTAAGAGCCCCGTCTGATATGCAAATCAGATCTTCTTCTTCGACACAACCTTTACCTGTATAACCTACACTCATATCTTTCTTTCTCTTTTCTTTTCAATTGTTCACTCAAGGGTGTACAAAGTTTTATGAAAGATAAAAGAAGATTATAATATAAGTTTAAGTGAAGTGCGTACTTCACTCCTAAGTCTAAGAGGGTGTTTATATGAACAGCCTTATGCTCTTTTAAGGACAACCCAAGGGAGTTATAATTTAATCAAGGATTTGAAGAATCCCTTGATTGAGGCAATTTGCTGATTCATGTCCATATTAGATATGTGCATGGTAAATCACATTCTTTCCTTCTTGATAGATATAAATCGATTCTGTGCTTGGCTGGAGAATTCATCTTGACTTTTGGCTTTGATCTTCTTTCCTTTCTTCTCTTGATAGCTTGGTTCTATTCTTGGCTTGCTTAATGAATTCTTGTCCTGCCAGGAATTTATCTGGACTTTTGGCTTGATTAATGATTTTCTCGATCTGATCCTATTAGTCACAATTTGCTTGATTGATCTGCTGTCAGCTTTAAGTTGTCTTGTTAATGATTCTTAATTCCTTTGATTATGCCCTTCTTTTTTTGTAGAGTTGGAAGGATCAGAACATATCTCATTCCATTTTTGTATTATCTCATTCCATATTTGTATTGTTCTATTTGAATCCTTTTCTTATTAGAACTCCATGCCTTCTTGATTTGCAGGCTGTTTGATTTCCCTCCTTTTTTTATTTTCTGCGAGTAGATTATGAGTTAGCTTGTCATTATTCAAAATATCATAAGTTAACAGATATTACTGTAACATCGTGCAATTTGAAATAGCTATGAAGAAGCTTGTAATTGGAAATAGTCATTTTTGGAAAGAATTCAAATCTGGAAATTTAGAAGTATGGAAAAAAAATGAGTTTTTAGTCAACTTCACACGGTCATAACTCCTAGATCAGGATGTGTTAGGTGTATTTCCAGTTATGTTTGGAAATCCCTTGGAATGATCTTTCCAACGCCGCTGAGTTTGCTTGATTTCGAGTTCGTATGAGTGAGTTATGCATAGGACAGTTTAGTCCGAATTTGTAAGGGTATTTTGGTCTTTTCCCTAACCATTTCTTTTGGTTATATTAAGGGTCTAGACTGATTTTAATTCAGTTTTTCCCTTTTAAAAGTGAGAGTTAGGGTTGTGAGTGAAGAGAGAAAGAAGAGGAGAAAGAGAAGAAAAAGCAAAGTTCGTCAAGATCGTCGTGGTTTTCGTCGGGGGTGATTCCTAATAAGGTATGTGAGATCATAGTGTTGGGTTGGTTCTTTCCCCCACACGTCATATTTGTTTTAATTCTGAGAAAAGATTGGTTGTGGTTGTTGAATTCTTGTGGTTATGTTGTTGAAGTTTCTTGTTGGTTTGGTACATGTTTTCGGGTGTGATTTCGAGTTGAAGCTATTGTATATTAAGGGTTTTAATGATTCTAAGTGTTTGGGGAAAGAACCTTTGTTAGTGAGAGGGTTTAGAGTTGGAGAAACTAAGAAAGAAAGTCGGTTTTTCGGGGAAAAAGGGTGGGGCGTCGCGCCAACTAGCGCGCCCTAACAGGGGTTCTGAAGTCCCCTCCTCCCTTGGGGAGGCGCGCCATGCAGAGCGCCCCAGTAGCCCCTCTGAAACTTGAGGGCTGGCGCCCCGCGCCTCTTAGAGCGCCAAGGACGCCAGTTCTCCTCATTCCTTCCCCACTTTTTCATACATGTTCCTTGGTAATGTACCTATGTTTTCTAGTAGTTTTCAACACCCTAAGGTACATCTAAACATCACGAACTCATCCATAAATATGAGATCATTACCCTTGAATCTGTAATCCAATTTGAGGAAAGTTAGGATCAAAGTCAAGTGAAGTTAGAGTCAAGTCTAGAAGTTAAGAAACAAGTCTTTAAAGTTTTTCAAGAGTCTTTATTGAACGTTTTAACTTCGTTTTAAGGCTCAAGTTTCAAGTTAAGCCAAGAGTATAGAGTTGAGTTCATTTCTCAAAAGTTATTAGGGAACTAAGTATTCCCAAAGAAGTTTATAAATGTTTTTACATTTGAGTAAGAAAGGAACTATGTTTTTTCAAGAGAGCCTTTGGGCTAAGTTTTGAGCAATTATCTCAAACTAAAGAAAGATGTGTTTAAAACACTTATGAGCTAAAGTATATTTTTGGGAGTAGTATTGAGCACCGAATTGGGGACACGAGTTCATATTAACTCAACTCTCCATAAGAACCATGTAGCCAAACATGGGATTTAACGGGTCATACTTTTTAGATGATCACGTAAGTTAAGCTAGTGGATCCACTAAGTTAAGTAAGGTTCTATATCACGGCAAGGTATAGGATGGTCCTTGGGCAACGTGAGGTAAACCGTTGTATCATCACTAGGGCTCATAGTGATGGTTGTCGGTCAAAGAATTTCCCACTAAAGTTATATTACTTTTATATAAGTAAAGTTGAGTTTGTTATTGTTTTATCCTTAACGAACTAAGTTGTTTACACTGTTTTACAAGCTTTATATATACTGCATGTGTCGTATTGCTTTATATTGAGTTCAGTTATTCATGAGTCGAACAGAGTCAAGGTAAGAGTTCCTCTGTACTCCTTTCAAGCTTAAGTTGTTGTTTAGCTTTCCAGCTCGCATACTCGTGCATTCAATGTACTGATGCCAGTTGGCTTGCATCTTATAATGATGCAGACGTAGGTACCCAGGATCAGCATCCAGCATGTCGTTGATCCAGCTGAGCACTTCAGAGTCAGTGGTGAGCCTCCTTGCCTTCTGGAGGACTGTGTTCCTAGTTTTTCTTTATTAGGATGTTGCGGGGTCTGTCCCAACATCCATCTCAGTGTTATAGAGGCTTAATAGACAGTCAGTCAGTTAGAATTGAGTCTCCCATCTATGTATATATATAAATATTCTATTTTGAGACACGAATTGCCTTTTTGGCCAGTTTTCATCAGTTAGGTGGTTTTGTGACCTTTCATGGCATGGAGTTATTCTGTTGAGTTAAGTTTTCCGCTGAGTTAAGTAAGCCAGGCCAAGGGTTCGCTTGAGGCCATCAATGGTGTTCGAGTGCCGGTCCCGTCCAGGGTGTAGGCTTGGGCATGACAATTACAAATGAGGATGCTTAAATAATGCAAAAATATGTCAATCAAGAAGAAGGTTGAGTTATCAGCATCAAACTTTATATTACGAAAGCATGAATTAAAAAAGATTGATTACCCATCAAAAGTAACTTGAAGTATTTTTTTTCTTGTCTTCTTGTTCAAACCTATCCAACAACACTTGATAATTCATTCCTTCTTTATGGATTTAATGGATCTTGTTGAACCTATTGATACTGTCAAATGGTTCTGATTTGTCTGTCGCATCAGTAGATGCCTTGGAACAAACTCCTCAGTCATTTTACCGCCCCAACTATGTTGCCTTCCATGTGTCTTGTTTTTTTTCTTTTGTTGCTTCCACTTCTTTGTTGTCTAGGTGATATATCCCCTTCCTTAGTCACTCTATCAAAGCATATGTCAAGCATATTGTCTTCCTCATCTTCATCAAGAGAATCCTCGCCCAAATCAATTGTATTTGACACTAAGGCCCTTGACTCATTCTTATTTGCAACCACTTCTAAATGTGATGGGACGGGATGGAAAAATTAATTATTTTTTTTATAAAATCATTTAAATTACAGAAAATGGTCATATTTACCCTTGTACTCTCAGAAAAAAAATTATTTTTACTTATCGTCATACTTTTTTAATATAGAGAAAAGGATCTGATATATCCTCAACTTTGTCATTTAGAGCTGATATGTCTCTTGTTATGATAGTGGCTCAAATTTACCCTTACTGTTATTCAAATGACCCACATATCCCAATTAAAATTTCTGTTAATATAATTTTTCTATCTGATCCCACTAATCCTTTTCCTAATAATTATGAATTGTATATTACAATTACATTAAGCTTCAATTGATTGACCAATGAAATACTAATGATTTAATAATCCGAGAGGCCTCCATGGTTGATGAAGTTGTTGTTATCTGGATCCGATAATGCACCAATAAGAATAACTATATGGGATGAATTTATTGGGTTAGGTAGAAAAACTATATTGGGAGAAAATTTTAATTAGAATACAAATATATTCTATTGAAAAAACATTGTTTTAGAGGCAGGCATATTTATTTAAATCAAACTACTCTTGGTCCTTTTTGTTCTCGTTTTAGACAAGAAATTATAATCCGAAAACTCTTGATCTTAGTCTAAGATTATTAACTAAGATCAAAAGAGGAGGAAGTTAGAGAAGAGAAGGAAGATTTTGGAAGACTTCTTCAATTGCTTTGAATTGTCTTTTTTATTTTTGGGTTTTGTTTTTGGTTGATACAAATGTACAAGATCATCTCCAATTATTACTAATATATTTATGAATATTTCTAGATACTACAAGATCTAAATTTTTCTATTATTTTCTACAAATATTATGTGTAGAATATCTACAAGAAAATTCTAATAATTTTATTTTCTACTCTAGAATATCTAGATATTTCTACAAGATGTTTATTATAAATACTATGCTAGATTACGTTGTGAAACTATGTTGCACAACCTAAGTTTTCGTGTTCCTAGTCTTTCTGACATTTTAATTGACAACAACTTATCGTTTCAATGATTCGGCTTATTAAAATATGATTAAATAGAAATTAAGCATGAACAAGATTATTTTAGGGATCTTTGTGTTCGATTAAACTGACTAAAACGGGGCTAATTGTCATGGATACATTCTTATTTGATATAAAACCTAAAACACTCGCAATCGAAGTGAAAAAAAGAAGTATAAAAAGTTATAAATGCCATTAAGGTTGATAAGGAGTGGCAATCAAGTAAAGATCGTCCATTCTAGCCGCAGACATTCCAGCCAATTCAGTCAAATCCAAGTCTTTTGGCTCCATTCCAGTAGGGAGCATCCAATCAAAGTGACAAAGCAATTGAGCCAACGGCAAATAAACATTAGCTAAACCAAATGATATGCCGCGACAAATCCTTCTCCCACCACCAAAGGGAAGATACTCAAAATTGTTACCAATAAAATCTATAGAGCACTGCTCAAATCTCTCTGGTTTAAAGCATTCTACATCATCCCAATATTTCGGATCTCTTCCCAATGCCCAAACATTAACCATGACTTTGGTCTTCACAGGGATAGTGTAGCAATTTATTTCAGTTTCTTCCCTACATTCTCTCGGGACCAATAGTGGAATCGGTGCATGAAGTCTCATTGTTTCTTTAATGACTAGCTTTAAGTATTTAAGCTCTTCCACATCATTTTCATCGAACGTTACTTTGTTTCTAAAGGCTTCTCGCACTTCTGCTTGAGCTTTGGCTAATACACTTGGATTTTTCAACATTTCAACCATAGCCCATACAGTTGTTGTTGATGAAGTTTCTGTTCCAGCTGCAAACATGTCCTGCAATTTATGGCCAAGTTACAATTTTTTTTCTGCTATGGATAAATATGTAAAATAATTATAGTATTCTATACTTACAATAATAATAGCTTTGATATTGTCGTTGTTGATTGGAAATTGGAGACTTTTATCATTCATAAGTTTTAGAAGGACATCGATTAGATTTTCCCCCCCTAATGCATGATCATCATTCTTGCAAGTTGCAAAGTTCTTCTTGTGCTCATTGATGACATCCTCAACAATTGCATCTACCTTACGATGGACATTTAGAAGTTTTCGCTTGGCTCTACCAAAAACATGAAGAAACTTGTATGAAGGGAAGATGTCAGCCACATCAAAGCCTTCTGCTAACCTTATTACTTCTCTAATTAGCTTTATAAACATGTCTTGCTCCTTTGGTACTTGCCCAAATGCTGATCTACATGTCATGGAGCTTGTGAACCAAATGACTCTTTCTGTAAAATTAACTAGCTCACCAGAAGAAGAAGATGATTGGATAGAGTCAATGAGACGAACAACTTCATCACACCTGATCGAGCTAAATGATCGGACACTCTTTGCACTCAGTACTTCCATGATACAAATTTTACGCATTTGTTTCCAGTATTCACCTATTAATATAGAAATTATCACGTGTCATGAAAAATCTAACAAAAATAAATCTTGGATGACAATAAATAAGACAAATGAAGAAAAATATATCAAAAGAGACATTACAATGTAACATGATAATTTGGTCAATTAATAACCAGCATATGATCAATTTAGGTTTAATTATTGAGAAGGTGTGAAAGATATATATAAATGTGGGAAGGTTTTTAAGTTCAAAATTGAAATACGAAAAATGTCCTTCACTAATTCTTTTAATTAAAAATCTTTTTACTAATAATTTCAAATTAAATTGATAATGATAATTTAACTAGACCAAATACATGGTAATTAGATGTTACACTTGCCATTTCCCACCTCTTAATGACTTTAATTGTTAACCCTTTAGCTTCTACCATTAAATACATTCATTCACAACCTTTTATGAACACAATTTCTCCCTTTATAATTTGGATAGAAAATGTTAGTTCACTACACTTTTGTGTTTCAGATAGTTTTGATGTAATTTTATTTATTGGCATTTTTTTTTCTCTCTTTCATTGATATACTGCTATGATTTTTTTTCTTTCATTTTTTATGATATGATGACATGTGTATTTTGTTGTTTTCCATATTAATTAATTGATTTTATATTACAAATATTTTCTCCATACTTTCATTCTTTATTTTAATTTTTATAAATTTTCTTTTCATAATATTTTTTAAGTTTGTGTGATTCTTATAAATTAATAGAACATGTGATGTTGGATAAAGATTCTTATTGCACTGTCTAACTGATGTACACGTTTTTCGTCATTAATTTGTCATTTTATCATTTCAAGTATGTTTATTTATCTCCTTAGACATAATAAAGTATCGCAAGTTTTAGCAAATCATATGCTGTTATTATTGTTTTAAGCAGAGATTTCATAACTTTTAAATATTTATTGAATGCTGTTCGAAAGATTTTAGGGTAATTTCTTTAAAAATCTTACCAGCCACACTAAAACTTTGAAGAAAAAAACTACTTAACTTTTTAGCAAATAAAAATGGTAAAACCTCTACAAATGCTATTTTACTAGACAACATCCTCTTAATTTATGTCTATATCTCAAATATCATATATATCTATACTATTCTAAGTAAAAAAATTAAAGATAAAAAATTGAATTATCAAAATATCAATCAAAAGTTGAACGTCCTTTAACTTTTACTCTTTAAACATAAATTAATTCATTGAAAGATTGTAATGCATTTGAGTAATTCAAATAAAAATAAATACAAAATAGCAATTAGCTCTTTAAACACAAGAACTTAGCTAGAATGCTAGATAAACATAATTGGATCAATTAGAAGTTTGTTGATGCTTAGAGAGTTTCTTATACATATTATTGACAATGCTTGAAGTTTCAAGATTAGTTTTTCAGATTTTCAGGTCAATTTTAAATTTAATTTTGTTGGCTATAAATACTACTCCGTCCAAGTCGATTTATTATTCAAACTAAACGATAATCATGTAACGAATTATCCTTTCAGTACAAAGGAAATATTACTTCATATATTAATATATTACTATATATTATATGTTATATATTAGAAAGCTTATTTTAAAGTACTAAACTTCATTATATTAGCCTTTAATTGAAAATAATTTACTGAAGTATTGTTTTCAAATGAATATCTTCTAAAATTCTCATGCAATCTTTGCATCTTAGCATCTAAAGCTGCATTTATTTATAGTACTTCATCACTCATCTTTATTATTTTCTTTTTTTTCGTCTTTCGCATTTGAAATAATCGTGTTAATTATAACACTTTTATATATTCATAAATAGAGTTTTTCTAAAGCTATTTATTATAATTTACTCTTACCAAATTTCTTATGTTATAAGGACGAACTTGGTAGAACACAATAAAATAAAGATACTACCTAGGGGCTATTATCAACACATGTAAAACCAATTATTAGAAATATTTTGTGAAAATATTAGGCAAACGCCTTACACTCACCGTAGGGGCTAAAGGCAATGTGGCATCTATCATAACAGATAATGTCCATGGCCAAGAGTTTAGGCCTAGATGCAAAAGCGATGTCATGAGTTTTTAGTACTTCTTTCGCCATATCAGGAGAAGTAACTACAACTGCAGAGACTTCACCGAGTTGAAGGTGCATGAGCAGTCCATATTTTTTGGCTAAATCTCTAAGAACGCGGTGTGGACGTCCACCAGCCAGGTGATGCATACTTCCTATAAAAGGAAGTTTCCATGGACCTGGAGGCAATTTTTTGGTTTGGCTATTTTTTGAGTACTTTTTCCATTTCCTTAACAAAAAGAGGAAAGATATGAAAAGAAAAATGGAAATCAATTGCATTTTGGGATATTTGATTATTCAAACCTCAATTGAGTGTCCTATTTTATAAGCTTCTGGTTTGGCACCAAGTGGGATATGCAACCACCTAGTGGCATATTTTGGTTATAATTTTTATAAATAATATTTGATTTTTTGAATGTATTTTTTCTAAAGAAACATGAGACATGATTTAAATTTAAAATACAATCTAAATAGGAATATATATATACAAAAAGTTTTGAAAAAGAAAAATATAGTGAAAACAAAATTTTGGGTGTTCTTCAAATATAATCTCAAATTGTATTTGTAAATTTCATGGTTAAACAATGATTTTCAAATAAAGTGAAAAAGAATCTGAGTAAGAGTGAAAAAAATCATGGCTAAATCCCAATTTTTCTAAAAATTATGATTTAAAAAAATATATATATAAATTTGACTCATAAATTTATATTTTATAAAAAAAATCCATTTTAAATTTTATAAGAAAAAAACTCATGTTCAACGTAAAGAAATACTCGTACCATATGAAAAGAATACATAGTTAATTACTAGAATTGTTGACTAGTGCCATTGGCTGTTATGAATTAGAGAAAAGAGTGAAATATTGCCTTTTTTAGAATTAAACAAAAGAAGCTAGGCAAGTAGGCATTTGCTGACAAGTACAAAAACAAATGATGAATCTTCTTTTAAGTCATATTCAACATTTATTTCATCCACTTTTGACAGCCAATGCCTAATCTGTTATTGGAGTAGTTACCATGCATATTAAGAATCGGAGGAAGTTTGATAGTTTTCACAAAGATTTTTATGTTTAAGAAAAAAAATATAACTTGTACGGTCAAATAAAATGTCAACTTAAAATTAATCTGATTTTAATATTATGATTTCATATAACATATCCAAACAGGGTATCATAACATAAATGCAATTTTTACAATTTTTGAGTTCTTTTCTTTTAACAAACAAAAAAAAAAAGAGGCTATCCCAATAAAGAGTTATTTTAAGTCTTATTATCCCAAAATGAAATAAAATTGTATTCCATTCATTTGGGTCCCTCTTTAACAACCACCTTTTGTTTTGCTCTTGAATTTTAAATTTAATTCATTATATCTCCATTTGCTCATGGACTCACAATCTTACTAATTTCCAACTATTTCCTTGTTAGTGATGTGATATGTGAACAACTATTTTGCACCAATGGCCAAAAATCCAAAAAGTGTATCCAACCCTCCAAAACACTTCAAATTTAAATTCAACTCCTGAGTTTATAAAATTACATTTTAACTCCTTTTCCCTTTTAAATACCTCTTAGCTTTCTTCATTTTTTACTACTCCTTTTGTTCAATTTTATATTACTTACTTTTCTTTTTAATTGATAAAAAAAATGACACATTTCTACTGTATCGATTGTAAAGTGGATGCATCTCAAAGTAAAAATGTCAATATTGATCTCATCCCAATTTTAAGCAGATCAATTATATTGATAGTGTACCGATTGTGAAGTGGATTGAGTCTGACAATATGGGATAAAAGATTGAATAAAAAATGGATATCTAAACTAATAACTGAACAACATAATTTTTTAGATTTAGACTGTGTAGCAGATATAAATAAAACAATCCAATTATGGATGGGATATATATCAAAACAATTAATAGATAACAAAATAGGAATGACAGAAACACCAGGATATATAGAAAGAACACTTATAGGAACAGTAAAATTATGGCTACAAAATTTATCAGAGGAAAGTTTGAAAACTTTAAGAAGTAATAAAAAATTTGATGGTGAATTAGCTACTACAACTATGGAAATATTATATAAATACGAAGTAGCTACAAGAAATGAATTTAGTAGCATGACAACAGAAGTAGAAGAACAAAATAAAGAAAAAATCATAAACCGGAATCTAATGACAAAATTAACAATATGTAATATGTGTTATATAGATGAATATACATGTGCATTTAGAGAATACTATTATAAATGAACATATAACACAGAAGAAAGTAAAGAAATAAGAAAATTATATTTTACAAAATTACCAGAATCTTTTAATTCAAAAGTAATAAAAAGTTGGAATGAAGAAGGATTAACAGATACTTTAGGAGCTAGAATGAAATTCCTACAACGATGGCTTATAGAAATGTGTGAAAAACATAAAGAAGAAATAAAAATGGAAAAGATATTAGTAAAAAACCTATCATGTTGCAAAAATAAAACAGCACCCCAATTTGATTGTACGGATAGGTATTATAAAAGTAAAAAAGAAACTATAAAAAATACAGATCAAAATATAAGTATAAAAGACTAAGGAGAAACTACTACGTAAAAAACTACAAAACCAAAAGACCATATAGACCAAAGAAAAAACAAACGGAATGCACTTGTTATAATTGTGGAAAATTAGGACACATGGCTAAAGATTGCAAATTAGCTAAAAATCCAAAGAAAAAACAAATATCAGAAATACTAGTAGACAACGAAGAATATATACCAATAGAGTGTATAGATTATGAATTAGAAAGTAATGATAGTATATATGAATTATCAGAAAATGAAACAAATGAAATGGAAAATAATTTAGTAACAGAATCAAATAATGAATACTATATAAATGACTGAAACAGATATACAAATAATAACTAAAGAAAAACATCAAGATGAAGAATCTTTAGAACAAAAAATAATATTTGATAATAGTATATTTGAACAAATAAAAGGAAAAGAATTAGACCTAAGCGTAGAAAAAATATTCGAAATACCAACAATAAGAAACTGGTTTAAACGACAAAAAGAAGAATATTATGTAGTAAATCAAAGAGAACCTATCATAGATTGCAAATACACCAAAGGAAAGGCTAAAATACCAATAATAAACAAACGAATAATAAATAAAGAAATACAAGATATTAAGGCTAAAAATCCAATTAAATATGTACATTTAGGAGGAACAAAAATACTAATAAAAGCATGTTTTACAGAAGGAATAGATACACCCATAGAAATATACTTAGCAGATGATAGAATTATACAACTCATAGAAAAAAGTATAATAAGTGCAGTAAAAGGTAACCTCATATACCAAAAATTTAAATTTATAATAAGTGCTAACTACTCAGTAGCAATAAATGACTGAAACATAGATAAATCACTAGTATTATATTGGAAAATGTCAAGGATAGAACTAGCCCAGGAAGTAAAATATTTACAGCTAGATGTAAAAACTTATATGTTTTAACAACAAAACATAAAATAACAACAAAAAATAAAATAAAATAAATAAAAATAGAAAATCCTTTTGAAAGAATAGTTACAGTCATAGATAATAATGATTATAATTATAATGAGATTGATATAGAAGAAGATTTAGAAATAGTAAAAGAAAGATTAAGCACATCAAAAAGAATAAACTATGAAATACCCCAAATATCATAAAAAATGAGTACCTCAAGAAGAATAGATAAAACTCCACAAAAATCAATAGAAGAAGAAATAAAACCATATCATTACTACATAACGGGAGTAATGGAACAACAAAAACATCTAATATTAATAAATATTGGACAAGAAGAAAACTATATTACAAGAGAATTAGTAACAGAAGATGAAATAATAACTACTGAACAATTATGCCCTGAACTACCAAAGGCATTAATAAACACCGAAGAAACTACAGAAAAGGAAATAATCATTGGAGGAGTACCAGTAGTAATAAAGTTTAAAATATATCAAGGATATAAAAATATCACTTTAGGAATAAAATGGTTAGAACAAGTAAAACCATATAATCTAGAAGACAAACAGTTACCAATAAATTATGAAAATAAAAGAGTAATAATAAAAAGAACTTTAGTATGATAAAAATATGAAAATATATATACTTGCAAAGATAATAACAGAGGGATATTACAACATATATTATACACCAATGATAGATACAGGAGCAGAAGCTAATAAATGTATACAATTGTTTACCAGAAGATAAATGGGAAAAGTTAAAAACACCGATAGTAGTAACAGGATTTAATAATGAAGGAAGCATGATCACATATAAGGCAAAACATATAAAAATACAAATATGAAATAAGATATTA
Source organism: Solanum verrucosum (assembly GCF_900185275.1). Lineage (NCBI taxonomy): Eukaryota > Viridiplantae > Streptophyta > Magnoliopsida > Solanales > Solanaceae > Solanum > Solanum verrucosum. The sequence goes on along the minus strand of NW_026020221.1, from coordinate 1,038,040 downwards.
ACTATAGAAGAAATGTATAATTTTGAACTTACAACAAAAGATATGCTATTAGAAATGTCATTTTTAGAAAAATTATAACCACATATAATAACAAAAACACACTAGTGGTTCACAACACCATGTAAACAAAAAATAGGAGCAAAAATAGTGAATAATAAAAAACGGAAAACAATAGAGTGGATAAAAGGTAGTGAGAAAATTACACAAAAATTTAAAAATATAAAAGAAGAAGACCCTAAAATAGAATTAATTATATTCTCTATAGATAAAGTAAAAATAATCCAAGATAAGTTAAAATTATTATATAGTTAAGATCCGTTACAAGGATGGGAAAAACATAAAACAAAAGTAAAAATTGAGCTAATTAATAATAATAGCATAATAACCCAAAAATCATTAAAATATAATTTTAATGATTTAACAAAATTTAAGATTCATATAAATGAATTATTAGAAAAAGGATACATACAAGAAACTAATAGTGAACATACAAGCCCAGCATTTATAGTAAATAAACATAGTGAACAAAAAAGAGGAAAAAGTAGAATGGTTATTGATTATAGAAATTTAAATGCAAAAACTAAAACATATAATTTCCCAATACCAAATAAAATATTAAAGATAAGACAAATACAAAGATATAATTACTTTAGTAAATTTGACTGCAAATCAGGATTTTACCACTTAAAGTTAGAAGAAGAATCTAAAAAACTTACAGCATTTACAGTACCACAAGGATTTTATGAATGGAATGTATTACCATTTGGATATAAAAATGCACCAGGTAGATATCAACACTTTATGGATAACTATTTTAAACAACTAGAAAATTGTATAGTATATATTGATGATATATTACTATATTCCAAAACACAGGATGAACATATAAGGTTATTAGAAAAATTTATACATATCATAGAATATTCAGGCATAAGCCTAAGTAAAAAGAAAGCAGACATAATGAAAAAGCAAATAGAATTCTTAGGAATACAAATAAATAAAAATAGAATAAAAATGCAAGCACATATAGTACAAAAAATAATTAACTCAAATGAACAACTAGATACAAAAAATAAATTACTATCATTTCTAGGATTAGTGAATCAAGTAAGAGAATACATACCAAAATTAGCAGAGAATCTAAAACCATTACAACAAAAATTAAAGAAAGATATAGAATACCAGTTTGATAAAAAAACCAAACACAAATATAAAAAAATAAACTATTATGTAAGAACCTACCTAAACTATATTTTCCAGATGAAAACAAAAAATTTACTTATATAGTAGAATCAGACGCCAGTGAAAAAAGTTATGGAGGAGTCTTAAAATACAGGTATGATAAAGAAAAAATAGAACACCATTGTAGATATTATTCAGGAACATTTACTAATACAGAAATAAGATGGGAAATAAATAAGAAAGAATTATATTCAGTGTATAAATATTTACTATCATTTGAACCATATATTGTATATAACAAATTTATTATAGGGATAGATAACACACAAGTAAAATGGTGGCTAACAAGAAAAATACATGATTCAGTAACTACAAAAGAAATGAGAAGATTGGTATTAAATATATTAAATTTTACATTCACTATTGAAGTAATAAAAACTGACAAGAATGTTATTGCAGATTACTTATCAAGACAAAGCTACTCAAACTGAGAAAAAAAATACAATCGAAGAGATACTCAAAGCCATTACTACACTTTGTATCAAAGTGGACAGTATGGACAATGAGATACAAAAGCTAAAGACTAATGAAGATAATCTGAAGTCTAAAGCTAGTACAAGTCAGCATCATGACTATAAAAATGCGGAGCTAAGTCAATCGGAAGACTTAAAAAATCCAGAGCTAAGATGTGATGTTGGGAAACACCTTAAAACCCATAATGATTGTTTAAATACAACTGCAGGTACAAAGAAACCAATTATTGAAAAACAACGGAATGCAAATTTAAATCAATTATTTAAAAAATCATTTATACAAAAAACAAAAAACCCATTAACCATAGAATCACAAACTTCAACGTATGCAGATAGCCTACAACATGAGAAAAAGGTATATAACCACATCACAAGGACATACATCGAAGATATATACAAAATACAGAGTTACCTAAACCTCAATCCCAGATCTACCACTACAAAAGATCCAAACCAAGACTATACAACCCATAAATTACAAGGATACACCAAGCTAATTGCATAGCCGAAAACCAATGCTAATCTAGTTAAAAACATGTTATAATTATAGATTAATAAATACTGCATATACCTACGATGGAGAAGAATTAAGCGGTATACCAGAATTATATAAAGCATTTATTATATACAAAAGAGTAACCAAAGGGAATTTATTTTATATAAAATTCTATACGGCAACAACAGAAATACTACATGAGGAGCTAAAACCTCTGATTCAAGTTGTAAAGATAGGCCTGACCAAAGATATGATAATACCAGAAGATAGCGGAGAACAACCAAAAATATCAAAAATTGAGATACCCAGTTTTTATGCCAATAAACGAATAATTGGTATATCAACTATAATACAAGAATTAGCCAACAATTATTTGAATGGCAATGCTATATGGAGCTACTATTTCAGAGACCAATTAATGATTTATGCCAACTTAAGGGAACTAAGGAAATCAGATATGGATGAAGTCCAGAAATAGATTTTATCATTATTAAAACCAGAAGAAAAACCTATAACAAGAGCATTAAAGGCAGGATTTATTTCGTCAGAACTGTTAACCAGATATTGTAAGTTAATTGGACATAAATATCCTGATCATATATGTTCAAAATGTAATGGAGAAGATACTGTGATTCCCGATGTCCAGCTGGAATGATCAAATAAGATAAAGACGGAAGAAGATAAGAAGAAGAAGACAAGAAGAAGAAGACAAAAAGATAAAAGGAAGATAGACATATGAAGTAAAATGTGCATTATTATGTAAAGAAAGTCGTAGATAAAGGAGAAGACAAAGAGATAAGACAAAAAGAAGAAGACAAAGAAGATAAGAAGAAGAAGACAAAAAAACAAAAAGAAGATAAACACATGTGCATTATTATGTAAACAAAGTGGTAAAGTGTGCAGTAGTCACATTAATGTAAAGAATAGTATGTAAAAAAGTCGTAAAGAGTACACTAGACGCATCATTATAGAGAATGATATAGAATTAGAATTGTCTATATATAGGAATGTACATGTAACATAAAAGGCAAGCCTTCAATAAACGAAGCAAGCTTTCATAAAAAACACTCTCAAATACTTAAGATATTCACACTTAATAGATAATGGAACAACCTTCAGATATCATGGATAAGCAAGAGGCAAAGGTATATTGTTCAATAAATATGCAGAACTAATTTCATATATTCCTGAATATCATATATATGATTGAATAAATTTATGTTAGTTATTATGTATTAGAATTATTTGAATCATGATTTCTAGTTTATTAGCTCACTGGAAACAGGGAGAAAACTTCTATACTATGCCATCCTAATGTTGAAACCAGTAGGCAAGGAAAGCCGTTTAGGGGAGTAAACAAAGTTGAGGCGCTGATAAGAAGGAAGTATCCGCTAAAGTACGATGCTAGTAGTGACAGGAGAGCATGATAAACAAATAATCTAGTTCATAATGATCTAATATGAATTTAATCAATTATGAATATGATAAGAAGGGATAATTGAAAATAAAAAATCTGCATAACAACGAACATGACTACATACATGCATGATGAAATGATAAAAACTATGAAACTTTAATCTTATATATACTTAAAGGTATAGAGATAATTGAATTAAGAAGAATCATATGGGAAAAAATATTTAATGATGGCGAATCAGAAGATATATTACACCAACAATGGTATGAAATAGACCTACATGATCTAGACCTCGAGATAATAGAATTATATGACTTAGAAATAGATTTAGATTAAAATGAACTACGAATATTTACAATATTGGACGAAAGCTATGGAAAATATAAAACTGCTAGAACAATTAATGGAGAATAATTTATATATATACCTAAGAACCCAAGATATGTTATATCTAGAGTACATCATAAATAATATTAAAGAAATGACAAGATTAAAACCTCTAGCAAAAGAATATTATAATAAAATCTTTACTAAAAATTAATATAAGAACGATGAAGTCCGCACCCACGAAAAATGGTAATAATAGAAAAATATCTTAATGTTCTTATATAAATTAATCAAGTCTAGAAAGGTAAGAAAACATAACCGATTATAATAAGAAATAATATAAATTACATATGTAATAATGTAAAATTTTACTTTAAAATTAAATTGATAGTCTTTGATTACATGTTTTTATCTACTATTCAGTATAATTATATAGTTATTTTCATGATCTCTTAGAAGAAAAATTTCATGTCTTTGAACCCATGATAATTAAATTGCATGTTCTATTTAGAATATAGAAATCATGATGAGTAGTTTTACATCAAGTCTTTCAGTTTCACATGTTTAAAGATGCTTTCAGATAAAGTGTTTATAAATTCAGTCTCAGTTTATCAATATTATTTAGATATATAGTTTATTAGTATAAATTCAATTGGGAGTAATACTTAGCATCAATCAGACATAGAGATGAATGATCACTCATTAGTTAAGACAAAACCATTTAGTGGAAATCAGTAATTCCTAGAACTACATGTCATCGGAGGTATTAAGGGGCATCTATTAGATCAATATTGAAACCTTAGTCCTTTTGGACATCATTTTAGTGAATCCACGTCATTAGTGTTGTCTACCCTATGTAACACCCGGAAACTAGTACGCCAAACTAGAGCCTTAAGTGAGGTTCTAGAGTTTAATGTCAGGGTTAGAATCGTAAATATGATTTCCCAAACTTGGAATGAAGGTTTTAGGATTAGGGCGTCAAGGTACGACCCCCCAAGGACCAACCAAGGGTCCTTGAGGAGGACTCCCTAAAATCTGCCCAAAAATGGGCCACCTACGGATGGGACTCACGCCCAGTAGGTGGACCCATGCCCTGTGGGAAAGGATCGTGGGTCAAGACCCCAAATTATAGAGTTGCAGGCTACCACCCATGGAGGTGCAGCACGCTCCGTGGATCCACCCACGGTCCGTGGGTCGGGATCTCATGGGTGAGGCAGCCTTGAAGTCAAGGCGTTTTAAGTTAGGAGGGTTAAGGGAAGGTTCTAGAATTAGTTAGTTACTAAGTATGGTCATTTTATTACTAATTATGCCACCTATATAAAGCTAATATACCCTTAATTAGATTATTACAAATCATTATTTTAGATTCACCAAAGAACCCAAATTCCCTCAACAAATTATCTCTCTAGAAGTAAAGAAGAAGAAGAGAAGAAAGCTAGGGAAAATTCCTCCATTGATGCAAGCTTTGTGAGGGCTTTAAAATCAAGGTATGATAGCTTATTCATCCTTGGATTCTTCCATCCATGGATCCCCCTAAATTTCCCCCAATTGTGAAGATAACCCCCAATTCTAGCTAGGGTTTCTTCTTATATTATGGATAGTGTTGAGTATGAATCCAATTGAGTGGATATTACTTGTTTATTATTGTTTTAGTATTGAATCATGATATTATGATGAATTTATATGTTTCCATGGTTAACCGTAGTCTAATTGATGAAATTGATATTATGTGGGTTTATGCCATGAAAGGTGAAATTGAAGACTTAGAGACGATCTTCAAAAATTGATGATGTCTATAGTAATTCTTCATTAATGAAAGCTTGTAGACATGAATTGAATTATATTATAGTATTTATGTTGGATCATTACTAGTAAATCTTGAAGTTGAACTTTTATGATGATTTTTGACTAGAATCACTTAATAATGAAGAATGTGGTTAGAATGCCTTGAAACCTAGGTATGAAAGATGATGGTAAGAGGTAAAGCTTTGAGAGTAAGGCTTGTAGTTATGAGTGTTGATGGTTAGGGCTTTGAGAGTAAAGCTAAGATGATGAATTAAGAATAATCAAATGTATAAAGTGATGGAATCACTAGAAACATGGATTGGTTATCAAGGACATCCCTCCAAGGGTCATGAATTAAGTAAGAACTTAATAAGCTATCTTGTGGGATGTATGCCTAGCACCGAGTGGATGTTGAATTGAGATGGAAGCTTTTACCTAGTTGAGTTTAGCTTCCAAAATGGGAACTCACACAAGTAGAGTCCGAGTCTCCTAAAGTATATCTCATGAGATGGAGTCCCTCACAAGTTGAGTCTGGGTTTCCTAATAGAATTTCCATATCCCATAACTATGTGCCTCGTAGGAAAGTTAGATAGTGGGTCCAACTAAGCTAACAAACCGGTTCTACCCTAGGCAAGTATACCAACCCTTCTCGGTGTGGGTAACATTGGAGGGGATCATGTGAAAGCTCATGTGGTCCCATGTCAGTTAAGGCTATTTTCCCAACTAGTACAAGATTAATAATGAACTAAGACATGCTTAAAGAAGCATCTCTAAGTGTTCAAACATAATGAACTTAGATATCCTTGAGTAAGCATATTGTTCAAAAGTAAAGAAGAGGGACTAAGATGTGCTTGAAGAAGTATCTCCTAGGGTTCCAATGTCTTAAAAAGTGGGAAAAGTCTCCAAATCAAGAAGTATGAGTATGAGGACCTAAAAGTGGTACTTAGCATGGGTAGGATTATGGGGTCTTATTCATGCATTGCACAAGTATGACTTAAGGTTACCTAAGAAAGTGTTCTCTTATATGATGTATGTTTAGATAGGATTGTGCTATAGTTGCCTTCCTTGCCATGCTATGATTGACTAAAGGTGAGAGATTCCCTTGTCTATGAGAATTAAGTTAAGGATGAGACCATAACATGGTAAATATGATTATGATGACCAAAGGGGATACTTAATATGAATGGGATTATGGGGTCTTATTCATGCATTGCACAAGTGTTTTTTGAGGTTACTTGAGAGATAGTTCTCTTATGATATGAAGGACTAAGAATTTGAATAATGCTTATATGATGCATATGTTGGAGACTTTGCTTATGATTATGATATTGTCTCTTATGCTTATAGCTTATGTTTCATGAAGTATCTCTTATGATTATGGATTATGTCTTATGTTGACTAACCCTTATGTTGTTATGCTCTTATGATGTTATGCTAGCTATCATATTTAGTACTTTTGTTCTAACGCATACTTTGCCGACATTCTAATCAAATGTAGGGTTCGAAAATTTTTGTTCCATTCTTGAAGATAGGTTTCTAGAAGTGCAAGGAGTTCAAGACTTGGTGAGTCCTCATAGTTTCAAGGATGAAGCCACCATTTCCTTTATGTCTTTTACTTTCATGCTTTGAGACTATTGTATGGGCTTTGTCCCGAGAGTTATTCAAAGTATTATAGTAGATGGTTTGAGACAAAAGTGCAGTAAGACTTCCACTTTGCTTTTATAAAGACTTTGATTGTATGAAAAACATTTTAAACTTCCGCACTTTTCTAGTATCTTATGTTATGATATGCTAAGGGCTTGTATGAGACCCCTTCGGAGTCAAGTACGCCATGTTACATCTAGGGTGTACCCCTGGGTCCTGACACCGTAGTGTAACATCTTGCCTTAGAAAGAGCTAAATTTAGAAAAAATTAATTTGGAAAGAGCCAAATCTGAAATTATGCAAATTATGCTTAGGTTGTGAGTTTTGAGTTAACTTCAAACGACCATAACTTTCATTACAGGATGATTTAGGTGGCCCATAAGATATCAAATGAATGGTCTTGAAATCCTCTTTCCAACGCCACCAAGTTTGCTAAATTTCTAGCTTGTATGAGGGAGATATGCCCGTTTGAAGTCAGGTTGTCCAGTTAAGGAAAGTTATCAAAAATATGAGGGGTATTTTGGTATTTTCCTTACCCCATCAGCTTAAAACGAATTTAGTATTATTTTAGGGTCAAATCTGATTCTGGCCAGTTTGCATAAATCAAAATACTCTTAGGGTTTTGAGAGGAGTTCAAGAAAAGGAGAAAAGTTCAAGGCATTCGTTAAGATTCATAAGATTTTAGAAGGGAAAATTCGATCCTAAGAGGTATGGGAGTTCTCATAGTGTTGGGTTCGTTCACCCACATGCAAATCATGCTATTCTAAATGCAAATTTTGTTCTTGAAGTTGAAGGATTTGTTGTTCTTGATGAGTTTTCTTGAAATTCCTTTGTAACTTGATTATTGGGGTTTTTATGAATTCTTGAGATGAAAGTTAGTGATTTGAGGGTTGTTTTGAGTAGATTATTGTGTACTTATGTTGGGTATTTGAATCTAAGTGAGTGGGGGAAGAAACCATTCGATTATAGGAGAACTAGGGTCAGAAAATGAGAAATAAATTCATCGGGGAAATTTGGGCAGGGGCTGGCACACCGCCCCACTAATGCACCAACAGAGGTGTCATATAGTTCAGGGGTTAGCGCCTTGCGCCACTCAGTGCGCCAGGGTCGTCTGCCCCCACCCCTTCTCCGTTGTTTAGGCCGTTTGAGTTCTTTCAAAGTGTACGCTTACTCCCCTTTGATACAAACTACTCTAAACTATTCTAAACATCTAGAAATCATTCATAGCCTGAATCATAACCTTGAATTCATAATTCAAATTCAAGGTAGAGTTAAGAGTCAAGTCTTGAGAGTTCTTTCGATTCTTTTGAGAAGTCTTTTGCAAACCTTTTTAAACTTGTCTTAAGACTTGAGCATTTGAGTTTGAGGAAGAGTAGAGTTTAGTTCGTTTTCTTTAAAATGATATATGGGAACTAAGTATTCCCAAGAGCAAATGTTTTTACATTTTAAAAAGAGGAGAAAACTGAGATTTCCAAATGAGTTATGAGGAGCTTGAGCACTATCTCTTTTTAGAGAAATCTTTTGAGTAATAATCTTAAAGTTGAGGATGAAGAAATATTTTCTTTATAAAATAAGAGCTAAGTTATATTAGGAGTAGTATTGAGCACCAATATGGGGGAGAGTTCAAACAACTCACAGCCCCCATAAACCATGTAGCCAATGTGGGTAGAAAGAGTCATATTTTTTAGATATTCCTTATTGCTTTTAAGCATAGACTAGTGGATACACTTAGTTGAGGAGTTCTATACCCCGACAAGGTATAGGACAATTTTGGCAGTGTGGACGAGACGATGTATCATCACATAGCTTATTGTGATGGTTGTCGATTAGAGAATCTCCCGAATAGAGTTTATTTTGTATTTTTACATACAAATTGAGTTATATTGTATTTTTCAATACACTGAGTAGTCATCTACTATTTTAAAAGATTTTTTTTATATTGCATCTTTATCACTGCTTTATATTCAAATGAGTTGAGATTGAATTGAGGTTGAGTTGAGTTGAGACGAGGTAAGTGTTTTTTCAGTTCAAGTTCAAGCTTATGTCATGCTTTAGTTTTTCCCTTGCATGCTTATACATTCCATGTACTGATGCCATTTAGCTTGCATCTTTCATGATGCAGATACAGGTAACTAGGATCATCAATCTACATCTCGTTGATCCAGTTGAGTTCTAGAGTTGTTTGGCGAACCTCTTTGCTTCCGTCAGGATCCCTCATTTATTTCTATCATATTATTTCAATTTGTTAGGATAATCGGGGTCTTGTCCCGACATCCTTCATAGTACTAGAGGCTTCATAGATAGATAGACAGTAGTAGTTTACGAGTCTTCTTCATTTCAGTTGTTATGTTCTAGATTTGAGCTTCCTTTGAGGCCAGTTGAATGTTTCTCTAAACATTTCTGAGTTTATCATTTTGAGATATTTGAGTTAAAGATTATCTTTTGAGTTTATTCTATGTTGAGTAAGTCTTCCGCGGATAGTTGAGCCAGGCCAAGGGTTCGCTTGGGGCCAACAATGATTCTCGAGTGTCCATCGGGCCCAGGGTGTAGGCTCGAGGCATGACACCTAATAGGGTATAGAGCACCCTTCTAGCTGGGGTATAAGTTAGACTCCATTTTGCTCAATGGAGTATGTTTTATTAGTATCTCCCACAATCTAGTTTTCAGCTATTGCATGAATTTGTATATATTCAATTATTAGTTGCATATTGATTTACTTTGCCATTGCATCAGTTCATAAATTTAAATTAAGTATTTTAGAGTATCTTGTTCAGTTTACTAGACTTGTGATGCATGTCTCACACTCCCAGTACATTCAAAGTACTGATTGCATACCTCTTTGCCCTAAATTATTTTATATATAGGTTCAGAATCTTATCATCCAGCTTGCGGTGTGTACGACTTTTGATCAGCTCGGTAACAGTGTTGGTGAGTCGTTGAGCCTTTTAAATATATTTTCTTCTCCCTTCCCTAGAGTGCATTTCTTAGTTATTATTGTATTGTTGGAGTTCTTACTTTTAATATAATATAAATAAATATTGATATAAAATATAAGATATACTAAATTGGATATTTTTAGTTGGAGTGTTATCATAATATAAAATTCATGTTAGGAAGTGTTCAAATTTGTCACGACCCAGACCGTTGTGAATGGCACCCAGCTAACCCTCCGGTGGGAGAACCATTACTACAACCCAACTAAGCAATTAATCGGCATATATCACACAACAGGAAATCAAACCATCACCTACCTCGAAACCAAGCATGAATACTCCTAAGACACTTGAGCCTTCCTTTTCGAAGTCTTTCAGCTTGTTCTTGGTCTATAAACAAGTAATTAATGCAAGGATCAATAAAAAAGGTCTAATTTACCTGGATTATAACAAACTTAATAATCCAAGACCAAACCTATGATCCTAATATTCAGCTAGGGCTTTTTCCTACCATTAACTTCAGGCCAAAACCCTCCCCCAATGATTATTACCCATGATTCGAAGTTCTAGGAATCGAAATAGGGATTAGGGGAGTAATTTCCTTACCTTTAGCACTAGAAGTCGTGGAAATCTGTCAAGAAATTGCCCTGGGTCGTCTTTTAGCTCTTAAGAACGAAATTTTGCAGAAAATAATGAAATTGGTATTTTTCCCCTACTTAACTCGCGACTGGCCCCCACGGCGGACCTTATCCCGCCTCAGCGACCCCACCCTAGCCCGATTAATCCCACCCCGGTGGCTTGCACGTAGACAGAAGCTCGGAATTTGAGTTCCAATTGCTCCAATTTCACAACACACCTTCAAACTGGGAAGTTCTAACACTACCCTTTCACGCCAAGATCAGTTTCGGGAGTTCTATTCCCCCAAATTCAATTCTGTAAAGCCCTACAGAATCCTTAACGTCTTGGCTATCCACTTATGTAATCCAATTCACAAATAGATCCCCCATTCATTACCATATTTCCCTAGACCTCACCTGACTCAGATTTCATCCGAATCTGGCCTAGGCTAGATATTTCTAAGTCACTACTCAGAAGTTTTCTGACCCAAATTCCTTCCCCATTGACTTTTCCATAATGACGGGAACCGGTCGTTACAATAGATATCAATTTACCCATCAATCATCCCTGAGTGAAAAACAAAGAGAAATGGGATAAAACAAGAGTAGTGTAGTACCTAAATCGTCGAATAATGGGGATACGTGTCTCGGATGTCCTTCTAGTCTTCCCAAGTAGCTTCCTCAATTGGATGATGCTTCCATTGAACTTTCACGGACTTTATATCATTGGTCCTCAACTTCCGGACATCACGATCAAGAATTGCAACCGGTTCCTCCTCATACTGAAGGTCTTTGTCTAACAAAACTGAGTCCCACTTTATGATGTAATCTCCGTCCCCATGATACTTCTTCAACATAGACACATGGAACACTGGATGGACTCCAGATAGGCTAGGCGATGTATCGAGGACTAAGCTTTCCCTTCTTACCGAATCTCATCACCCCCTTTATAGGTGACACTTTTAGAAGAACTTGCTCACTAGCCAGATATGTCATGTCCCTTACCTTGTGGTTTGCATACTTTTTTTGTCGACTCTCGACTACTAGAAGCTTAGCTTGGATACTTCTCGCCTTATCCTGAGTATCTTTCACCAAATCAACCCCCAAAGGTTTCACATCTCCAGCCTCAAACCACCCTATGGGTGATCTACATTTCCTTCGATAAAGTGCCTCGAACGGTGCCATGTCAATGCTGGAGTGGTAACTGTTATTATAGGAGAACTCACACAATGGTAAAAACTTATCTCAATGCCCTCCAAAGTCAATCACACATGCCCTCAATATGCCCTCAACATGCCCTCTAACACTTGAATAGTTCTCTCTGACTGCTCGTCCATCTGTGGATGGAAAGTTGTGCTAAAAGTGAGTTAAGTGCCCAACTCTTAATGCAATTTTCACCAAAACTTGGATGTGAACTGCGTACCACAGCTCGAGATGATAGAAAGGGGCACCTCATGCAGCCTCACTATCTCTTTCACATAAATCTTAGCCAACTGCTGAGAATTATAGTCTACTCTTACTGGAATGAAGTGGGCTGACTTAGTCAGTCTATCAACCACAACCCAAATGGAATCAAACTTTCCCAAGGTCTTGGGAAGACCAACCACGAAATCCATAGCTAACATTTTCCATTTCCATTATGGAATTGGCATTCTTTGAAGCAAACATGCAGGCCTGTGGTGCTCATACTTTACTTACTGATAATTTTTGCACTTATCCACAAACTCAGTTATGTCTTTCTTTATGTCAGGCCACCAACAAAGTCGTTTGAAATCTCGGTACATCTTGGTCATACCCAGATGAATGGAATACCGCTAACCATGGGATTCTGACAACATCTTCTGAACCAAGTCATCCACTCGGGGAACAAATATTCTTCCCTTAAAATTGAGCACATCTCCCACATCAAGAACCACATCTTGTGCCTTACTAGACACTGTCTTCTTTCTTAGCTCATTCAAGCTCTCATCCTCAAACTGCTTGGCCTTGATCTCCTCAATAAAAGTGGGCCTAATCTCAATGATAGCTAACACCCCACCTTTCTCTGAGATACCCAACTACATGAACTTAGACTCCAAGGTCTGAATCTCCTTGGCCAAATGTCATTTGGTGTAACATTCCAAAAACTAGTAGGCTAAACTAGGGCTTCACGTGAGGGTTAGAGTCATAAATAACTCCTGGTACTCAATACATATGTTTTTGGGTTAAAATGTCAAGGTACAATCCCCCAAGGACCAACCATGGGTCCTTAAGGAGGACTTTTCAAAGGTAACAAAAATGGTGCTTGGGCAGTCCACCTACGATAGGGAACCATGACCAAAAGGTGGACCCATGCCTCGGGGTAAGGGTCGTTGGTCAAGGCCGTAGGAACCAAGCCTCAGAACCCCTACCACGGCTTGCCAACACGGGTCGTCAGTGGTAGGCGTGGATGGGGTCTGGGAATTGCCATTTGGCAGTTAAACTTATGGGTCTTTTGGGGTTTTCCTTTTTATTAAATGTTAAGTGACGTCGTCTTACACTAAATTAAACTAACTAGATAAGGTTGCTAAGTCCCTAAACTGACTCATCTAAATCATAACTTCTAAATCCCAAATCAAAATCAATTTTTTACCCAAAAAACTCTCTCTAGAACTCCAAGGAAGAAGAAGAAGAAAGGTGAAACTAGGGTTGAAGGAACAAGATTTTTCATTTAAATTCATTAGATTAATTCACCAAGGTATGGTAGTCCTTCATCCATGGATAGTTTTAATCCATGGAGTCCTTCAAAAACCCCTAATTTCAAACCTAGAAATCTGAAAAGTTAGGGTTTTACTTCAATCTCATGGATTCCTTTCAAGTTCATTTTTAATGATTGAATTATGTTTAATTATGGATATATTGATGATTTTATATGGTTTTATGTCGAATTCCCCTATTTTCCTGATTTGGATCTCAAAGTGTGGGTATTGATTGATGCAAGTAGAATATGATAGAATGATGCATCTAGTAATTGAATCATGATATCCTTCATGTCTAATGTATTAATTATAGATATGTTGATTGAATTTGATCTATGGTCCTTGAAAGGCAAAGCATGAGAATTATTCTAGTTTATATTATGATCTTTATGTATATGCTTTTAGATCAATTTGAGATTAAAGTGAATATGATTATGATCTAATTGTTGTGTTGATTGGATGATTATCCTCATGTACACACTTATGTATGAATATGATATGATGTGAAAGGTTTGTCACATGTAGTGATTTTAAGATTGGAAGACTAGTCTTGCCTATTGAATCTATGAGCTTTTGTATGAGTTATATGGATTGAGTGTCAAGACATTCTTCCGTAATTATGAACTTAAGTCAAGACTTAACATGAACTAAATGGAAATTATGCTTAGCACTGAGGGGATAGTGATATGAGATGGAAGCCCTCACGTTAGTGGAGGTCGAGTTTCTAGGAACAATCTCTTGGGATGGAAGCCCTCACGTTAGTAGAGGTCAGGTCTTCTAGTACCAATCCCCCTATCCCATAACTATGTGCCCACATAGGTCTTTAGCCAATGGATCCACCTAAGCTAAGGGTATGGTTCTACTTAAGGAAGTAGGACAACCCCTTTTCAATGTGAGGTTGACACCGAATTCCATGGTAAGCTCACATGGTCTATGTCGATTAAGGCTAACCTCCCTCTATGATAGTATGAACAAGAATATTAAATATGAACTATAGTTACTCAAGAAGCTTTACTTAGTATGGGTGGGACTATGAGATCTTATTCATGCATTGCACAAGTATGTTTTGAGGGTATTTATGGTATGTTCCTATTATGATATGATGATATATGAGTTGTTTATGCTTATGCCTTATACCTTTTCATTTTCTTCAAAATGATGCTTTAAACTAGTAAATAGCATGCATTCTACTAAAATGTCCTTTTTAGCATGTTTTCAAGGATTTTGTGCATGACTATCATACTTGGTGCATTTTTGTACTAACCCATATTTTCTACATTTTTTCCAAAGTGTAGGGTCCGGTTCTGAAGACGGCTATCATTTGGTTCAAGCTTGGATTTGACTATTCTCCTTGCTTGTGGTGAGTCCTCATGATTCGAGGATGGGAGATCTACTTTGATTTTCATTTTTAGTACTTTCTATTTCGGATTATGTTGTTTGGGGTTGTGACCCTATTTTGACTCATGGATTGTAATAGATGGCTAATTGAGACAAGTCTAGACTTCCGCTTTCTTTTATAAAGACTATTCGGACTTAAATGTGTTTTTACTCTTATTGTTCTAATACTTTATGTTATGGTATGCTAAGTGGCATACATGGGGCCTTTCGGGGTTCTATGTGCCTTGTTACGTCTAGGGGGTACCCTTGGGTCGTGACACTTGGACACACCCAAACAAGCTAAACTACCTATACTTACCGTCTTCTGGCTTAGTGCGGCTGCCACCACATTCGCCTTACCCGAATAATACTGGATGGTAACATCATAATCCTTGAGTAACTCCATCCACCTTCTCTGCCTCAAATTCAGGTCCTTCTTAGTGAATACATGTTTTAGACTACGATTATCAGTGAACACTTCACACCATAAAGGTAATGCCGACAGATCTTGAGAGCAAACACTACCGCTACCAACTCCAAAGCATATATCGGGTAATTTATCTCATGCACCTTCAGCTATTGCGATGCATAAGTTATGACATTTCTTTCCTGCATCAACAGTTCACCCAAGCCTGAATGTGAAGCATCACAATAAACAATGAAATCTTTACCTTCCACCGGCAGTGCTAGAATATGCGTTGTGGTTAGAAGAGTCTTGAGTTTCTGAAGCTCTCTTCACATTTTTCAGTCCACTCGAAAGGCACCTCCTTTTTAGTCAGCCTTGTTAAATGTGTGGCGATAGAAGCAAAATTTTGCACAAACCGACGATAGTAGCTGGCGAGTCCCACGAAACTCCTAACTTCAGTCACAGAGCTAGGCCGAACCCAATTCTTGATTGCTTCGATCTTTTGGGGATCTACCATTACCCCTTCATTTGAAACCACATACCCCAAAAAAGCAACTGAAGTCAACCAGAACTCACACTTAGAAAATTTTTCATACAACTTATATTTTCCAAGGACACCCAAAACAATACGAAGATGGTCGGAATTCTCTTCCTTACTCTTCGAGTAAACCAAAATGTCATCAATAAAGACAATAACAAAAGAATCCAGGAATTGTTTGAACACACCATTCATCAAACTCATGAAGGTTGCAAGGGAATTGGTCAACCCAAGCGACATCACTAAGAACTCATAGTGACCATAGCGGGTCTTGAATACCGGCTTGGGTACATCCTCAGGCCTAATCTTTAACTGATGGTAACCAGACCTTAGGTCAATCTTAGAGAAAACTAATGCACCATTCAACTGGTCAAATAGATCATCTATCCGAGGCGACAGATACTTATTTTGAATGGTGACCCTATTCAACTGTCGGTAGTCTGTGCACATCCTCATACTACAATCTTTCTTCTTAACAAACAAGACCGGAGAACCTCACGGGGAAGAACTAGGACGGATGAAACCTTTATCAAGAAGTTCGTGGATTTGAGTCTTAAGCTTTCTCAATTCTACATAAGCCATGCGATAAGGGGGAATGGAGATGGGGGTGAGTGCCCAGTTCCAAGTCAATGCAGAAATTTATATCCCTATCTGGAGGCATACTAGACAAATCGATAGGAAACATTTCCTTGAATTCAGACACTACAGGAGTAGACTCAACAAAGGGAGACTCAGCATCAACAACCCGAATATAAGCCAAATATGCCAAACACCCCTGCTCCACCAGTTCCTAGCCCGAATGAAAGATATGACCTTAGCTGGCTTAGGCTTGTACACCCCTTCCCACTCTAACTTTTTCCTACCTGGGATCTCTAGAGTCACAGACTTAGCATTACAATTAAGCACCGCATAATAGAGGGACAACCAAGTCATGCCTAAGATTATATCAAAGTAAGTCATATCCAGAATAACCAAGTCAGCCCAAGTCTGAAAACCCATAAAAAAAATAGGACAAGCACGATATATATAGGTGACTATGACAAACTTTCCAACAAGGGTAGAAACATGGATGGGGGCATCAAGCACATCACATACCGCATAAAATCCCAAGGCAAACTGAAATGACACATATGAATAGGTAGAACCCGAATCAAACAAAGTAGTAGCCATCCGGTCACAAACAAGAATAGTATTTGTGATCACTACATCAGATACCTCAGCCTCGGTCTTGCCCGAAAAGGCATAAAACTGAGCCCTATCATCTTGGCGGGCAACATCCTTGCCTGGCTGCACTGCTCCCCTACCTACATTACCATTTCCTCGGCCTCCATGGCCTCGTTGATTTCCTCCTCGTATGTCCATGTTCTCCACAATAATAACACACTTAATAACTTTTCCTAGTAAGCATCGTTGCTATTGTAGTAGTCGTATCATGACCCTCTTTGATATACACTCAATCTAGGAAATCATAGTAGAGATTCTAACATCAATTGTCGCAACATAATTTCATCATTACTAAACCCATACATGTTATGACAATAATACTAAATGTATTTCCCAAAGTCTCTTTGGAAAAGTCACAACCCTTTAGGAAAGTCACTACCCTTTGAAAAGGTCACAACTAATCGGAAAAGTTACAACACTTTGGAAATATCACAACCCTTCAATGTGAAAAAAAGTGCTTGTTTTTAATATAATTTATCACTACAATTAGTTAGTTCATACTTTTAAGGAAGTCGATAGATATAAATTTGTCTAATTTTAATTTGATATAAAAAAATATAAAAATAAAGAAGACTTTTAATTTATGGATATGCAAAATATACAAAAATGTGTTTTAACTTTGTAGTCTTAATCATGCCCTCCACCCCCCCCCCCCCCCCCCCAAAAAAAAGAACATTCTGTATTAAATTGAATAAAAATAAATGTACAACAAATAATTTGGAAACAGAGAAGTACTTATTAAATCTAGTTTGAACTCTTCAAACAAGTTTTTGTTCAAATCTTTTTTCTTCAAAAGTTTGAGGCTTTTCACAGCGTGAACACCAAGTTGTAGTTTGTGCAACATAAAATCATTGAACTTCTTGTCAAGTAGATGTTGTTGCGAAAGTATATTTGTGGCAATGAAAGTGAGTACATATTAATTATCTAGATAGTCTTCTCATTTGGAGTTGAGTTATTCCATCTTCCTTGTTGCATCAATTTTTGTTGATCTGTATAATTTATCCACAAAAAATATTGCAATTGCATAATTGAATAATTCTCACAATCTTTCTTGTTTTAAGTAGAAAAAGAATAGAAAACTTACAAAATTCGTAGATTAAAAATGTGAGAAAATCCCTCTATTTATAGAAAACAAATTATAGTATGAAAATGTGTTTATCCTGCCTTATCAAATAAGCCACAACCTTCAAAAAAATAACAACCATTCAAAAATGTCATAACTCGTTGAAAAAGATACAACCCTTCGAGAAGTAACTACTCATCAATGTGAAAAGGTGTCAACTTTTAATATAATATAGAATAAATAAATATGATATGATATAAAATATAAAATATATACTAAATTGGGTGTTTTAAGTTGGGGTATTATAGTAATTTAACATTCAAGTTAGAAAGTTCATGCTTTTAAAATAGTATAGAAGTTATATATATATATATATATATATATAAATATTAATGTCATATTAGACCATGGGTTAGCTTGGGGTCACTTGTGGCTCTTAACATTATTTTATGACTAGCGGGTAGGCTTATATTGTGACAAACTTAGTGTCAGAGTATCAAATATAAAGTGACCTAGGGTGTCTAATAACCTTGTTAAGTAGAGTCTTATTTATTAGTGTGAAGTGCACCACATTTATAAATGAGAGGCTATGAAACATTTTAGGAAATACTTCCTTTCTTTCATACTTTCATGAGATAGAGTTAAACTCTATTTAACCTACATTGAATCCATGCTCTACGCATTTAAAGAATCATGCCTCCCAGAAGAGCTTATGCAAAGAAAAGCAGAGATGAAATTCAACAAGCAGACACTCCCAAACTATGTTCTTCTTCCCCTCCCAAGCCCGTTCTAGGCGGAGTATTTTATTCTTATGGGTAGTAGGGATTGAGGATGATGCTCCAGTTGGAAAACTCCCACATATCTCCAGATGGCGGCCAAGTCCTCACCCACGTGGCTTCTAGAGAGCTGGTATTGGGTCTAGGCAGTGGGGGCATCATCACCATCATCCTCCTTGTTTCCCTAACCTATTGAAGCCTGTTTTTCTCCCTCCTCACCCATCTTTTGACTTTTCTTACCCTTGTTAGCGTTTGGTTTCATTCTAAAAGGGTGGAAAAAGAGGATCCATGCGCATCTCCACATCGGCATCCATCAATGGCACCAAGGGCGGAGCTATGACTTGGCGAGGGTGGTCAGATTAACAACCTTCGTCGGAGAATTTTTGTGAGTATATATACTAAATATCAATAGTTTTGGATATACACTAAATGTTGAACACTTTTGACACAATAAAGGTAGACAGTCTGGCGGTTAAGGCTATGCTAAACCACCTCAGTATTCTAGGTTCGAGCCCAACTATAGGTATTTTGTTTAATTTTTTTTGTTACTCCATTTTTTTGCTTAAAAAAGGTAAAACTCGAGCTTTTGTGGCCTGGGTTCGAGCCCAGGCTTGAGCGTTTCATTTATTTTATTTTTATTCTATTTTTCTCTTAGGGTCTGTTTGGAAAGCCACCTGGTAATAGGAATTGGTGTAATTACTAGGGTAATAATTATCAGCCTAGTAATTACACTGTCTAGTAATTACACTGACATGTTTGGTTGCCACAAGGTAATTACACTGTAATTACGCATGTTCTATTTGAATGCACAATTGCAATCATAAAATTATATAAATTTTAAAAATAAAAATTAACTATTTAAAATTTATACTAGACAAATAAGAAACTTTATAAATGACATTAAATTAAATATTTAAGACATATAATCTTTTCTGAAAATATATTAATTAATAAACATATTTTCTTTAACTAATATTATGAAAAATAATTGATTTATATTTTTTCAAATTAATATATTTCAATTGAATTGATCGTAAAAACTAAAAGTATGAATTTTCTACGAACATCGTGAAATGCATGTTTGATAAAAAGATTAATGTATAAATAAAATGTCATAAATTATTAAATGTTTGACAAAAATAGAATCTATCAAGTCTAATTAAAAAAATGACGTGCAATGTGTTACGACCCAAAAATGGACGTGATGGCACTCGTCTTATCCCACCAAGATAAGTCAGCCTAAAACTCAACTATTACAATAAAATGCGGAAATTTTATAATCAACTCAAAAATATCCCCAAAATCTGGTTGTCACGTGCACAAGCCTTTAAAGTATTACAATTGATTCAAAAGAAAAACACAAGTCTCAAATGACCTTGTTTCTAGAATAGAACAAGATCATAAATAGGAGTAAGAAGGTCTGCTAAGATGACAAACAGCTACCTCAACAATCCCCAAGAAGCCTTGGAAAAGAAGAGGATGGAAAGTATCACAAAAATCTAGGCTCATAACCTACAAAAATTGTAGAAGCAAGGGGTGAGTACCAAACCACACAGTACTCAGCAAGTAAACCTCTAAACACAAGCTAAGGGGATAGAATATGAGTACTCCTTACACCCCAACCGAACCTCCACAACTACAACTTGCATAAAACCAGCCCAACCTAACAGTTCACAATTTACAAGCACATATCTCAACAACAACATTCTAACAATCACATATTTTCAACAACAAGCTCAATATTCATCAATCACAACCTCCACAACTACAACCTGCATAAAACCAGCCCAACCTAACAGTTCATAATTCACATAGCAGACAGTTGAACAACAACACTCTAAAAATTGCATATCCTCAGCAACAAGCTCAATATTCATCAATCAAAGTTCCACAGAAAGACACTCACAAGATCAGCAAAACACAATATCAAGTTCACTAATGATAAATATGTACAATGCAATGGAATGCAATGTCAAGTATAGTGATACATGTCTGACCTAGTGATACACACCCGCTGTCTCTCAGTCTGGGACTCATGGGGGACATATATGTCCATGCATCCATCGCGGCGTGTGATACGACCCTCGATATATAGTATCTATCATGGTGCGCGATATGTCTGTCGATATATAGTATCCATCACGGCACGCGATACATCCCTTGAAATGGTACATCCTCTTATTACATAACACTTATCACAACCATGTCTCAGAACCAATGCAAATGACATGTTCACACAAATAATGAAGAGATGACCATTTTCATAACAATGCACAATTCACAACAATACAACTGTGATACAACATCAATAATAAAGCAATGAGCCTTTCAAATCATTCTCAACACATCACACACCAACAATTAAACACATTGCCTTTTATTACCCCTTTCATCACTAGAAATAATCAATATGGACAAGTCAACCCATCACCAAGTCTCATTACCTCCAAACACATATTAAAAGGAAATACACGAATTCCATACACTTAACAAGGGTTTAGAAATCCACTTGCCTCAATTAATCAACAGTTCACTATGGGACTTGAGCCTTCCCTTTTCGTTGAGCTTCCAAATCAATACAATCTATTCAAATAAATAATCACAATACGATTTACAAAATAACCACATTCATACTACTATAGGTCTAGGCTAGACTCACAAACTCACTCAGTTTGTAATCAAGTTCCTAATCTTGATTCCAACCAATAGGTCAAATCTCATATTTCCTAAATTTCAAGTCTAAGGTTAAGTCATAATTTCTCCAAACATTACAACCCTAATAGTTTTCATATAATATAATACAACCAATATTCAATTACACATCTTAATATATCAAACTTGGGTCGTAGTATGATAACCATAGTAAAAATTCGTACCCAACAATCGATTAAGCCACCAGTAACCTTTAGAGTCCATATCTAAAACTGACATACATTATATTAAAAAGAATTATCAAGATTCTATGGTTTCCAATGATTAACTCATTAAGATTATATTTCATAGTTGTCAGGTCTATCACTACTTAATTTACATTTTCTCACAACGTCTTTTCAAACTACAGCCACATAAATGACAGTGGGCTAGCCGTTTTCTCAAACCAAAATCTACACAAAAACATGCCCAGTAACTTTAACTAAAATAAAAACATACATAACCTTAGCCTATTCTATATATATAATTTCCAATGATAACTAGTTAAATACCAATTATTGTCATCACTATCCAATCATGGCCATAATTTACCATTTAAGAAAAATATTCACACCAACTTCAAGGATCCACGTGAACAACAACCCTATTCAAGTCAATTTTCCTTCTTTCCTCTTTCACCACTAATTATTACAATTATAATAGAATATTACATTTATGCATGTATACAAAATCATCAATCAAGACTTAGTTCTTACCTGATGTACCTTGGCCACCGATCTGGTTGTGCCGAGGTTATGAAGTCCTAATCGGGAGGTTCCTTATTTTTTTTAATAAAAGAATGATCTAAAATGATATAGGGTATTAACTTAATATTTGGACTTGGCCATTAACCACCAGCTAATAAAAAAATTAATTATTTAATAAATATCCGTCAACTAAATAACAGTAGCTAAACAAATAGTTCAAAATTCCCAATCAACTTCACAAACTGATCAAAAGTTACTCGGGGCAGCTATCAAGAGGGATAAAACACTAAATTTATGAAAATTCCCAAATGCGACCTTCCGGGTCATTACACAATCTGAATTCAATATTAATACAATAAATGAAACTGAAAATATAACATAAGTTATAAATTCAAAACAAAAAATTGAACATAATACTCTTATAACAAATTTCAACATAGCATGCATAAATATGATTTATTTTTAGTTTTTTTCTTAATAAAAAAACGTAAGTCTATAACCTTACTTAACAATAAATTCTATTTTAATTTAAAAATTAGAATACTAATAAAATTATGCTAATGAGAAAATAAGCATGGCATATAGAAATAGATAATACGAAAAATTGCATAGAATCACGTAAAGTAAGGTTGAGAACAAGAAGAAAATGAAATATAATAATATAAAATATAAAATAAACTTTTACAAATTTTTAGAATAATAAAAATAAAAAAAGAACTTAAAATAATTGAAGTAAAAAAAATTAAAACAAAAAAAAATAAAAATAGAAATAAATAAAAAGAAATTAAAAAGTAATCAGCTGGTAATTACACCATGTAATTACCAACAATTCACAGTCTCTGCCTGTGAATTGTAGAGTGTAATTACCCCCTACCAATTACATCAATTACCTACTGACCAAGTAATTACCTGTCCAATCAAACAACACAGACAGTGTAATTACACTCAATTACACCAAATCCAATTACTAGGGTGTCCATCCAAACAAGCCCTTGAAAAAAGTACAAAAGTAACCTTTTTTAAGTGTAGAAAAACAAAAGGTTCTTTTGACTTTTCTTAATTTAAAAATAGAATAGATTCATAGTTATTTTTCTTTTCCTTTTAGTTTTTTGTCTTCTCCTTCTCCCAAAAACCCTTTACAACTTTACTCTTTCCCTTTCTCTATTCTCAATTTTCATACATATTTACAAGTTTTAAGAAATTGGAAGCTTTAATCATTGTATATTTCTTCCGCAATCGTCATTGAAGTGTGAAAATGTATTTCTTAATTCTTCTTTTCCTTTAGTTTAATTTTTTCTAATCATGTGTTGAAAGACTTGTATATCTTATTTTTTATGTTGAAAGCTACTTTATTTATTCGAGTATCGATCAAGTATTTGGTCTATTATGGATTAATTTCAATAAGTGTGGTACACTTGACTGCTATTTCAGTTTGAAGTTCAATGAGTTTGGAGAAATATTTTTTTAGAGTACCCAAAATAAGTTTGGCGCCTCAAAATCAAAATCAACTACGCCGAGATGAAAATGTCACCAAATAGAAATACCATCTTACTCTTCCCAAAGACAAGAATTTGATGTAAATGATTTAAAGGCTGATCTGGCTGAAAGTACTCCAATTTTCAATTATCATCCAAACCTTCGTGATGAGATACGGAGCACATACATCATTAAAGGTCCTTGTCAACCTCAAACTCATCAGTTTCCTCAAACTGATTTTTTGGAACACCACGTCGTTTTGTTTATACGTGGTTCGATGAATATCGTGATTGGTTGGAATACAGTATTAGTGTGGATGTTGCTTATTGTTTACATTGTTATTTAATTTTTAAAGTCGAGTGCACCTAATCATCAGTAAAAACAAATATCTGGTGCACTCACTCTGTTAAAAAAAATAATTATAGCCTCTTTTAAAGTTTGAACACTCTTGACGAAATTTCTGGCTTCGCCACTGCGGCTGATTGTGAAATAAAATCTTTTTTACTGATAGTGATGGAGGTAGAATTTCAATCAAGGGATTCAAAAAATAGCATATGTAGAAATTTTGAAATTTCTTGTACTCATAAAATTAATATCCCATTTTAATATATTCACACTACTAGCTTAAAGTCCAATAAAAGATAAAATAAAACTGACACGCATTAATATAATCTATTTAATCAACATGCACATCATAATTTTGCATTTTTAATGCTTGAGAGTTCGATTCCTAATTTTTAACAAAAACAAAATAAAATAAGAAAAACTCATAGGCTGATTAATTAAGATTTGCGCAGCCGTAAGCACACTAGTGGATTTTAGTGCTTCCTATCTCACACAACTTAATTCCTAGATTTCAACTCTAATTAAAATACGGATTCATGACCTCATGTAACGATCCGAACCGTCGTCAATTAGGAGAAACAAAATTCGGGGAATTCTGGACCACTGTCCCGCCACAGCAGGGCGGCGGTGCCAGGGCGGGGTAAGTTGGCGCCAAGGTGGGATAGGTGAGGCAGAACGTAAATTACGAGAAATCCTATTTTCTCCATCTTCCTAAAATACCTAAATAAGTCGTAAAACACCCTAGAAACCTCAAAAAAACTACTCTAAGCTTGGGAAGGAAGGAGAAGAAGAATTTTAACGTGAGGATGGCAATATCTTGCGGATTCTTAGCCAAATTCACCGTCGTGGAGCCCCGAAAAAACCGAAATCGAAGTCAAAAACTTCATGCAACTCCTTGGCGCCCAGGTAGGCTAGGTTTTATGAATTGAGTAATTATAAATATGTGCTTACTGCGTAATATATGTAAATCAATGATAGGGTTTATGTGTAGACCTTCGGGCACCGAGTGAATTCCATGGGTAATCCCTAGAAATCAAGTATTTGGGTTATCCCTTGAGAAGAGAAATTGATGAATTGTTAGGGCTTCTAGAATTGCTAACATGGATAGAATTGTTTCAAGAATAAGAATATGAAATTATGAATGAAACCAGATCTATAAATGTATGCTAGATCATAAATTGGAATGATTGAATTGAGGACTTATGATGGATTGTGATTAAACCCTAGAAAGAAGCCTTAGATGATGAACTGGGGCTAAGAATGGTCAATTTAATGTTTATATGATACGGTTGAGGAGTAGCCCGTAGGTGATGGATTGATTCTATGATCGTATGATGTATGTTTGTTCTTGTTTCATTATGATATGCGTATGTATATGAATGTTGTATTATTGATCACACTTATTGTAAATGATATGGATGAATTATGATGGCCATGAAATCAGGACTTAAATGTATGATCTTGAAGATATACTTGTGATTGTGATTGTGGTGTGTTGAATGGATCGATTTCCACATTCCGGCATAACTAACTTGGATCAGTTGCCACGTTCCGGCATAACTCTTGGATCGGTTGCCACATTCTGGCATAATTATAGGATCGGTTGCCACGTTCCGACATAAATAACTTGGATTAGGTACCACGTTTCGGTATGCTAACTGTTTGGGCTTGAGTTCCATGAGAGGACCAATTATTTGATATAAAATGTGAAGTTTCTTGTTGTTCGTAAATGTTGATAATATTGTATATGCTGAAATATGTATGCATGTGATTATATCGTTGTATTGACATATATATGGTGTACTTAGTGGACACATGTTATGATGGTTTATATTTGATTGTTCGTTGTATTGAGCGAACTTGTTGGGTATAGTGGAATGGTAAAGTGTTCAAAGGGTGAATGATGGATGGCAAGGGTTGTTCGTGTGTCGTAATAGCGAGAAGTAGGGGTAGTGTATGTGATGAAATAGGCTTAGGTGTATTTCACCTTGGGGAAAGAGATTGGGTTTAGTGGTAAGGAAGTTTGATGTAGTGTTCTATGTCACCATGGTTGAGTAATATGACAAGGAAGTAAGGGTGCGAAGTGAGCGGTTAGTTGGAATGCTTATGGGTGTATTTGGGGTTTCGTTAATGTGTTAGAATGGTTAGGTGATGATCAAGAAATTGGTAAGTAGGTTGATTGAGAAGGTGGTTAGTAATCAAAGTACTGGTGTAAATTGGAGGTATTTTAAGAAGGGGTAAAGGTGGAGAAGCGAGTGGTTTATTCCATGATCTTACTATTCGGTTTCTTATGTTATGTGGTGGGCGTCGGGTTGACCGATGATGCCTACCAGTATGTGTGTTTGTATTGAAAATACTCTTGCTATGTCTTTTTGACATAGTCTGGATGCAGGTTGGTGATGCTTCATTAGGTGAAGACGAAGAAATCATCTAGCAGCTTCTATTATTCCTTTCGCATGATGGGAGCTGTGTCTTTTATTTATTTGTCCAGTTCTACTCTTAGTAGCTCTTGTACCGGTTTAGACTAGATCTATGGGAGTTGTTAGTTACTTTACAAGTGTTAATCAAAGGAGTATCTAAAGTTCCTATTTATAAAATCATGTTATTTTATGTATCTCTGTTCTCTTAAATTTTCCGCATGTTTAAACTATTGGGATATGAGGGTTCTCCTACTTAGGTGTTAGAATGGGTATGCGCACGGCTCGATGGGTTGGGTCGTGACACCTCAAGTCAAGGGTTCATGAGCTTTACCATTATACCACACAATAGTCATGGACGGAGCTAGAACACCCCTTAGAAATTCTATAGGAACTCAATAGTTTTAGTTCAAACCCTATATTTATCTTTAAAAAACTCCTCTAATATGTACCAAATTATTAATTTCGAACCAAACAACTTAAAACACACACAAAAAAAATTGCAGATGAAATCGCGACGTCTTTCGGGGAAGTAAAGGAGAGAATATCACAAACACATCCTTCTGGTAGCAATAGGAAATAGGCCATTATTGGAAAATTGATTTTTGAAGTTTTGTGATTTTTTTGTTTATTTAAAGCAAACTGAGAGAAGTTTGTTGGAGAGTTGTTACACTTCATATGTCTTAGCGGTTAAGTATTTGTTAATCTATATTTTTCTTGAAAAAAAAAATAGGAGGAAATTCATATTATAATATATCGAAATGAAAAAGACTGGCGATATTTACTACTTCCTCCATTTCAAATTAATTGAATTGTTGAGGTGTTTCACACCCTTTAAGAAAAGAAGATTAAGACATAAATTAGGCATAACATTTCATTTTTACCCTTATTAATTATTGTCAAATTTATGATTAAAATAGTTAAACATTAATTAATAACTAATTCCAATACTAACTAATGAAGAGTAAAATTGAAAGAACATTTTAAAAGTAACCTTGAAAATTGAACAATTAAGTTAATTTGAAAAATAAAAAATGTCTCAACAATTCAATTAATTTGAAATGGAGGGAGTATTGTTTTGTTTATTTTTATTTGTCCAATATGAATATAATAAAACAAAAAGGACATATGATTTAGAATTGATATACACCTCTACTATTACACAAATAGCCTAGATATACCCTTTTGGCCTAAATATTTTGTTTCCAAAAAAATAAATTAAAGAATTGATATCTTAATTAAAACAAATTAGGTGTCTTGAAACAAACCCGATATCCAATACAAACACTGATATATATTGTTATCACTAAATACAAGTTACAGCGTATAATACACACAACAAAGTAATAACACACTAATTACGAATAGATTAACATAGAAGAAGGTAACTAGAAGGGGATGAGATACTAGAACAAAGAAAGGAGATGAGAGATAACGGAAAGCCAAAGCTTCTACATAATTTGCATTACCGTTCTTCTAACTCCTAGTCCTTTTTTAACAAATGGTTATTGGGCCTGGATCCCAAATAAAAGCCTCTAATATCCCATAGGCCCTTTTGGAGTCAGCTTGGTTCACAACAATACTCCTGCCCTCAAAATGAACCTTGTCCTCAAGGTTCGAGTGGAGCCACCGTGACATTACAATAGCAAATCTGTCTAGGCTTAAAGGTGAGTCGAGAGCTACTGCTTTTGTGTTAGAGTGAAACCAAGAGTTGCTAACCTTAAGTAGTGATAAGTCAACTCCAGTGCCCTTTGCAGATTCTAAATTACCAAGATGAATAACACAAGCCACACCTCCTGTAATTACATCAGTGGTCGGGCCTTCATGTTCCACCGGTTTCTCTTCAATGCTTCTAAGGCTACTGTTAGTTAAAGCAGCAGTAGCAATTGAAACTAATCTCACCAATTCAACCGCAGTTAGCCACTTTGTGTGAACATATGCATACATAGCTCTTAAAATTCAAACTTCACGTCGCACTTCAATCTCTGTGCTTGTGCAATTGTGTTGTACATCTCTCTATTTTGTCCATCCAAAGGGTTAGCCATGGAAAAGCACAATACAATAGAGATGATATCAAATTGATGAGCACTTTTAATGTCAATTGATGAAGATCATGTTTGTCGGCAGAAAGAGGCATGTTTCATATAGATAGATTAGTTATTGCTTTAGAGATTTTCAAAAGGACACCATCTATGTCTTCAAGAATTGGTACATCAAAAGTACCTCCTTCAGGATCAAAGACTAAAATCATTTCCAAAGCAATTTGACCTCTAGAAATTTTCTCTGTTTGTCTAGCTATGACACAGGGATAAACTAGTGCAATTCCTTCTCTGTGAAATTTTTCAACTTCATGATATGGAGAACTGATTAATGAATCAGTAAAAAAGTCAGTTAATGGTCTGGTAAAATAGCAAGTCCAATAATTATGCATCATTGGTGAGGAACCATCTTCAGCCAGAGAAGTAGGAAAATCAGTTAATGACCGCAATGATTGTACGAAGCTAGCAAGACTTAGTGTAGGATGTGTCATTCTTCTACTCTCCAAACTTGCATCAAATTTCAAATTCATGCATTGAGAAGGGAAAGCAAACAGTCCCCTGGAGTTTTTCTCCCAATCCTTATTCCAAGTGTTCATTTTCGAGTGGGTGTAATTGTAATTAAATTGCAAAGAAACAATAACTGTCCCTGGAAGATTAGAAAGCAAAATGGAAAAATGCATACACCATCGTCGTCCTGGATCCCACACTTGAGTCATATAATTAACATACGCGATGAAGCAAAACATGTCAATAGATCCCAACAAAAGTAATGACTTAGTCTCATGCTCCGACAAAAAATCAAGAAGATACATGTCTTCAAAGGACACAAATTCAATTTGTTGTTTCGGAGAGCCAGAATCCAAAGAAATTGTCGTAACATACCTCTCAGACATATCTCTTTGGGGACTTTCATGAAACTGTTGGATATCACTGATATCAAGATCTATATCATCTTCATCAAACATTTCAATTTGATCATCTAATGGCTCCAAGGTGAATACATTGGGGAAGTTATTTAACATTTTGTCAAACATCTTGTGCGCATCAGTTTTGGTCAAATATTCAGATTTCTCATCAAAGTTCTAGGGCAACAACGAATTGGATATATCGCTCATTTGTGGATGCACATATGCAAGACATGATGAAAGTATATCTGGCTCACTGAAACCTGGCGAAATAGCCTCAAAATGACTTGGGTACTTAGTCACAGTGGGCACCTGCCATAGATTGGCCAAAAGACCAACCTGCGATTTGAGATGTCATTTGTGGAAGCGAATTAACACTTTCGCAGTGAAGTGTTCCCAATCTACCAATTGTTTGTTCTGGAAAAGCCATTGGTACCACGTCAATGCTGCTCCGTCAAGATAAGACGAGGCGAGAGATAACTTGTGGTTTTCTGCAATTTCATAGAAGTCAAAGTACTGTACAGCCTAGGAAATCCACAACTCTGAATTCTCGCCACAGAATCATTGAAATTCTAGTGTGCTAAGTTTACTCGTTGGAAGGTTTCCAACCAACTCGTGTAACATTGAACGAATTTCCGCGAGATCCTTTGACCAAGTACCCTTCATGACCTTAATTGAATCTTTAATTGTTCGAACTATTTGGTCCTCCATTGAAGACCTCTGGATGAAAACACCAATGAAACAAACCCGATTTCCAATACAAATACTGATATATATTGTTATCACTAAATACAACACTACAAGAAAACTGCTTTTTAAAGACCAACATTTAGAGATGGTGTTATATTCTAGTCCCTAAAAATATACTTAATGGGACGGAATTTATTTCTAGTCTCTAATTTTTATTTTTATATCCCAACATAGCGAAGAGTTTAAATCTGGTTCCTAAACGAAAAATAATCTCGTCCCTAATAATGTATCTTCAGCTGGAGAGGTGAAAAAGTAAAAAAAAAAAACAAAAATAAATGTACTTATAAACACCCCTACCCCCACCCCCACCTCCATTAAATAAAACCCTATCCTTCCTATGGCTTATAAATCCCAAATAATGGATTGTTTCAAATTTCTCTCAAGTCTGCAATCTCAATCCATATCTATCTAAAGTGGTTGAAGATTCACAAATTCGCTGAAAAATATGTCTATTCGAACAGGTTTGTCTAGTTTCTCGGTCTTTTCTTTTTTTGATTTAAAAGAAGAAATTTTTTATTGATGAACATTGATTGTTTGAGAATAAAAACTTCCAAAATTGATTTTACCTAATATTGATTGTTTTAACGCGAGATCTGTAACTTGGAGTATTGGGCCTTGTGTGAGGAATGGTGGTTAGTGTTAGATGTTAAAAAAGGGCTTAGATCTGGGGGGAAAGAGGCTATTTCCCTCTAAATGTTTGATTCGTATGAACAAATAATTTAGAGAACAAAAGTGCTTATTTTTTTAAATGTCCTTTCTGATGCATGTATAAACACTTGTGTTTTTGGTATGGCGAATGAGAATACTCACAACTAAGAAAACAAAGCTATTTATTTTCTTTAGTATATTAAAAGCTATAAACTAGTTCATGTTCAATCTTGCACCATGATTTTGTAATTTTTCCTTAAAGAGTAAAAAATAAGACAATTGAACAGAAAAAGTAGATATAAGAAAATTTAAAATCGTACATATGAACTTTGATATTGATCTAAAGAAGACAATTAGTCATCTGGAAATTTGCTTGGATGACCAAGGATACCTAAGGTTAGGCTATAATTATGGCTTTTACTGTACGGTGAATTGGTTGAATTCAAACAATAGGTTTTTTTATTTTGCTCTTCATTTCAGAATTATATTGTTTTGAGTAGTATGTAACCAATGTAGTGAAGGTAACACTGATTGGATAGGTTAATTTACTATTTCAAAGAAAATATTAAGCTGGAAATTTATTTTACTACTCATTTAACTATCTGTACTTTATGAAATCATGTGGATGAGTAATCTTGAGTTGTTCACTTGGTTAAATTTTACTTACTATGGATGTACACATTCGAAGATTCTTGTATTTCTTTAATGTATGTTCTCTTTAAGCATTGCAACTAGCTTAGAAAATCTTATAGCTAGAACATGCTATACATTGACAGAAAAAGAAATTTCAAAAAAGATAAATGGGTATTGACATGATTCAACTATTAGATTTTAATAATTAGTGCATATCTCAATGATTGTTTAAGAAGAAGACCTCGTGTTTTATCTACTTTAGCGTCCACAATGAGATGAGAATGACGTGTTTCAATGAATTAAAATAGCTTTCATGAGCGTTAGCATGGAGTTTGTGAGTTTGTTGTCCTTAGTTATAGTCCTTTTATTTTCTTCAGCTATTGTTGTGTGTTTGTTTTTCCTTTAGTTTTATTACTTTACCCTCCCTATTATTTACTTGTGGTGTTCACTGATTCTAATTTGTACCAATGTTCAACTTGCTGACCTTATTTTATTTAATTGTGAAGGATATGGATAGATATAAGAATGACCTCTTTTGTAAGACAAATATATTGTTACATTATTGTTTTTTGAAGTGATTAACTTATATAATTGCATTACTTCTTGTACCTTTCGTTTTTCTAGATTTTTTCTTGGTATATAGCACGAAAGAGGATCAAGTCCCCTCCATATAGGTCAAAAAATACTTCTAAGAAGCAATAAAATACAATTGAAAAAGCAAAAAAATAATAAAAGATGAGGTTGTGGCTAAGTGTTTAGTTGTTTACAAACTTTTTACATCTCTCTTAATTATTGTTGTCGAACTTACTCATAGACAAAGTTTAAAAGGAACAGAAGATGAGGTGTTGTATTGTTCTTAGTTGCTTCTTATTTTTAAAATTGTTAGTTGTAGCTTTGATACTAGTTATTTGCTACATTTTTTTCTTATGGTGTTACCTGTTAGCTATAAACTTTTATCACTACTTCATTGAAATGGAAGTGTGTTCCCTGCACCTTCTCTTTTAAAGTTGAAAGTATTGAGTTAATTATTGTGTTTAATATTTTACTTTCTTTCATTTGTGTTGGTTGCATCTTTTCTCAAGTAGAACTGGATTGAAGAAATCTTATATGATTAAATTTCTTTAATGATCTATGTTTCCATTATTCTAGTATCTCTTATCTTAACTCTTCTTTATCTTAGCGTCTTGCTTTTACTACAAGCCCTATGTTATACTTGACCAGTTTCGATTGATGTAGTACTTCCATTGAAAGAGTACATAATTTTTAAAGAGTTTCGAGGCAAGTACCTACTTCCCAGTGAGTTACTCTAGAACTTTTGACCTTACTGTTTTTTTATTTTACTTTGATGTATTGAGCTAATTATTGAGTCACTTGAAACAACTAAAAAATTACTATTTGATCTTTCAAGATAGAAAGACAAGATAAGATATACTTACACATCTTTTTAATATTTAAAGGAGCTATAACTACAACTTGATTATATAATGTGGAAAATTATATATGAAGTTCAATATTTCAATACTATAATGAATCAATCACATTACCCTGCTTCTTATTGATTCTTTTAAGAGTTTTTGAAATGCAAAATAATCTCTTGCTGTCTCTAACTAACAAATATAGTCACATACTGATTTATTCTTACATACTTTAAGGATTTATTCTATATTCTTCAGTTAATCACTGTTAAAATTTAGCATAAAATATGTTACTCCATGTGTTGTGAAAAATTGAACTCCTCTTTGTAAGCACTTGATATTAGCTAAATTAAAGTTGCACATTATTAAGTCAATGCATTCTGCATAAAGTATCTAGGATAAAAGTGCCTGTGTATCATCTTGATATTGAACAAATTAGCTCCCTTTATTTTAAAATTAAATTGTGCACACATTGGCTAAATTTAATGTCTTTCATCATTGCAGGTCCATTAAGCAAATGGATTTCATCAACACACTGCTGACTTTTTAGTGACGCTAAGAGTAATAGTAGACAATATCATACTCCACCTGAACTTTGTTACTTTCTAGACAAATATAGGCTTCTCTCCACTCATAGAAGGTTGGAATTTGCATGAAGCTCATCCCCTCCATGGACTTAACAGAAATTGGACCTAGAATTGCTCGAAATAGCTTGTTAGACCTGACAATTTTTAGACATTGGGAACTGCTGGTGCTGGAACTCAAAAAAGCATTGGCAAATGGATAAACCAACAAGACATCTACATTTATATTATTGGATAAAGGATGCTAGTGTTTTTTTGTTGTAAAGTAGTTGTGTAAATAATGACAGTGATTAATGTATTAAATTATATATTCATATACATATATGTATGAAAGTAGAGTGAGATAATATGTGTATGTGCACCTAATTATTGCTTTTAAAAATTGTATTAGAATTTCAAAAATTGGAAATCTAAGAGCATATATATATATATATATAGAGAGAGAGAGATCAATTTACTGGTCCTAAAAAGCCCACTGAACTGGTGGATCTTGTATGCAAGGACTAGTAAATATGGTCCCTAAAGGTGTTTTTTAGGACTAGATTTTTGCTACTAGCGATCAGAAATGCAGTCCCTAAAACAATCTTAAGGACCAGTTTTATACCGGTCTCAAAATCAATTTAAGGACCAGTTATTTCATCTCGTCCTTAATAACTTTTAGCGATGGAGGCTATAGGGACGGGTTAGCGACCAGATTTTCTAGTCGCTATTGAACTTTAGGGACTAGAATCTCATTTTTAGGGACCACTTTTCCCTTCGTTATTGAGCATTTTTCTTGTAGTGCAAGTTACAACGTATAATACACACAATAAAGTAATAACACACTAATTACAAATAGATTAACATAGAAGAAGGTAACTAGAAGGGGATGAGATACTAGAACAGAGAAAGGAGATGAGAGATAACGGAAAGCCAAAGCTTCTACATAATTTGCATAACCGTTCTTCTAACTCCTAGTCCTTTTTTAACAAATGGTTATTAGGCCTGGATCCCAAATAAAAGCCTCTAATATCCCATAGGCCCTTACGGAGTGAGCTTAGTTCACAACATGTCTAGACTCTGACATTTACCTCTTTCTTTAAAATTTTCCTCTAAAATCTTGAATATTGAAGAGAAAAATGGAATGTGATATTCCACTAATAACACTAAACATGAAATGGCTTATGATAATAATAATAAAAAATACATGTAATAGAAGTAGATAAAGCTGGAAACACCAGAAGAAAGATAGGATAATAATTGGACTCAGTAGGAAATTATTCTATAAAATGTTGAAAATCATTGTCTTGGTAGTTGATAAGGAGTGGCAACCAAAATAAGGTCATCTTTTCTGGCAGCAGTTACTCCAACCAATTCAGTCAAGTTCAAGTCTTTTGGCTCCATTCCATTAGGGAGTTTCCAATCGAAGTGATATAACAATTGTGCCAACGGCAAATAAACATTAGCTAAGCCAAATGATATCCTGAAACAAATCCTTCGCCCACCGCCAAAGGGGAGATACTCAAAATTGTTACCAATAAAGTCGACAGAGCACTGCTCAAATCTCTCTGGCTTAAAGCTTTCTGCGTCATCCCAATATTTCGGATCTCTACCCAATGCCCAAACATTAACCATCCCTTTGGTCTTCACAGGAATAGTGTAGCAGTTTATATCCGTCTCTTCCTTACATTCTCTTGGGACTAAAAGTGGAACTGGTGGATGGAGTCTTAGAGTTTCTTTAATGACTAACTTCTTAGAGTTTCTTTAATGACTAACTTTAAGTGCTCCTCTACATAATTTTCATCGAACGTTTCTTTGTCTTTAAAGGCTTCTTGTACTTCTGCTTGAGCTTTGGCGAATACACTTGGGTTTTTCATCATTGGCACCATTGCCCACACAAGCATTGACGATGAAGTCTCTGTTCCCGCAGCAAACATGTCCTGCACATAGGAACAAAATGAGTTATTTCTGGTGATTGATCTTATGTATAAACAAAAATGTAAAATATGCAATAGTACTTACAAAAATAATAGCTTTGATGTTGTCATTGGTGATCGGAAATTGAAGGCCTCCATCATTCATAAGTCTTATAAAGACATCAGTTAGATCTTCACAACCTAATGCACCATTAGTTTTCCCAATTGCAATGTTCTTCTTGTGCTCATTGATGACATCTTCAACTACTACATCTACCTTATGATGAGCATCTTCAACAATGTTCTTCTTTTGGAAGAGTTAATTTGTGTGTTTGGTGATTCTTCAATGTTGTGTTACATATGCTCTTTTATAGGTTTCTAACAAAATGGAATGTGTAGAAATAGTGATCTAATTTTCAACAAATATATATTACAAAGCAGACTTTGTTGAAGTCAAAACAATTCAGCTCACTCAAAAAAACATAATGATAAAAACAATTCAGCTCACCATAATAATGCAATATGCAAACAAATGTTATTTTTTTGGATCAACTATTTTGATGCCAAAAATATTAATTTATATTATCACCAGGCTTGGGGGATGCCAAAATATGTTTATTGCCAGGCTGGGATTATTTTAATAAAAATATTATCTATTTTCTTGAGTCAATTCGTGTTTTATAGCCCAAGTCTAAAGGTGTCAAGTGGGACATGCCGGGGACTGGTGAGCTGGGATGGGGGACCGGGCCGGCACAGTTATGGCGGAGCCCAGTTTTGGCTGAAATCGGAACTCTGCCGGGACATAATACCGAGTTCGCATCCCGACTCCGGTCCCACTTTTAAAAAAAAATTAAATTTACCACTAGACAATGTCTAGTGGTCTTTTACTAAAAATAAATAGATATCAATAGGGATAAGTACAAGGAAGGGGAGCTAAGCCTTACCTTACCAATCCTAATGAAGTACTAACTTCTACAACCTTATAACAAGTATGAAAAAAATAAGAGCTAGAGAGAATTAAGTATTTTATGATAACCACAGAGTTTGTAATATACTCCATGATGATATTGAAAGTCAAGAGGGTGGGGGGGGTGAATTAAAATTCCCTTCAGTCGACTTCCTACTCTGGTCAGTCGACTCACCTGCACGTTAGTAAAATAGATATGCAGTAATAATAACTTGCAGTAAGTAAATAACACAGACTGTTTTTATAATGGTTTGGATCACTGATGTGGTGCCTAGTCCAGTCCCCTTGGTTTACAAGGGTGTCCTTAAAAGCTTGTTGAGAACTTGGGTGTTACAGAATCTTACGATTAAGAGCCTCGTCTGATATGCAAATCAGATCTTTTTCTTCGACACAATCTCTACCTGTATAACCTACACTCAGATCTTTCTTTCTCTTTTCTTTCAATTGTTCACTTAATGGTGTACAAAGTTTTATGAAAGATTAAAGAAGATTACAATATAAGTTCAAGTGAAGTGTGTACTTCACTCCTAAGTCTGAGAGGGTATTTATATGAACAGACTTGTGCTCTTGTAAGGACAACCCAAGGGAGTTATAATTTAATCAAGGATTTGAGGATTCCCTTGATTGAGGCGACTTGCTGATTCATGTCCATATCAGATATGTGCATGGTAAATCACATTCTTTCCTTTTTGATAGATATGACTAGATTATGTGCTTGGCTGGAGAATTCATCTTGATTTTTCGCTTTGATCTGCTTTTCTTTCTTCTTTTGACAGCTTGGTTCTATTCTTGGCTTGCTTAATGATTTCTTGACCTGCCATCAATTTATTTTGACTTTTGGCTTGATTGTTGATTTTCTCGATCTGATCCTATCAGTCACAATTTGCTTGATTGATCTGTTGTCAACTTTAAGTTGTCTTGTTAATGATTCTTAATTCCTTTGATTATGCCCTTCCTTTTCTGTAGTATTGGAAGGATCATAACATATCTCATTCCATGTTTGTATTATCTCATTCCATATTTGTATTGTTCTACTTGAATCCTTTTCTTATTGGATCTCTATGCCTTCTTGATTTGCAGGCTGTTCGATTTCCTTCCCTTTTGATTTCCTGCAAGTAGATTATGAGTTAGCTTGTCATTATTCAGAATATCATAAGTTAACAATCTCCCCTCTTTTGATAATGACAGCTATAACTAATACAGATTTAATTTAACTTCCCTGTTAGATGTATCTTTGACCGACATCCTTGTGCTCCCCCTTTCTATATGTCGTGTCTAGATTTTCTCCCCCTTTGACATAATAAAAAAGGAAAACAAACAAAAGCAACAAACACGATAGGCAAAAGCAAATATTCAAGCAGAGAGTATGGGGCTAGAAACCCCGAAATTATAGTCCAAAAGAAATGGAGATATAAGGCCACAAACTGGTTGTCTTAAAAAACAGGCTTAACAATCACCAAGAAAGTATTTCAGAGAGGTCAGCACGTTCCTCATGCTTGTCAAAGTACAAAAATACCAAGACATTCTCGAAGGAAAAAAAATATTTCCTCAAGCAAAGGTTTTGTAAAAATATCGGCTAACTGATTTTCAGAATCAACAAATTCAAGCACAAAATCACCATTTTCAACATGATCACGAATATAATGATGCTTGATGTCTATATGTTTTGCCCTGGAATGATGCACAGTATATTTAAATAAACTAATAGCACTAGTATTATCACAAAAAATGGGTACTCCCTCAAAGGATAGATCATAGTCCAGGAGTTGATGCATCATCCAAAGTAGTTGAGTGCCACAACTTCCGACAGCCAGATATTCAGATTCAGTAGTTGAAAGGGCAACAGAGGTCTGTTTCTTACTATGCCAGGAAATAAGAGATTTTCCCAAAAACTGGCATGTTCCACTGGTGCTTTTTCTGCCATTTTTATCACCTGCAAAGTCAGCATCTCAATATCCAATCAAATAAAAAAAAATTGAAAAAGGATACCATAACCCCATATCAGAGGTTCCAATGAGATATCAATTAATTCATTTCACAGCAGTGAGATGTGACTCCTTTGGAGCGGATTGGAATCGTGCACATTTGCAAACACTGAACATAATGTCGGGTCGACTTGTAGTGAGATATAATAATGACCTAATTATTCCTCGATAAAGTTTTTCGTCAACTACTTTTCCTGTTGTATCGTATTCGAGGCAGGTGGAGGGACTCATGGGAGTGCCAAATGCTTTGCCTTTTTCCATTCCAAATTTTTTGATCAACTCTTTTGCATACTTTCCTTGATTTATAAAAATTCCTTTTTATGATTGCTTAATTTGAAGACCAAGAAAGAATGAGAGCTCGCCCATAAGACTCATTTCAAATTCTCCTTTCATTAGATTTGCAAAATCCTCACAAAGAAAAAGGTTAGAGCTTCCAAATATAATTTCATCAACATAAATTTGAACAATAAGAATACAGGAATCAAATTTTTTTGTAAACAAGGTTGTATCAATTTTCCCTCTAAGAAAATCATTTTTTATCGAAAAAATGCTCAATCTTTCATATCAAGCTTTTGGGGCTTGTTTTAGACCGTAAAGAGCTTTATAAAATTTGAAAACATAATCAGGACATGAGGGATTTTCAAAACCAGGAGGTTGCTTAACGAAAACTTTTTCTTTAATGAATCCATTTAAAAAAGCACTTTTAACGTCCATTTGAAAAAGTTTGAAGTGATTGAAAGAAGCAAATGCTAGAAGAATTCAAATAGATTCCAACCTTGCTACAGGAGCAAAGGTTTCATCATAGTCGACTCCTTCTTGCTGAGAGTAACCTTGAGCTACTAACCTGGCTTTATTTCGGATAACTTTTCCGTTTTCATCCAATTTGTTGTGAAAAACCCACTTTGTTCCTATCATAGAACAGTTCTTAGGTCTTTCAGTAAGAGTCCATACCTGATTCTTTTCGAATTGATCAAGCTCTTCTTTCATTGCTTGAATCCAAGATTCATCTTCCATTGCTTCATTTATTCGTTTTGGTTCCATTTGAGGTATGAGAGCTAATGAAGCTTGTTTCTTGAGAGAGGATTTAGTCTGGATTTTATCATCTGGTTTTCCCAGAATGAAGTTTTCAGGATAGCTTGCATTGTGTCTCCATTCTCTGGGTACATTTATTTTGTCAGCTGGAGCAGTCGACTCTACTTCTGCAGTAGTCGGGTCTTCAGTGATATTTCCTGTGGACATTTTAGAAATGACTTCTGCTGATTTGGATGATTCAATTTCATCCTCACCTGCTTCACTTTCCTGCATTCTTGGATTAGTGTCATCAAATACCACATGGACAGATTCTTCAACACTTAAAAGTTCTTTTATTAAAAACACGAAGGGCACTGCTAATGGGAGCATAACCTAGAAATATACCTTCGTCACTTCTAGGATCGAA
The DNA here is from genome assembly GCF_900185275.1 of Solanum verrucosum. NCBI lineage: Eukaryota > Viridiplantae > Streptophyta > Magnoliopsida > Solanales > Solanaceae > Solanum > Solanum verrucosum. The sequence goes on along the minus strand of NW_026020221.1, from coordinate 998,110 downwards.
CTTACCAAGATTGTTCTTACCGTTATTGTGGATGAAACATTTGCATCCAAACAGATGGAAGTAGCTGATGTTTGGTTTCTTACCTCTCCATAGTTCATATGGAGTCTTCTTTAGTATAGGTCTGATAAGACACTTGTTAAGAATGTGACAAGCAGTGCTTACAGCTTCTGCCCAAAAATGGTCAGGGAGATTTCGATCGAGTAGCATAGTTCTTGTTGTATCTTGTAAAGAACGATTTTTCCTTTCCACTACTATGTTTTGCTGAGGTGGTCTAGGTGAAGAGAAGTTTTGAGTGAACCCATTTTGAGCACAGAACTCTTCAAATGCCTTATTCTCAAATTCACCACCATGATCACTGTGAATAGTTGTAATAAAATAACCTGCTTCCCTTTGAACTTTTCTACAAAATACTTCAAAATTAGCAAAAGCTTCATTTTTGTCAGAGAGAAAAATTACCCATGTAAACCTTGAGAAGTCATCAACAATTACAAAAGCATATCTTTTATCTCCAATACTTGTTGTTCGAGTAGGACCAAACAAATCCATATGAAGAAGCTGAAGAGGTTTAGATGTACTTACAATGTCTTTACTTTAAATGATGAACGAGTCTGCTTACCCAATTGGCATGCGTCACAAATGTGATCTTTATCGAATTATAGTTTTGGTAAGCCGATAACTAGTTCAAGTCTGGATAGTTTCTCAAGAGCGTGCATACTTGCGTGTCCAAGTTTTCGATGTCATAGCCAAGGGTCACTTGTGACTGCAGTAAGACAAGTAAGAGTAGGAAAAACAACATTATTTAAAATATATATATATTATTTACTCGATCTCCAATAATAGTGAGCTTTTTCTCAGAATGATTGATAATGCAGCTTGTTGTGTTGAAGGTAACTTGAAATCCAGCATCACATAATTGATTGATGCTAAAAAGGTTGTGCTTGAGTACTTCAACGAGATATACTCCAACCAAATCACATGATGAGCATTGTCCTTTAGCATTGTCCCCAACGAGAGTAATAGTTCCAACTCCTGTTACTTCTCCTTTAGCATTGTCCCCAAATCCTCCATTGGTCTTTTTGATGGTTTTAAAGTTTTCTTTCTTTCCGCACATATGCCTGGAGCATCCACTATCAAGTACCCACATTCCCTTTTTGTAGGTTTTCTTAGATTGCTCCTCACTTGTTTCACCTAGTGCCATGAAACATAGATTGGCCATTTCATCATGATCATCATCGGTTATTTCTCTTTGATCCCATGCTCCGAGACTCTTAGGGTCCTCAATTCTTCGATTGTTTCTTTTTCTCCGTTCTAGGCAGTTTTATTTGATGTGTCCTGGTTTTCCACAGTAGTAGCAGCGATCATAATTTCTTTTGAAATCATTGTTCTGAAAGTCCTGTTAAGGTCTCTGTCCTTTTTGTCTAAGCATTTGTCTCACTCCTCGATTTATAAGAGCCATTTCTTCGTCTTGATTTTCATCGACTTTTTCTCCAATTTCAGATGTCTCTGCCGTAAATGCCACAGTTTTCTTTTTATCATCTTTATTATACCTGTTGATATGATTTTGTTCATAGGCCATCAAGTTGCCTCGAAGTTCATCATATGTCATTTTCTGCAGATCTCCATCTTCAAGAATGGCAGCGTTAGTTTCCTAAGATTTGGGAAGACTTCTAACAAGTTTTCTAACTTGAAGTCCATTTGAATACACCATTCCAAGTGATTTGAGTTCGCAGACAATTTTACTGAATCTTGAGAACATAGTTTCTACATTTTCATCTTCGGCCATTTTGAACAATTCATATTCATTTACTAGTGAACTGATCTGAGCCTCCTTCACCTTGGTGGTTCCTTCATAAGTCACTTCTAGTTTGTCCCACATTTCTTTTGTAGTTTCACATGTTGATATCTTATCATATTCAGCTCCGCTCACTTCACAATACAACAAACTTATAGCTCTAGCATTAGTTTGAATTACCTCTTGTTGTTCCTTAGTGATGTCAAATGATTCAGGATCAAATGGTTTTTCAATGCCATCTTTGTCAGTCAGCCCAGGAATAGGCCTTGGGCCCTTTTTTATCACTATTCATGCTTGGTGATTATTTGAAGAGACAAAGATTTTGAATCTATCTTTCCAGTGAAAGTAATGTTGTCCGTTAAAGTATGGTGGTCGGTGCGTAGAATGTCCATCTTGAAGTAGAGCACCAGGAATCTGATAGTGTGCCATTGGATCTTTGCTCACATGTGGTTAAACATTTAAAAGGTGAGACCTGCTCTAATACCAATTGAAAGTCAAGAGGGTGTGGGGGGGGGGGGGGGTGAATTAAAATTCCCTTCAGTCGACTTCCTACTCTGGTCAGTCGACTCACCTGCACGTTAGTAAAACAGATATGCAGTAATTATAACTTGCAGTAAGTAAATAACACAGAGTGTTTTTATACTGGTTTGGATCACTGATGTGGTGCCTAGTCCAGTCCCATTAGTTTACAAGGGTTTTCTTATAAGCTTGTTGAGAACTTGGGTGTTACAGAATGTTACGATTAAGAGCCCCGTCTGATATGCAAATCAGATCTTTTTCTTCGACACAATCTCTACCTGTATAACCTACACTCAAATCTCTCTTTCTCTTTTCTTTTCAATTGTTCACTCAAGGGTGTACAAAGTTTTATGAAAGATAAAAGAAGATTACAATATAAGTTCAAGTGAAGTGCGTACTTCACTCCTAAGTCTGAGAGGGTATTTATATGAACAGACTTGTGCTCTTGTAAGGACAACCCAAGGGAGTTATAATTTAATCAAGGATTTGAGGAATCCCTTGATTGAGGCAATTTGCTGATTCATGTCCATATTAGATATGTGCATGGTAAATCGCATTCTTCCCTTCTTGATAGATATAACTCGATTTTGTGCTTGGCTGGAGAATTCATCTTGACTTTTGGCTTTGATTTGCTTTCCTTTCTTCTCTTGACAGCTTTGTTCTATTCTTGGCTTGCTTAATGATTTCTTGACCTGCCAGCAATTTATCTTGACTTTTGGCATGATTGTTGATTTTCTCGATCTGATCCTATCAGTCACAATTTGCTTGATTGATCTGCTGTCAGCTTTAAGTTGTCTTGTTAATGATTCTTAATTCCTTTGATTATGCCCTTCCTTTTTTGTAGAGTTGGAAGGATCAGAACATATCTCATTCCCTGTTTGTATTATCTCATTCCATATTTGTATTGTTCTACTTGAATCCTTTTCTTATTGGATCTCCATGTCATCTTGATTTGCAGGCTGTTCGATTTCCTTCCTTTTTGATTTTCTGCGAGTAGATTATGAGATAGCTTGTTATTCAGAATATCATAAGTTAACAGATATTACAAATGAGGATGCTTAAATAATGTAAAAATATGTCAATCAAGAAAAAGGTTGAGTTATCAGCCTCAAACTTTATATTACGAAAGTATGAATTAAAAAAGATTGATTACCCATCAATAGTAACTTGAAGTATTTTGTTTCTTGTCTTCTTCTTCAAACCTATCAAACAACACTTGATAATTCATTCCTTCTTTATGGATTTAATGGATCTTGTTGAACCTATTGATACTGTCAAATGGTTCTGATTTGTCTGTCGCATCAGTAGATGCCTTGGAACAAACTCCTCAGTCATTTTACCGCCCCAACTATGTTGCCTTCCATGTGTCTTGTTTTTTTGCTTTTGTTGCTTCCACTTCTTTGTTGTCTAGGTGATATATCCCCTTCCTTAGCCACTCTATCAAAGCATATGTCAAGCATATTGTCTTCCTCATCTTCATCAAGAGAATCCTCGCCCAAATCAATTGTATTTGACACTAAGGCCCTTGACTCATTCTTATTTGCAACCACTTCTAAATGTGATGGGACGGGATGGAAAAATTAATTATTTTTTTTATAAAATCATTTAAATTACAGAAAATGGTCATATTTACCCTTGTACTCTTAGAAAAAAAATTATTTTTACTCATCGTCATACTTTTTTAATATAGAGAAAAGGGTCTGATATACCCTCAACTTTGTCATTTAGAGCTGATATGTCCCTCGTTATGATAGTGGCTCAAATTTACCCTTACTATTATTCAAATGACTCACATATCCCAATTAAAATTTCTGTTAATATAATTTTTCTATTTGATCCCACTAATCCTTTTCCTAATAATTATGAGTTGTATATTACAATTACATTAAGCTTCAATAGATTGACCAATGAAATAATAATGATTTAATAATCCTAGAGGCTTCCATGGTTGATGAAGTTGTTGTTATCTAGATCCGATAATGCACCAATAAGAATAACTATATGGGATGAATTTATTGGGTTAGGTAGAAAAACTATATTGGGAGAAAATTTTAATTAGAATACAAATATATTCTATTGAAAAAACATTGTTTTAGAGGCAGACATATTTATTTAAATCAAACTACTCTTGGTCCTTTTTGTTCTCGTTTTAGACAAGAAATTATAATCCGAAAACTCTTGATCTTAGTCTAAGATTATTAACTAAGATCAAAAGAGGTGGAAGTTAGAGAAGAGAAGGAAGATTTTGGAAGACTTCTTCAATTGCTTTGAATTGTCTTTTTTTTTTTTTTTTGGGTTTTGTTTTTGGTTGATACAAATGTACAAGATCATCTCCTATTATTACTAATATATTTATGAATATTTCTAGATACTACAAGAACTAAATTATTCTATTATTTTCTACAAATATTATGTGTAGAATATCTACAAGAAAATTATAATAATTTTATTTTCTACTCTAGAATATCTAGATATTTCTACAAGATGTTTATTATAAATACTATACTACACTACGTTGTGAAACTATGTTGCACAACCTAAGTTTTCGTGTTCGTGGTGTTTCTGACATTTTAATTGACAACAACTTATCGTTTCAATGATTCGGCTTATTAAAATATGACTCAATAGAAATTAAGCACGAACAAGATAATTTTAGGGATCTTTGTGTTCGATTAAACTGACCAAAACCGGGCTAATTGTCATGGATACATTCTTATTTGATATAAAACCTAAAACACAATCAATCAAAGTGAAAAAAAGAAATTTAAAAAGTTATAAATGCCATTAAGGTTGATAAGGAGTGGCAATCAAGTAAAGATCGTCCTTTCTAGCCGCAGACATTCCAGCCAATTCAGTCAAATCCAAGTCTTTTGGCTCCATTCCAGTAGGGAGCTTCCAATCAAAGTGACAAAGCAATTGAGCCAACGGCAAATAAACATTCGCTAAACCAAATGATATGCCGGGACAAATCCTTCTCCCACCACCAAAGGGAAGATACTCAAAATTGTTACCAATAAAATCTATAGAGCACTGTTCAAATCTCTCTGGTTTAAAGCATTCTACATCATCCCAATATTTCGGATCTCTTCCCAATGCCCAAACATTAACCATGACTTTGGTCTTCACAGGGATAGTGTAGCCATTTATTTCAGTTTCTTCCCTACATTCTCTCGGGACCAATAGTGGAATCGGTGCATGAAGTCTCATTGTTTCTTTAATGACTAGCTTTAAGTATTTCAGCTCTTCCACATCATTTTCATCGAACGTTACTTTGTTTCTAAAGGCTTCTCGCACTTCTGCTAGAGCTTTGGCTAATACACTTGGATTTTTCAACATTTCAACCATAGCCCATACAGTTGTTGTTGATGAAGTTTCTGTTCCAGCTGCAAACATGTCCTGCAATTTATGGCCAAGTTACAAATTTTTTTCTGCTATGGATAATAAATATGTAAAATAATTATAGTATTCGATACTTACAATAATAATAGCTTTGATATTGTCGTTGTTGATTGGAAATTGAAGACTTTTATCATTCATAAGTTTTAGAAGGACATCAATTAGATTTTCACCCCCTAATGCATGATCATCATTCTTGCGAGTTGCAAAGTTCTTCTTGTGCTCGTTGATGACATCCTCAACAATTGCATCTACCTTACGATGGACATTTAGAAGTTTTCGCTTGGATGTACCAAAAACATGAAGAAACTTGTATGAAGGGAAGATGTCAGCCACATCAAAGCCTTCTGCTAACCTTATTACTTCTCTAATTAGCTTTATAAACATGTCTTGCTCCTTTGGTAGTTGCCCAAATGCTGATCTACATGTCATGGAGCTTGTGAACCAAATGACTCTTTCTGTAAAATTAACTAGCTCACCAGAAGAAGAAGATGATTGGATAGAGTCAATGAGACGAACAACTTCATCACACCTGATCGAGCTAAATGATCGGACACTCTTTGCACTCAGTACCTCCATGACACAAATTTTACGCATTTGTTTCCAATATTCACCTGTTAATATAGAAATTATCACGTGTCATGAAAAATCTAACAAAATAAATCTTGGATGACAATAAATAAGACAATGAAGAAAAATATATATCAAAAGAGACATTACAATGTAACATGATAATTTGGTCAATTAATAATCAACATATGATCAATTTAGGTTTAATTTCTCCTCTAAACAAGACTCTTTTAAGGACTATGGATGTCATAAATTGAGAAGGTGTGAAAGATATATATAAATGTGGGAAGGTTTTTAAGTTCAAAATTGAAATACGAAAAATGTCCTTCACTAATTCTTTTTATTAAAAATCTTTTTACTAATAATTTCAAATTAAATCGATAATGATAATTTAACTAGACCAAATACATGGTAATTAGATGTTACACTTGCCATTTCCCACCTCTTAATGACTTTAATTGTTAACCCTTTAGCTTCTACCATTAAATACATTCATTCACAACCTTTTATGAACACAATTTCTCCCTTTATAATTTAGATAGAAAATGTTAGTTCACTACACTTTTGTGTTTCAGATAGTTTTGATGTAATTTTATTTATTGGCATTTGTTTTCTCTCTTTCATTGATATATTGCTATGATTTTTTTTCTTTCATTTTTTATGATATGATGACATGTGTATTTTGTTGTTTTCCACATTAATTAATTAATTTTATATTACAAATATTTTATCCATAACTTTCATTCTTTATTTTAATTTTTATAAATTTTCTTTTCATAATATTTTTTAAGTTTGTGTGATTCTTATAAATTAATAGAACATGTGATGTTGGATAAAGATTCTTATTCCACTATCTAACTGATGTACACGTTTTTCGTCATTAATTTGTCATTTTATCATTTCAAGTATGTTTTTTTATCACCTTAGACATAATAAAGTATCGCAAGTTTTAGCATATCATATGCTGTTATTATTGTTTTAAGAAGAGATTTCATAACTTTTTAATATTTATTGAATGTTGTTCGAAAGATTTTAGGGTAATTTTTTTTAAAATCTTACCAGCCACAGAAAAAAATTGAAGAAAAAAACTACTTCACTTTTTAGCAAATAAAAATGGTAAAACCTCTACAAATGCTATTTTACTAGACAGCATCTGTAATGAACTCATATTGTATTCAAATGGATAATTGGAATTATACGTACAATTATAAGAGTTCATGCAAACTAGTAACCAATCCTTCCAAAGGAAGAAGTAGAAATAAAAAGGAAGAATGGGGGAGGTTCCAGATTAACCTAAGAAACTAAGAAATAAGATACAAGTTCATAGCATAATCCTAATTGAGTATTTCCCTCTTATATATATAGGAATCTTCATAGGGTCCCAAATGTAATTTGGCATCTTCTCACATAGGTCCTCCAGCTAAGTTATATTCGTAACAATTCTCCCCTCCTTAATAAGAACCTTGTCCTCAAGGTTCGAGTATAGTCATAATGAGACCACAGTGTTGTCATGTTCCTCTTTATAAGTGTTAACAACCCATAGGAATTCTTTAAACACTTCATTATCCAAAGCAACTTGCAACAACGATCCATCATTTTGCTTTTTAAACCAGAGGATGCATCCATGTCTAACAAGATTAACATCAAAGAGTTGCTTGAGAGATGAAGATGGCAGAACTAAAGAACCGACATTGAACACTTTATGGAGCTTTGATCTGAGAGCATTGAGAATTGTTGGATCCAACTCCACTAAAATATTATGAAATGATGGCACTGGCACTTGTAAGATCTCTGTAGTCCGAAAAGCACTCCCAGGGACAACCACTTTCTCAACCAACTTGAACCAAATCCTTCCAGCACCCACAAAACCAACTTCCAGTAGCTTACATTCATTAAGGGTTAACTTTTCTAAAGATGTAACCAACACTATATATCTCTTCCCAATTTCAAAAACATCCAATAAACACTTGATCTTGTATTGAGAGCAAGACCACATCTTTAGCCTATTGGGAGCCACACCAACTAGCAACAGATCCAACATTGTAGAACAAAATGTCAGTAAATTTTCTGAAATAAACTCGTGAACAAGAGCATTGGCAGACTGTGGTGGTGTAAGAGCACGACAATGGTGACTCAAAGCATTTGGTACACATCCCAATTTTGTCATGTCTCTAAGTAGTGAACTAGCAGAGTCTACCTCATTGACTACATATTTTGCTTGTATCACTTGAGAAAAAGTGAATGCAGAAGGAGAATTACCTTTACCTAGCAATTCGTAGAACACATATTGAGCAATTTTTGGACAATATCCAGCCAACATAATTTTCAATATGTTATGTGTGCCTTCCTTTTTGTTATTTGCTGCCCGCAACTCACTATCGACAAAATCAGCAGCTGTACAAACATGCGAAGAGAATGCTTTGTGTAGCATTTTTATAATTTCCATCAGCTCACTGATTGCAACAATTATTTTGTCAATATCCTCAATAGGCAGTGCCTTCTGCATGACTTCCCTCGCAGCTGTTGTAGTTCCCAAAGCATCAATAATTGTGTTTGACGTGGTGTTTGCACCTTCTAACAGTAACATTTGATCACGAAGAGGCAAATGGAAATTTTCAAGCTGGTCGACTTGCTGTTCATAGGGCATTTGCTTGCGCAAATATGGTATTGGAGCTTTTTTGTTTTGTTCACCAAGAAAATCTTTCGCTCTTTCAACCTCAGGAACAATATTTTTAAATAAAACTGCCATTTTTACGAGCACCTCAAGCATCATTCCATCTTGGATCCAACAGTGATCAAACTTGCAAATTTGAAGCTTGAGATTAAATTGCTCAAACCGATCAGGTGTCAAGCTAAACTTGGCATCAGAAAAGATGTGGCTGCTCCTATTTAAAATGGTTGTAACGGAATATCGTAATGACATTAACCCATAAAAGAGTCGAATACAACTCGCAAAGATGATCCATAAGATTACAACTGAGCAGTCATTAACCCATTCAACAATTGAGTGACCATTAGACAACTGAAGGTGGTTAAGACCAGTAAGTGGAGCTGGTCCAAAGACACTGATGTACCATTTCTCAGATTGGGGGTCATCATTTAGAACATCACAGACAAATATTACACCAGCTCTCTAATTTATATCATTGCTGCAAGACCATTCGGGGTTCCCCAAACGTCCAAATACTGTTCTTGCATACTGGTTTGTCACAAAAATATGCAATACTTGGTCAGCAGAGAAGAGTATAAGCCCAGGCCAATTGCCACTTTGCAAACCCCCTGTTGTTCGAATGATTGCGATATCAGATTTAGACCACAAATCAACAGGCACGTCACCTATGGTATTTAGCTGCTCCAACAACCCAAGTACAATACAATTATTGTCTCCATGGGAAGAAGCAACTATAGTGCATGGCTGCCAGGACAAGTTGAAGTTGCAAAAATAGAAGTACTGGATGAAGTCATATGCATCAATATACTTCTCTAATGCACCGGAAGAAACAACCCCAACAACATGGTTAGCAGTTATGCAAGGATATTCAATATGCATAAGACTTCGAATATCGTTACACATGTCATAGAGGAAAATGACCTCATGTGTCACGTATACACCGGGATCAAATGGAAGTTGTAAGCATTTAATCATATGGACCAATGTGATTCTATCCATAATCAGAATGTCACTCTCAGATTCAATGTACGGTCTAGTTGAGTCAAGATTAAAAGAGTAAGCATATTCATACTTGTCCAACATATCAACAAACACCTTGTGTGCAGTGGTAAGTGAGGATACTTCACCTACATCTGAAGTATCGTCAACACTCAGAAGTGGAAAGCCATTCGAACAACCAAAAAGCAGAAATCGGTTGAGTGAATGCACACCCGAATGTACCTTATCAAAGCAAGCGCCAAAAGCCTGCCCAGTATCAAACCAATCGCAAATGTGTAAACCAAGCGAACCAATAGTTGTATGAGGGCCAAGAAATTCTGCAAAAATATCTCTCTTCCGCATTATATCGAACACCTTGCAGTCAAACTCCATGTCAAGCTTATGTCCGTAACCTTTAACTGGAAAAGTCAGTTCCTTAACTGAGAAGGACAACAAACGAGAAAATTCAAGCTCGGTAGTGTCAATAGAAGCACTGAACAGAACAGAGGGGGACATGGTCTTTTGTATTGTATATCCAACATCATGAATAGGAAGTTGAGAATCCAAATGTGATTTCACGGTATCAGCAATCTCGGTGTCATTATCATCGCAAGCTGACTCTAGCACAGAGGTGATAGTTTTATCATCTGAAATCTCTGGGGTATCAGTGAAAGTGGAGTCCAATCGCATCTCCTCCTGCAGCAATGACCGCACATGACAAATAGAAGAGAGCATACACTTGTTTTTTGCTTGTAGCTCCTTCATCGATTCTTGCAGCACCTTCAAAGATTCAGATAGGGTGTTGAATTGATCATCAAGCATGGAAGAAGGGTAAAGAGGCATGGAGTACGAACAATGAAAGAACCAATGTAATGAACTCATATTGTATTCAAATGGATAATTGGAATTATACGTACAATTATAAGAATTCATGCAAACTAGTAACCAATCCTTCCAAAGGAAGAAGTAGAAATAAAAAGGAAGAATGGGGGAGGTTCCAGATTAACCTAAGAAACTAAGAAATAAGATACAAGTTCATAGCATAATCCTAATTGAGTATTTCCCTCTTTTATATATATAGGAATCTTCATAGGGTCCCAAATGTAATTTGGCATCTTCTCACATAGGTCCTCCAGCTAAGTTATATTCGTAACAGCATCCTCTTAATTTATGTCTATATCTCAAATATCATATATATCTATACTATTCTAAGTAAAAAAATTTAAAGATAAAAAATTGAATTATCAAAATATCAATCAAAAGTTGAACGTCCTTTAACTTTTACTCTTTAAACATAAATTAATTCATTGAAAGATTGTAATGCATTTGAGTAATTCAAATAAAAATAAATACAAAATAGTAATTAGCTATTTAAACACAAGAACTTAGCTAGAATGCTAGATAAACATAATTGGATCAATTAGAAGTTTGTTGATGCTTAGAGAGTTTCTTATACATATTATTGACAATGCTTGAAGTTTCAAGATTAATTTTTCAGATTTTCAGGTCAATTTTAAATTTAATTTTGTTGGCTATAAATACTACTCCGTCCAAGTCTATTTATTATTCAAACTAAACGATAATCATGTAAAGAATTTATCCTTTCAGTACAAAGGAAATATTACTTCATATATTAATATATTACTATATATTATATGTTCTATATTATAAAGCTTATTTTAAAGTACTAAACTTCATTATATTAGCCTTTAATTGAAAATAATTTACTGAAGTATTGTTTTCAAATGAATATCTTCTAAAATTCTCATGCAATCTTTGCATCTTAGCTTCTAAAGCTGAAATTTATTTATAGCACTTGAAATAAACGTGTTATAACACTTTTATTCATAAATAGAGTTTTTCTAAAGCTATTTAATATAATTTACTCTTACCAAATTTCTTATGTTATAAGGACGAACTTGGTAGAACACAATAAAATAAAGATACTACCTAGGGGCTATTATCAACACATGTAAAACCAATTATTAGAAATATTTTGTGAAAATATTAGGCAAACGCCTTACACTCACCGTAGGGGCTAAAGGCAATGTCGCATCTATCATAACAGATAATGTCCATGGCCAAGAGTTTAGGCCTAGATGCAAAAGCGATGTCATGAGTTTTTAGTACTTCTTTCGCCATATCAGGAGAAGTAACTACAACTGCAGAGACCTCACCGAATTGAAGGTGCATGAGCGGTCCATATTTTTTGGCTAAATCTCTAAGAACGCGGTGTGGACGTCCACCAGCCAGGTGATCCATACTTCCTATAAAAGGAAGTTTCCATGGACCTGGAGGCAATTTTTTGAGTACTTTTTCCATTTCCTTAACAAAAAGAGGAAACATATGAAAAGAAAAATGGAAATCAATTGCATTTTGGGATATTTGATTATTCAAACCTCAATTGAGTGTCCTATTTTATAAGCTTCTGGTTTGGCACCAAGTGGGATATGCAACAACCTAGTGGCATATTTTGGTTATAATTTTTATAAATAATATTTGATTTTTTGAATGTATTTTTTCTAAAGAAACATGAAACATGATTTAAATTTAAAATACAATTTAAATAGGAATATATATATATACAAAAAGTTTTGAAAAAGAAAAATATAGTGAAAACAAAATTTTGGGTGTTCTTCAAATATAATCTCAAATTGTATTTGTAAATTTCATGGTTAAATAATGGTTTTCAAATAAAGTGAAAAAGAATCTGAGTAAAAGTGAAAAAAATTCATGGCTAAATCCCAATTTTCTAAATATTATGATTTTTAAAAAAAATATATAAATTTGACTCATAAATTTATATTTTATTAAAAAAATCCATTTTAAATTTTATAAGAAAAAAACTCATGTTCAACGTAAAGAAATACTCGTACCATATGAAAAGAATACATACTTAGTTACTAGAATTGTTGACTAGTACCATTGGCTGTTATGAATTAGAGACAAGAGTGAAATATTGCCTTTTTTAGAATTAAACAAAAGAAGCTAGGCAAGTAGGCATTTGCTGACAAGTACAAAAACAAATGATGAATCTTCTTTTAAGTCATATTCAACGTTTATTTCATCCACTTATGACAGCCAATGCCTAATCTGTGGAGTAGTTACCATGCATATTAAGAATCGGAGGAAGTTTGATAGTTTTCACAAAGATTTTTATGTTTAAAAAAAAAAATATAACTTGTACGTTCAAATAAAATGTCAACTTAAAACTAATCTGATTTTAATATCATGATTTCATATAACATATCCAGACAGGGTATCATAACATAAATGCAATTTTTATAATTTTTGAGTTCTTTTCTTTTAACAAACAAAAAAAAATAGGCTATCCCAATAAAGAGTTATTTTAAGTCTTATTATCCCAAAATGAAATAAAATTGTATTCCATTCATTTGGGTCTCTGTTTAACAACCACCTTTTGTTTTAATTTGCTCTTGAATTTTAAATTTAATTCATTATATCTCCATGTGCTCAAGGACTCACAATCTTACTAATTTCCAACTATTTCCTTGTTAGTGATGTGATATGTGAACAACTTTTTTGCACCAATGGCCAAAAATCCAAAAAGTGTATCCAACCCTCCAAAACACTTCAAATTTAAATTCAACTCCTGAGTTTATAAAATTACATTTTAACTCCTTTTCCCTTTTAAATACCTCTTAGCTTTCTTCCTTTTTTACTACTCCTTCTGTTCAATTTTATATTACTTACTTTTCTTTTTAATTGTTAAAAAAAATGACACATTTCTACTGTCACGCCCCGAACCTACTGGAACTACTCCTAACTCATCTTGAGCTAGGAGTTATGACTGCTCAAAATTGGCCAAAACTCACTGATTTCCCACACTTAACCAAATTTCCAAATTTTGAATTTTATTCCAAAAATGACTATTTCCAATTTCAAGCTTTTTCATAGTTATTTCAACTTACCGGATGTTACATCTACTGTATCGATTGTAAAGTGGATGCATCTCAAAGTAAAAATGTCAATATTGATCTGATCCCAATTTTAAGCAGATCAATTATATTGATAGTGTACCGATTGTGAAGTGGATTGAGTCTGACAATATGGGATAAAAGATTGAATAAAAAATGAACACCTAAACCAATAACTGAACAACATAATTTTTTAGATTTAGACTGTGTAGCAGATATGTCACGCCCCGAGCCTACACCCTGGGCGGGACCGGCACTCGGAGACCATTGCTGGCCCCAAGCGAACCCTTGGCCTGGCTTTCTTAACTCAGCGGAAACCTACTCAACAAAATAACTCAATGCTATGCAGAGACATATACAACTTAAATGATACATATCTGGCCAAAAAGGCTACTCGAGTCTCAAAATAGAATACTTACATATATACATAGATAAGAGACTCAAAACTAACTGACTGACTGTCTATGAAGCCTCTAAAATACTTAGATGGATGTTGGGACAGACCCCGCAACACCCTAATAAACAAAACTAAGAGAACAAAATAACTGAGCCCTCTGGAAGCAAGGAGGCTCACCACTGACTCTAGAGTGCCCAACTGGATCAACGGCGTGCAGAGTGCTGATCCTGGGTACCTGCGTCTGCATCATAAAACGATGCAGGCCAACTGGCATCAGTACATGGAATGTACGAGTATGCGAGCTGGACCGCTAAAAACAACTTAAGCTTGAAAAAGGGATACCAAAGAGAACTTACCTTGGCTCTGTACAACTCAAGAATAACTGAACTTAATATAAAGCAATAAGACACGAGCCATACATATAAAGCTTGTAAAAGAATGTAAACAACTTAGATCGTTAAGGATAAAATGATAACAAACTAAACTTTTCTTTTATAAACATAATACAGCTTTTGTGGGAGGTTCTTTAACCGACAACCACCACTACGAGCCTTAGTGATGATACAACGTTTTACCTCACGTTGCCAAAGGACCATCCTATACCTTGCCATCGATATAGGACCTTACTTTTGCTTAGTGGATCCACTAGCCTAATCTTACGTGATCATCTAAAAAGAATGATACGTCAAGTCCCATGTTGGCGCATGGTTCTTATGGAGAGTCGAGTTAATATGAACTCGTGTCCCCAATTCGGTGCTCAATACTACTCCCAAAAATACTTTGGCTCATGCTTTTAAAATAACTTCTTTCTTTGATTGAGACGATTACTCAAAACTTAGCCCAAAGGCTCTTTTGGAAGACATGGCTCCTTTCTTACTTAAATGTAAAAACATTTAGAACTTCTTTGGGAAGTACATAGTTCCCTAATAACTTTGGAGAAATGGACTCGACTCTTTACTCCTTACTTTACTTAAACTCTTTACTTTTTGACTTGAAACTCTTAACTCAACTTGAAACTTGAAACGACGTTAAGACGTTCAATAACGACTCTTGAAAAGCTTTAAAGACTTGCTTTGACTTGCTTAACTTCTAAGCTTGGTCCTAACTCCACTTGACTTGATCCTAACTTTCTTGAATTTAATTATGGATTCAAGGACTTGATTGGTATTTGGAAGGACCCCAGGGTGTTTAGGAATGATTTAGGAATGATTTGGGACAGCCAAACTAAAGAAAATCTTCGAACATAAATTCTGAAAACAGTGGAGTCCGCGTCCTGTCCGCGACGCGGAGAAGATTTTTGTTCACAGAGGGAACAAGTCCGCGACGCGGACGTGCTCCTCGCAAGCTGCCCGACTTTCTCCTTCACGTCTCCAACTCTAAATCCTCTAACCTCAAGGGTTCCAGCCCCAATCACTTAGAAACATAATATCCCTCAACATTCAATAGAATACCACTCAAAACACAATCCAATCATGTTCCACAACCCCCAATAATTCCAACAACAACAACAACCAACTTTAACAACATAACCAAACCTTTCTTAATGAATAAAAGGGGTTAGGTGTGTGGGGGAAAGGATCACCCAACACTAAAAGCTCACATACCTTGGTAGGGATCACCCCCGACGAAAATCCACGATGATCTCCTTGCTTGATCTCCTCTTCTTCTCTTCTTCTCTTCTTCTTCTCTTCTTCTTCTCTCAAAACCCTCACTCTCACTTCTTTTAAAATGGTAAAACTGATCAAAATGATCAGCCTAACACATTTATAAAACCAAAATAAAAGGCTAGGGAAAAGACCAAAATGCCCTTAATGATTCCCGGACGGATTTCCTTGTCAACTGCCCAACTTTCAAAGGTCATAACTCGCTCATACGGACTCGGAATTGAGCAAACTCGGTGGCGTTGGAAAGATCGTTCCGAGGGCTATGCAACCATAACTGGAAATACTTCTAACTCATCATGAGCTAGAAGTTACGACTGATCAAAGTTGGCCAAAAACTCACCTTTTCCATACTTAGCCAAATTTCCAAAACTTTAAAATTCTTTCCAAAAAAAGAAAAATTCCAATCCTAAGCCTCTTCAAAGCTATTTCAAATTGTCGGATGTTACAAGATATAAATAAAACAATCCAATTATGGATGGGATATATATCAAAACAATTAATAGATAACAAAATAGGAATGACAGAAACACCAGGATATATAGAAAGAACACTTATAGGAACAGTAAAATTATGGCTACAAAATTTATCAGAGGAAAGTTTGAAAACTTTAAGAAGTAATAAAAAATTTGATGGTGAATTAGCTACTACAACTATGGAAATATTATATAAATACGAAGTAGCTATAAGAAATGAATTTAGTAGTATGACAACAGAAGTAGAAGAACAAAATAAAGAAAAAATCATAAACCGAAATCTAATGACAAAATTAGCAATATGTAATATGTGTTATATAGATGAATATACATGTGCATTTAGAGAATACTATTATAAAGGAACATATAACACAGAAGAAAGTAAAGAAATAAGAAAATTATATTTTACAAAATTACCAGAACCTTTTAATTCAAAAGTAATAAAAAGTTGGAATGAAGCAGGATTAACAGATACTTTAGGAGCAAGAATGAAATTCCTACAACGATGGTTTATAGAAATGTGTGAAAAACATAAAGAAGAAATAAAAATGGAAAAGATATTAGTAAAAAACCTATCATGTTGCAAAAATAAAACAGCACCCCAATTTGATTGTACGGATAGGTATTATAAAAATAAAAAAAGAAACTATAAAAAATACAGATCAAAATATAAGTATAAAAGACCAAGGAGAAACTGCTACGTCAAAAACTACAAAACCAAAAGACCATATAGACCAAAGAAAAAACTAACGGAATGCACTTGTTATAATTGTGGAAAATTAGGACACATGGCTAAAGATTGCAAATTAGCTAAAAATCCAAAGAAAAAACAAATATCAGAAATACTAGTAGACAACGAAGAATATATACCAATAGAGTATATAGATTATGAATTAGAAAGCAATGATAGTATATATGAATTATCAGAAAATGAAACAAATGAAATGGAAAATAATTCAGTAACAAAATCAAATAATGAATACTATATAAATGACTGAAACAGATATACAAATAATAACTAAAGAAAAACATTAAGATGAAGAATCTTTAGAACAAAAAATAATATTTGATAATAGTATATTTGAACAAATAAAAGGAAAAGAATTAGACCTAAGCGTAGAAAAAATATTCGAAATACCAACAATAAAAAACTGGTTTAAACGACAAAAAGAAGAATATTATGTAGTAAATCAAAGAGAACCTATCATAGATTGCAAATACACCAAAGGAAAGGCTAAAATACCAATAATAAACAAACGAATAATAAATAAAGAAATACAAGATATTAAGGCTAAAAATCCAATTAAATATGTACATTTAGGAGGAACAAAAATACTAATAAAAGCATGTTTTACAGAAGGAATAGATACACCCATAGAAATATACTTAGCAGATGATAGAATTATACAACCCATAGAAAAAAGTATAATAAGTGCAGTAAAAGGTAACCTCATATACCAAAAATTTAAATTTATAATAAGTGCTAACTACTTAGTAGCAATAAATGACAGAAACATAGATAAAGCACTAGTATTATATTGGAAAATGTCAAGGATAGAACTAGCCCAGGAAGTAAAATATTTACAGCTAGATGTAAAAACTTATATGTTTTAACAACAAAACATAAAATAACAGCAAAAAATAAAATAAATAAAATAAAAATAGAAAATCCTTTTGAAAGAATAGTTACAGTCATAGATAATAATGATTATAGTTATAATGAGATTGATATAGAAGAAGATTTAGAAATAGTAAAAGAAAGATTAAGCACATCAAAAAGAATAAACTATGAAATACCCCAAATATCATAAAAAAATAGTACCTCAAGAAGAATAGATAGAACTCCACAAAAATCAATAGAAGAAGAAATAAAACCATATCATTACTACATAACGGGAGTAATGGAACAACGAAAACATCTAATATTAATAAATATTGGACAAGAAGAAAACTATATTACAAGAGAATTAGTAACAGAAGATGAAATAATAACTACTGAACAATTATGCCCTGAACTACCAAAGGCATTAATAAACACCGAAGAAACTACAGAAAAGGAAATAATCATTGGAGGAGTACCAGTTGTAACACCCCGTATTCGAAACAGACAAAAATACAAATTTTGAGAAATTGCAGGTGCAACTTACGGTCACCGTCCACAGACCGTAGGTCAAACCACGGCCCGTGCTGGTGGTCCGTGGTTCACCACTGCAACCCCTCCCCAAACCAGCTCAGAAAATTGGCTAAGTCCCGACTCACGGACAGACCCACGGTCCGTAGATCAGACCACGGTCCGTGGTCTTAGTCCGTGGATCGAGACTTCCCTCACCAGCCTTTGACACAAACTACGGTTGACCAGCACG
This sequence comes from Solanum verrucosum, assembly GCF_900185275.1. NCBI lineage: Eukaryota > Viridiplantae > Streptophyta > Magnoliopsida > Solanales > Solanaceae > Solanum > Solanum verrucosum. The sequence goes on along the minus strand of NW_026020221.1, from coordinate 979,349 downwards.
GACCGTCATTCGATCCACGGTCCGTAGGTCTGACCGTAGATGAGGTTAGCAGCTAGTTAGATGAAAAATTATTGATGGGTCAACTTCAGATGGTCATAACTTTTAACACCAAAGGAATTGTGTGTCCCATAACCTATGGTTAGATAGATAATTGAATTATCTTTCCAACACCACCGAGTTTGCTAAATTCCAACCTCCGAGTAAAAAGTTATGCCCGTTTTAGTGAAGCCGTGTCAGGCAGACTCGACCTACAGACCCAATCGACGGACCATCAGTCCCGTCCGTCGGTCAGTCCGACAGCAGCTAATTCAGGGGTCTTTTGGTCTTTTCCTATTTCATTTATCCCCTAAGATACATCGCTTAGACCCTAAATCATGAGGTTTTAATCAGTTTAAGCCTAGAAACATAATTAGAACTTACCTTAGTCAAAATCATTAATCAAAACTTAGAAAATTAGAATCAAGATGGAGAAAAAGGTCAAGAACCCTAGTTCAAGAACGTAGCGAGGTTTCTTCAGTTCCAGCCCCAAAATCGAAAGATTTCTCCGTGGAATTCGTCACTAGGTATGTGGGATTACACTAGTGGGTTCCTTTCGCCCATTAGGTCCCTAGAATTCAGTTAGATTCTTGATTCCATGATTATGAACAGACCTAGGGTTTCTAGAATTACAGCAGATCATCATGAATTAGTTATTTAAATGTTCCAAATCAGATTATCATGTTATTGCTCAGTTTATCGCATGAATTTCAGAACCCTAGCTATGTATTTCTTTAGTTCTTGAATTACACATGCTAGGTCAGATATTTCAGTATTCAGTTATACATGCCTCAGTTTATGAATGCATCATTATCAGATTAATTGTTGCATTCTCAGTTTGCATGTTCAGTTCGAGCTATCCAGTATTTACAGAAATTCTGTCATAACCAGTTAACTACTTAATTCATTGGGAGTAGCATAATATCGAGTTGGACTAGGGTTTCAGCGTACCCATGTAGTCCCAGAACTACGAGCCACGTAGGTGTAAGTCCCCTCTGTGGGCAACATCAGTTTAGTGATCACGCCAGCATGCCTCTATACCTCTGGCAGGGTATATTGGGTCCTCTCGATGGGGCGTATACATCGGACTCCACATTTAGCTCATGTGGTTTTATGTCGGTTATTAGTAGCTCCCACAGTTCAGTCAGACTCTTTTGCATTGACCATATTTCAGTACAGTCAGTATTCAGTCTCAGCATGTTATAAATTTGGTCATTGCATCAGTTAGCTCAGTATTCAGTATTTTCAGTATCTATATCATGTTCAGATTATTTCATTACTTCATTGCTTTGTTCAGTTATATGTTATTTCAGCTTTACTCTATCCTGCATGCTCAGTACCTTTCAAGTACTGACGCATACGTGCGCTACATCTTCTCGTGATGTAGGTTCAGGTTCTCAGCATCCAAATCACACTTAGATTGATTCCCGATCTTCAGTTCAGCAGCATCAGTGGTTAGTCTTCATTCTTCGAGGACTAGTGACATGTTTATCTTTATCGCTTTTAGTCTTTAGTTTCAGTTTTGCTAGATCTAGTTGGGGCATGTCCCAACATTTCTAGTCAGTTTAGAGGCTTATTTCAGACATAGTTAGATTCAGCTTAGTGTTTTGAGTTTGATATTTCTTTTGTATTAAACTCTCATATTTGATATATTCAGCTATAGTATATGGGTATTCCCCATCTTTTCAGATTTATTTATGATTTAGCTTCCGCATAAGTTTATTATCTTTAGTATGCTCATGATCATGCCAACAGGGTTAGCTTGGGATCACTTGTGGTCCTAGGTCCCGTGTCCGCATCTCGGGGGTAGCTCGGGGCGTGACACCAGTAGTAATAAAGTTTAAAATATATCAAGGATATAAAAATATCACTTTAGGAATAGAATGGTTAGAACAAGTAAAACCATATAATCTAGAAAACAAACAGTTAACAATAAATTATGAAAATAAAAGAGTAATAATAAAAAGAACTTTAGTATGATAAAAATATGAAAATATATATACTTACAAAGATAATAACAGGGGGATATTACAACAGATATTATACACCAATGATAGATACAGGAGCAGAAGCTAATATATGTATACAATTGTTTACCAGAAGATAAATGGGAAAAGTTAAAAACACCGATAGTAGTAACAGGATTTAATTATGAAGGAAGCATGATCACATATAAGGAAAAACATATAAAAATACAAATATGGGATAAGATATTAACTATAGAAGAAATGTATAATTTTGAACTTACAACAAAAGATATGCTATTAGGAATGCCATTTTTAGAAAAATTATACCCACATATAATAACAAAAACACACTAGTGGTTCACAACACCATGTAAACAAAAAATAGGAGCAAAAAGAGTGAATAATAAAAAATGAAAAACAACAGAGTGGATAAAAGGTAGTGAGAAAATTACACAAAAATTAGAAAATATAAAAGAAGAAGACCCTAAAATAGAATTAATTATATTCTCTATAGATAAAGTAAAAATAATCCAAGATAAGTTAAAATTATTATATAGTTAAGATCCGTTACAAGGATGGGAAAAACATAAAACAAAAGTAAAAATTGAGCTAATTAATAATAATAGCATAATAACCCAAAAACCATTAAAATATAATTTTAATGATTTAACAGAATTTAAGATTCATATAAATGAATTATTAGAAAAAGGATACATACAAGAAACTAATAGTGAACATACAAGCCCAGCATTTATAGTAATAAACATAGTGAACAAAAAAGAGGAAAAAGTAGAATGGTTATTGATTATAGAAATTTAAACGCAAAAACTAAAACATATAATTGCCCAATACCAAATAAAATATTAAAGATAAGACAAATACAAAGATATAATTACTTTAGTAAATTTGACTGCAAATCAGGATTTTACCACTTAAAGTTAGAAGAAGATTCTAAAAAACTTACAGCATTTATAGTACCACAAGGATTTTATGAATGAAATGTATTACCATTTGGATATAAAAATGAACCAGGTAGATATCAACACTTTATGGATAACTATTTTAAACAACTAGAAACTGTATAGTATATATTGATGATATATTACTCTATTCCAAAACACAGGATGAACATATAAGGTTATTAGAAAAATTTATACATATCATAGAATATTCAGGCATAAGCCTAAGTAAAAAGAAAGCAGACATAATGAAAAAGCAAATAGAATTCTTAGGAATACAAATAAATAAAAATAGAATAAAAATGCAAGCACATATAGTACAAAAAATAATTAACTCAAATGAACAACTAGATACAAAAAAGAAATTACTATCATTTCTAGGATTAGTGAATCAAGTAAGAGAATACATACCAAAATTAGCAGAGAATCTAAAACCATTACAACAAAAATTAAAGAAAGATATAGAATACCAGTTTGATAAAAAAACCAAACACAAATACAAAAAATAAAACTATTATGTAAGAACCTACCTAAACTATATTTTCCAGATGAAAACAAAAAATTACTTATATAGTAGAATCAGACGCCAGTGAAAAAAGTTATGGAGGAGTCTTAAAATACAGGTATGATAAAGAAAAAATAGAACACCATTGTAGATATTATTCAGGAACATTTACTAATACATAAATAAGATGAAAAATAAATAGGAAAGCATTATATTCAGTGTATAAATGTTTACTATCATTTGAACCATATATTGTATATAACAAATTTATTATAAGGACAGATAACACACAAGTAAAATGGTGGCTAACAAGAAAAATACATGATTCAGTAACTACAAAAGAAATGAGAAGATTGGTATTAAATATATTAAATTTTACATTCACTATTGAAGTAATAAAAACTGACAAGAATGTTATTGCAGATTACTTATCAAGACAAAACTACTCAAACTGAGAAAGAAAATACAATCGAAGAGATACTCAAAGCCATTACTACACTTTGTATCAAAGTGGACAGTATGGACAATGAGATACAAAAGCTAAAGACTAATGAAGATAATCTGAAGTCTAAAGCTAGTACAAGTCAGCATCATGACTATAAAAATGCGGAGCTAAGTCAATCGGAAGACTTTAAAAATCCAGAGCTAAGAGGTGATGTTGGGAAACACCTTAAAACCCATAATGATTGTTTAAATACAACTGCAGGTACAAAGAAACCAATTATTGAAAAACAACGGAATGCAAATTTAAATCAATTATTTAAAAAATCATTTATACAAAAAACAAAACCCATTAACCATAGAATCACAAACTTCAACATATGCAGATAGCCTACAACATGAGAAAAAGGTATATAATCACATCACAAGGACATACATCGAAAATATATACAAAATACAGAGTTACCTAAACCTCAATCCCAGATCTACCACTACAAAAGATCCAAACCAAGACTATACAACCCAGAAATTACAAGGATACACCAAGCTAATTGGATAGCCGAAAACCAATGCTAATCTAGTGAAAAACATGTTATAATTGTAGATTAATAAGTACTGCATATACCTACGATGGAGAAGAATTAAGCGGTATACCAGAATTATATAAAACATTTATTATATACAAAAGAGTAACCAAAGGGAATTTATTTTATATAAAATTCTATACGGCAACAGCAGAAATACTACATGAGGAGATAAAACCTCTGATTCAAGTTGTAAAGATAGGCCTGACCAAAGATATGATAATACCAGAAGATAGCGGAGAACAACCAGAAAATCAAAAATTGAGATACCCAATTTTTATGCCAATAAACGAATAATTGGTATATCAACTATAATACAAGAATTAGCCAACAATTATTTGAATGGCAATGCTATATGGAGCTACTATTTCAGAGACCAATTAATGATTTATGCCAACTTAAGGGAACTAAGGAAATCAGATATGGATGAAGTCCAGAAATGGATTTTATCATTATTAAAACCAGAAGAAAAACCTATAACAAGAGCATTAATGGCAGGATTTATTTCATCAGAACTATTAACCAGATATTGTAAGTTAATTGGACATAAATATCCTGACCATATATGTTCAAAATGTAATGGAGAAGATACTGTGATTCCCGATGTCCAGCTGGAATGATCAAATAAGATAAAGACGGAAGAAGATAAGAAGAAGAAGACAAGAAGAAGAAGACAAAAAGATAAAAAGAAGATAGACACATGAAGTAAAATGTGCATTATTATGTAAATAAAGTCGTAGATAAAGGAGAAGACAAAGAGATAAGATAAAAAGAAGAAGACAAAGAAGATAAGAAGAAGAAGACAAAAAAACAAAAAGAAGATAAACACATGTGCATTATTATGTAAAGAAAGTGGTAAAGTGTGCAGTAGTCACATTAATGTAAAGAATAGTATGTAAAAAAGTCGTAAAGTGTACAGTAGACATGTAAAAAAGTCGTAAAGAGTACACTAGACGCATCATTATAGAGAATGATATAGAATTAGAATTGTCTATATATAGGAATGTACATGTAACATAAAAGGCAAGCCTTCAATAAACAAAGCAAGCTTTCATAAAAAACACTCTCAAATACTTAAGATATTCACACTTAATAGATAATGGAACAACCTTCAGATATCATGGATAAGCAAGAGGCAAAGGTATATTGTTCAATAAATATGTAGAACTAATTTCATATATTCCTGAATATCATATATATGATTGAATAAATTTATGTTAGTTATTATGTATTAGAATTATTTGAATCATGATTTCTAGTTTATTAGCTCACTGGAAATAGGGAGAAAACTTCTATACTATGCCATCCTAATGTTGAAACCAGTAGGCAAGGAAAGCCGTTTAGGGGAGTAAACAAAGTTGAGGCGCTGATAAGAACGAAGTATCTGCTAAAGTACGATGCTAGTAGTGACAGGAGAGCATGATAAACAAATAATCTAGTTCATAATGATCTAATATGAATTTAATCAATTATGAATATGATAGGAAGGGATAATTGAAAATAAAAAACCTACATAACAACGAACATGACTACATACATGCATGATGAAATGATAAAAACTATGAAACTTTAATCTTATATATACTTAAAGGTATAGAGATAATTGAATTAAGAAGAATCATATGGGAAAAAAATATTTAATAATGGCGAATCAGAAGATATATTACACCAACAATGGTATGAAATAGACTTACATGATCTAGACCACGAGATAATAGAATTATATGACTTAGAAATAGATTTAGATTAAAATGAACTACAAATATTTACAATATTGGACGAAAGCTAGGGAAAATATAAAACTGCTAGAACAATTAATGGAGAATAATTTATATATGTACCTAAGAACCCAAGATATGTTATATCTAGAGTACATCATAAATAATATTAAAGAAATGACAAGATTAAAACCTCTAGCAAAAGAATATTATAATAAAATCTTTACTAAAAATTAATATAAGAACGATAAAGTCCGCACCCACGAAAAATGGTAATAATAGAAAAATATCTTAATGTTCTTATATAAATTAATCAAGTCTAGAAAGGTAAGAAAGCATAACCGATTATAATAAGAAATAATATAAATTACATATGTAATAATGTAAAATTTTACTTTAAAATTAAATTGATAGTCTTTGATTACATGTTTTTACCTACTATTCAGTATAATTATATAGTTATTTTCATGATCTCTTAGAAGAAAAATTTCATGTCTTTGAACCCATGATAATTAAATTGCATGTTCTATTTAGAATATAGAAATCACGATGAGTAGTTTTACATCAAGTCTTTCAGTTTCACATGTTTAAAGATGCTTTCAGATAAAGTGTTTATAAATTCAGTCTCAGTTTATCAATATTATTTAGATATATAGTTTATTAGTATAAATTCAATTGGGAGTAATTCTTAGCATCAATCGGACATAGAGATGAATGATCACTCATTAGTTAAGACAAAACCATTTAGTGGAAATCAGTAATTCCTAGAACTACATGTCATCGGAGGTATTAAGGGGAATCTATTAGATCAATATTGAAACCTTAGTCCTTTTGCACATCATTTTAGTGAATCCACGTCATTAGTGTTGTCTACCCTATGTAACACCCGGAAACTAGTACGCCAAACTAGAGCCTTAAATGAGGTTCTAGAGTTTAATGTCAGGGTTAGAATCGTAAATATGATTTCCCAAACTTGGAATGAAGGTTTTAGGGTTAGGGCGTCAAGGTACGACCCCCCAAGGACCAACCAAGGGTCCTTGAGGAGGACTGCCTAAAATCTGCCAAAAAAATAGGCCACCTACGGATGGGACTCACGCCCAGTAGGTGGACCCACGCCCCGTGGGAAGGGATCGTGGGTCAAGACTCCAAATTATAGAGTTGCAGGATACCACCCACGGAGGTGCAGCACGCTCCGTGGATCCACCCACGGTCCGTGGGTCGGGGTCTCATGGGTGAGGCAGCCTTGAAGTCAAGTCGTTTTAAGTTAGGGGGGTTAAGGGAAGGTTCTAGAATTAGTTAGTTACTAAGTATGGTCATTTTATTAGTAATTAGGCCACCTATATAAAGCTAATATACCCTTAATTATATTATTCCAAATCATTATTTTAGATTCACCAAAGAACCCAAATTCCCTCAACAAATTATCTCTCTAGAAGTAAAAAAGAAGAAAAGAAGAAAGCTAGGGAAAATTCCTCCATTGATGCAAGCTTTGTGAGGGCTTTAAAATCAAGGTATGATAGCTTATTCATCCTTGGATTCTTCCATCCATGGATCCTCCTAAATTTCCCCCAATTGTGAAGATAAACCCCAATTCTAGCTAGGGTTTCTTCTTATATTATGGATAGTGTTGAGTATGAATCCAATTGAGTGGATATTACTTGTTTATTATTGTTTTAGTATTGAATCATGATATTATGATGAATTTATATGTTTCCATGGTTAACCGTAGTCTAATTGATGAAATTGATATTATGTGGGTTTATGCCATGAAAGGTGAAATTGAAGACTTAGAGACGATCTTCAAAAATTGATGATGTCTATAGTAATTGTTCATTAATGAAACCTTGTAGACATGAATTGAATTATATTATAGTATATATGTTGGATCATGACTAGTAAATCTTGAAGTTGAACTTTTATGATGATTTTTGACTAGAATCACTTAATAATGAAGAATGTGGTTAGAATGCCTTGAAACCTAGGTATGAAAGATGATGGTAAGAGGTAAAACTTTGAGAATAAGGCTTGTAGTTATGAGTGTTGATGGTTAGGGCTTTGAGAGTAAAGCTAAGATGATGAATTAAGAATAATCAAATGTATAAAGTGATGGAATCACTAGAAACATGGATTGGTTATCAAGGACATCCCTCCAAGGGTCATGAATTAAGTAAGAACTTAATAAGCTATCTTGTGGGATGTACGCCTAGCACCGAGTAGATGTTGAATTGAGATGGAAGCTTTTACCTAGTTGAGTCTAGCTTCCAAAATAGGAACTTACACAAGTAGAGTCCGAGTCTCCTAAAGTATATCTCATGAGATGGAGTCCCTCACAAGTTGAGTCTGGGTTTCCTAATAGAATTTCCATATCCCATAACTATGTGCCTTGTAGGAAAGTTAGATAGTGGGTCCAACTAAGCTAACAAACCGGTTCTACCCTAGGCAAGTAGACCAACCCTTCTCGGTGTGGGTAACATCGGAGGGGATCATGTGAAAGCTCATGTGGTCCCATGTCGGTTAAGGCTATTTTCACAACTAGTACAAGATTAATAATGAACTAAGACATGCTTAAAGAAGCATCTCCAAGTATTCAAACATAATGAACTTAGATATCCTTGAGTAAGCATAGTGTTCAAAAGTAAAGAAGAGGGACTAAGATGTGCTTGAAGAAGTATCTCCTAGGGTTCCAATGTCTTAAAAAGTGGGAAAAGTCTCCAAATCAAGAAGTATGAGTATGAGGACCTAAAAGTGGTACTTAGCATGGGTAGGATTATGGGGTCTTATTCATGCATTGCACAAGTATGACTTAAGGTTACCTAAGAAAGTGTTCTCTTATATGATGTATGTTTAGATAGGATTGTGCTATAATTGCCTTCCTTGTCATGCTATGATTGACTAAAGGTGAGAGATTCCCTTGTCTATGAGAATTAAGTTAAGGATGAGACCATAAGATGGTAAATATGATTATGATGACCAAAGGGGATACTTAATATGAATGGGATTATGGGGTCTTATTCATGCATTGCACAAGTGTTTTTTGAGGTTACTTGAGAAGTAGTTCTCTTATGATATGAAGGACTAAGAATTTGAATAATGCTTATATGATGCATATGTTGGAGACTTTGCTTATTATTATGATATTGTCTCTTATGCTTATAGCTTATGTTTCATGAAGTATCTCTTATTATTATGGATTATGTCTTATGTTGACTAACCCTTATGTTGTTATGCTCTTATGATGTTATGCTAGCTATCATATTTAGTACTTTTGTTCTAACGTATACTTTGCCGACATTCTAATCAAATGTAGGGTTCGGAAATTTTTGTTCCATTCTTGAGGATAGGTTTCTAGAAGTGCAAGGAGTTCAAGACTTGGTGAGTCCTCATAGTTTCAAGGATGAAGCCACCATTTCCTTTATGTCTTTTACTTTCATGCTTTGAGACTATTGTATGGGCTTTGTCCCGAGAGTTATTCAAAGTATTATAGTAGATGGTTTGAGACAAAAGTGCAGTAAGACTTCCACTTTGCTTTTATAAAGACTTTGATTGTATGAAAAACATTTTAAAATTCCGCACTTTTCTAGTATCTTATGTTATGATATGCTAAGGGCTTGTATGAGACCCCTTCGGAGTCAAGTACGCCATGTTACATCTAGGGTGTACCCCTGGGTCCTGACACCGTAGTGTAACATCTCGCCTTAGAAAGAGCTAAATTTAGAAAAAAATAATTTGGAAAGAGCCAAATCTGAAATTATGCAAATTATGCTTAAGTTGTGAGTTTTGAGTTAACTTCAAATGACCATAACTTTCATTACAGGATGATTTAGGTGGCCCATAAGATATCAAATGAAAGGTCTTGAAATCCTCTTTCCAACGCCACCGAGTTTGCTAAATTTCTAGCTTGTATGAGGGAGATATGCCCGTTTGAAGTCAGGTTGTCCAGTTAAGGAAAGTTATCAAAAATATGAGGGGTATTTTGGTATTTTCCTTACCCCATCAGCCTAAAACGAATTTAGTATTATTTTAGGGTCAAATCTGATTCTGGCCAGTTTGCATAAATCAAAATACTCTTAGGGTTTTGAGAGGAGTTCAAGAAAAGGAGAAAAGTTCAAGGCATTCGTTAAGATTCATAAGATTTTAGAAGGGAAAATTCGATCCTAAGAGGTATGTGAGTTCTCATAGTGTTGGGTTCGTTCACCCACATGCAAATCATGCTATTCTTAATGCAAATTTTGTTCTTGAAGTTGAAGGATTTGTGTTCTTGATGAGTTTTCTTGAAATTCCTTTGTAACTTGATTATTGGGGTTTTAATGAATTCTTGAGATAAAAGTTAGTGAATTGAGGGTTGTTTTTAGTAGATTATTGTGTACTTATGTTGGGTATTTGAATCTAAGTGAGTGGGGGAAGAAACCATTCGATTATAGGAGAACTAGGGTCAGAAAATGAGAAATAAATTCATCGGGGAAATTTGGGCAGGGGATGGCACGCCGCCCCACTAATGCGCCAACAGAGGTGTCATATAGTTCAGGGGTTAGCGCCCTGCGCCACTCAGTGCGCCAGTGTCGTCTGCCCCACCCCTTCTCCGTCGTTTAGCCCGTTTGAGTTCTTTCAAAGTGTACGCTTACTCCCCTTTGATTCTAACTACTCTAAACTATTCTAAACATCTAGAAATCATTCATAACCTGAATCATAACCTTGAATTCATAATTCAAATTCAAGGTAGAGTTAAGAGTCAAGTCTTGAGAGTTCTTTCGAGTCTTTTGAGAAGCCTTTTGCAAACCTTTTTAAACTTGTCTTAAGACTTGAGCATTTGAGTTTGAGGAAGAGTAGAGTTTAGTTCGTTTTCTTTAAAATGATATATGGGAACTAAGTATTCCCAAGAGCAAATGTTTTTACATTTTAAAAAGAGGAGGAAACTGAGATTTCCAAATGAGTTATGAGGAGCTTGAGCACTATCTCTTTTTAGAGAAATCTTTTGAGCAATAATCTTAAAGTTGAGGATGAAAAAACATTTTCTTTGTAACATAAGAGCTAAGTTATATTGGGAGTAGTATTGAGCACCGATATGGGGGAGAGTTCAAACAACTCACATCCCCATAAACCATGTAGCCAATGTGGGTAGAAAGAGTCATATTTTTTAGATATTCCTTATTGCTTTTAAGCATAGACTAGTGGATACACTTAGTTGAGGATTTCTGTCACGCCCCGAGCTACCCC